>NC_134800.1:50446057-50563557 GCF_046742065.1 Oratosquilla oratoria
AATTAAATAAACTGAAATTTGATTAGGTTATATCAAGTTAAATTAAACTAAACTGGATCATACTAAAAGTGATTAAAGTGAAATAAAGTAAAATGGAAAACAGGAAAAAAATAAAGAAAATTGTAAGAATATATTTCACATTATGTCCACACATCTAAACTTAAAAGGGCTTTTACACCATGTTTATTAAATATTTAACTTCAAATATCAACCCTTTGGGGGTTTCCCTCAGCTGAATAAAATCACCTGGCGACAACTGGAATAATCGACCAAACTCACGAAAATCAGTAGTTTTAATATGTTCGTGTGTGTGTGTGTGTGTGTGTGTGTGTGTGTGTGTGTGTGTGTGTGTGTGTGTGTGTGGTTCACCATGGTCTTGGATCACGTGTTGGACTCGTGATCGACAGCTATTTCCCTCCCGGAAGAGAGCTCAAGAGCTCATATATAACCGATCTATGGGTAATGCTGTGACCTTACACGCGCACACACACCCAAGTCCCCGCCCACGAAAGATGGAGTAACGACTCGCAGCGCAGCGATACTGAAATTATTTCAGCCCTGGACGGGATTCGAACCCAGACCGCCGTAGTGGCAGCTGGGAACTCTAACCACAGTGCCATCGTGTATTTACCTAGTTGTATTTACCTAGTTGTATTTTACGGGAAGGGGAGCTATGCTCGTGGAGTCCCGTCTTCATATCTCATTTTATCTAAACTATTTTTAAATTCATGTATTGATTTTGCACACACCACTTTCTCATCTAACTTGTTCCAACTGTCTATTGCTCTGTGAGGAAAGCTGTTCTTTTTAAAATCTCTTCTATAGCTGTCTTTTTTTATTTTCTTTCCGTGTCCTCTTGTATTTCTGTCATCCCATTTTATCAGATTCTCTCTATCAGTAATTTCTATGCCTTTCATGATTCTGTAAATAGCTATCAAATCTCCTCTCTCTCTTCTTTGCTCTAGTGTCTGTAGTTTAAGTTTTTGTAGTCTCTCTTCATATGATAGTTTTGAGAGTGTTGGTGCCAGTTTTGTAATTGCTCTTTGTATTCTTTCAAGTTTTTTTATACATTTTTTTGTACTTGGTGACCATATCGTTGCTGCATATTCCAATCTTGGTCTTATCAGGGTGATTAGGATTTTCCTCACCATTTCTTCATCCAGGTATGTAAATGCTACTTTGATTGTTCTTATTAAATTATAAGTTTCTCCAAAAATCTTATTTATATGTTTCTCAGGTGACATATTATTCATAACAATGACTCCCAGGTCCTTCTCATTTTCTACTTTTTTTATTCCTTCTTCTCCCAAATTATATGATCCTGTTATTCTGTTTTTGCTTTTTCCAAATTCCATTATACTACACTTTTTTGTATTGAACTCCATCTCCCACTTCCTACTCCATTCTTGTACTTTATTTAGATCTCTCTGTAGTGATTCACAATCTTCTTCAGTTTTCACTCTTTTCAGTAATTTTGCATCATCTGCAAAGAAGCTCATATAGCTTTCAATTCCTTCATCCATATCATTAATATATATAGCAAACATTATTGGGGCCAGAACTGTTCCCTGCGGGACACCGCTTATTACTTCATTCCATTTTGAGTGCTGATCTCTTATCACTACTCTCATTTTTCTTTCTTGCAAAAAGTCTTCCATCCAATTTAGCAATTTACCTTGTATTCCTCCTTCATATTCTAATTTCTTAAGCAACTTCTTATGTGGTACTTTGTCAAAAGCTTTTTTTAGGTCTAGAAATGCACAATCAGCCCATCCATCTCTTTCTTGTATTATATCTATTAGCCTTGAATAGAAACATATTAAATTGGTGACGCATGATCGTCCTTGTCTGAATCCAAATTGCCTTGGATTTAGTACGTTGTTTTTTTCCAAGTATTTTACCCATCTACTTTTGATAATTCTTTCACATATTTTTGCTATTGTACTTGTTAGAGAGACTGGTCTATAGTTGGTAGGTTCTTCTTTATTTCCTCCTTTATATATAGGTACTATATTTGCTTTTTTTCCAATCTTCTGGAACTTTTCCTTCTTTTAAGGAACTGCTTATTATGCTATGTATTTTGTCTGCCAGTTCATTCCTGCATTCTTTCAGAATCCAGTTTGCTATTTCATCTGGCCCATGCGATTTTCTGACATCAAAATTACCCAAGTGTGTCAATATTTCATTCTTTGTTACTTCTATTTCTTCCATAGGGGGACTTTTTCCTTCCACTCAATCTCTTCAGGTTGTATATTTTCCCTTGTAAACACTGATTTAAAATGTTTGTTCATAATTTCTGCCATTTCCATTTCCTCAGTGTATTCAACTCCTCCTTGTCTTAATTTCTCTAAGTCTTGTTTGTTTTTCAGTTTATTGTTTACAAATCTGTAGAATAGTTTTGGTTGATCTTTACACTTTTCTATAACATCTTTTTCATATTTTCTTTTTTCCTCTCTGCACTTTTGTACATATTCATTTCTATAACCAGTATATATTTTCCATTTTTCAGGTCTTCTGTCTTTTTTCCATCTGTTCCAGGCTTTGTCTCTTTTGTCCTTTAACTCCCTACAACTTTTGTTGTACCAGCATTTTACATATTCTTTTTCTTGTTTTTGTCTTGGGACATACTTTTCCACTCCTTTTTTGTAAATTTTTGTCAAAATATTCCATTTCTCTTCCACTGTTGTTTCTTCTTTGTATATTTCTTCCCAGTTTTCTTGTTGGAAGAATTCTCTTATTTTATCAAAGTTTGTTTTTTCATACATCATTCTTCCTTTTCTATATTGTTCATTTCTTTTCATATATTTTTCTTCATTAAGTTCCAGTTCAATCAATATGTGGTCACTTTTACCTATTGGTGTTTTATATTCAATCTTGTCCACTATTCTAGGTTCAGATGTAATTATTAAGTCTAGCCTCGATGGTTCTTCTTCATTTCTATACCTAGTGTTCTCTTGTATCCATTGTGTCATTGAATGGTCAGTAATCATCTCAAGTAGAGCATTTCCCCATGAGTCATCACCACTCTTTACTGTCATTTCTTCCCAGCAGATTTCTTTGCAATTAAAGTCGCCCATCATAACTATTCTTCCTCCGTCTTCCATTATTTTAGTTAATGCTATCTTTGTGTCCTCTAACATACTTTTATGTTCACTCTCCTCCCATGAGGCTGTTTTCGGAGGCACATAATTGATCACAAATTTTCTGCTCTTCTTATCTCGGTCTTCCACTTCTATCATAATCATCTCTACTGTATTCTTTCCATATATGACACCTTTCACGTTTATATCCTTCTTAGTCAGGAACATAACTCCACCCCCTTGTTTTTTCTCTCTGTTTCTAATCCAATAATTGTATGTATCATGTCCTACACTGTTGGGTGGTAGTGGGCCTTTTAATTTTGTTTCTACAATTCCCATTATGTCCGGTTCTTTTTCTTTCAAATAATCATTCAGTTCATTCAATCCTGTTATCAATCCATCTATATTTGTGTAAGACACTCTTAGTTTTCTGCCACTTCCATTGTATTCTCTGTTTCCCTTATGTTTTTCTTTAGTATGTCGAACTGCTTTATTTTCATGTTCACTACTCTCCAATAGAATCTCTCTTTCTCTGACTCCGTTCTTTCCTCGTTTTTTGCCTTAGCTTCAATTCTTTTCTGCTTTTCTGCCTCTCTTTCCTCCTTATTCATTTCTCTTTTTATCCATACCTTTTTATATTGATCATTTGTTGCTAGTTTCCCTGTCTTGGATAGAATTTTCTCTGCTGTTGTTTGTGACCTGAATTTAATCTTAATTGGTCTGGTCTTATCTGTACTATATTTTCCGAGTCTGAATTTTTCCTCAATTTCCTTTATAATTTCTGGTTCATCTTCCTGGACTAATTTTAGTAAACTGCTTACTCTTTCATTTTCCTCCTTGATTCTTGCAGTTCTATCTGGGTTATGTTTCTCTTCCATTCCTAATATAATTATACATTTCTTTTTGTCAGCTAATTCTCTTACTATATTCTCCTTCTGTCTCATCACTTTAATAACTGAGTCTTCATTATGTTCTTTCAATTGCTGTTTGACTATGTCAGTGAATGAAACCTTATTCCCTTCTTGAGTTATTCTCCAATTTTTAGCTTCTGTAGCTAGTTTCTCTCTGTTTTCATTACTATTCTTCTTCAATTTCTCATTCTCCTCCTTTACATTTCCTAACTGTCTTTTTAGGTCCTCTATTTCTTCAGTTAAGTTTCTGTTAGCCTTCTCTAGTTGTTCCAACCTTTCAATTCTTTTAAAAATGGAGTCTACGTTACCTAACTTACGCTCCAAGTCCTCGATCACCTTATCAACTCTCTCCTCTAGTCTTATCAGTCGGGGGGGGGTTGTGTCCCCCCCACCCTCTTTAAATCCCTGGAACATATTCTCGTCACTTTCTTCTGTATTGCTCCTCTCTATACTTCTAATCTTTACATTTTTATTAGACATTTGATCCTCGCTAAGTCTTTTGTTTACCTTCCGCTTGTCTGGCTGGTCAAAGTCTACTCCCTCCTCATTTCCTTCCATTTCCCTCAGTAATCCCTCCCCTTTTCCTCTTTCCCTACGTTCCCACTACTCCACGAGCAATTTCCCCCCCACCTGCAAAAACACTAGGCACTTCTCTTTGCGTTGGGATCCACAGACTTCACTTTTCTTCAGAACGTCTTCTAAGCCGTCCATTCGTTGAAGTGTGTGTGTGTGTGTGTGTGTGTGTGTGTGTGTGTGTGTGTGTGTGTGTGTGTGTGTGTGTGTGTGTGTGTGTGTGTATGCTTATGTATTTGATACAAATATGGAAGTATGTATTTATGTATGCATTTGAGGAGGGTAGAAAGATAAGACTTGTGTGTGTGTATGTGTGTGTGTGTGTGTGTGTGTGTGTGTGTGTGTGTGTGTGTGTGTGTCTGTAAGTGTTTGTGTGTGTGTGTGTGTGTGTGTGTGCATGCGTGCGTGTGTGTATGTGTGTGTATATATATATATGTGTGTGTGCGTGTGTGTGTGTGTGTGTGTGTAATAATAATAATAATAATGATAATAATAATAGTAATAATAATAATAATAATAATGATAATAATAATAATAATAATAATAATAATAATAATAATAATAATAATAATAATAATAATAATAATAATAATAATAATAATAATAATAATAATAATAATAATAATAATAATAATGATAATAATAATTAGATGATTGTTATTCATTTCATTCAACATTGTGTAATATATTTCATAGGTTCCATTGGAATTCAGCCCACATGGGATTCAGCCCAAAGGGATTTAGCCTAACCTAACCCAACTAGCCCATTATTTTTAGTGAATTTAAAAGTGGACTGAATCCTGTGTGGGCTGAATTCCAAGCCTACCTATTTCATATCCTGTTAATTATTTCCAAATAATTTAGTGGCTTGTGTGAATATGATCATTATCTAAAAAAATAACTACTGTACTCAAAAGTAGCCTAAATCACACTGTATTCATTCATTTATTTATTCATTTATAAATTATGCAATATGCTAAAATTTTGTTTCCATTTCAGGATCTGTATCAACAGCTTCAATCCCTTCATCATCGGCTCCACTTGAATTATCTGCAAACCTGACTCCACCATTAAAAAGGTCACTATCAGACTCCTCCACAGGCGCCACTTCTGCTAAATCATTTTCATTTAAAAGAAAGTCATTAACATCTCTGGACAGATTTATCATGAAAACTTCAGCCTCTCAAAAGGAAAATCTCGACAAAGAAGTCGCAAGAATTATATTTGCTACAAATTCACCATTTCGTCTTGTTCAGCATCCTCAGTTTCTCAAGATGGTTTAGAACCTGAGGCCAGGTTATATTCCTACATCCAGAAAATATATTGCTGATAAGTACTTGGATCTTGTGTATGAAAAGGAATATAAAAAGTGTGCAGACGACCTGAATAATGAAACTGTATGTCTTTCAATTTGGGTGGTCTAACATCTATAATGAACCCATAATATGTGTCACTCTAACAACATTCACTGGTCAGGGAAACCTCACACTGCTGAATATCTTCTACAACTTGTACAAAATTCGATCAAGAAGGCTGAACAAGATTTAGGTTGTCACATTGGAAGTGTTGTGACAGACAACGCAGCAAATGTCACCAAGATGAGAAAAGTCTTGGAGGAATCGAGTGAACCTGAGCATACCGTCCTCACATACGGCTTATACCGTTCCTTGTATACTTGTGGCAAGTCTATATAACACTGCTCGTTATGCTAAAAATGTCCTTTAGCAATCAGATCGCATATCAGATAGCAATCCCACAATATTTTGAATCTATATAAAATCTACTTAAATCAAATAAATCTGATTTAAATAAAAAAAAATCTATATCTATATATTTTAAAAAGATAACAAAAATCGCCAACCCTGGTGTCCACTAACCTGTTAAGTCCGGCTAAAATTGGCATTTCAAAGCATAACAGTGCCTTACAAATAGTTTCTTATTTCACTATAAAAGTTTATATTAACTTATACTGCATTGAATAAGTCAGTAGTTGATATATTTGTCCTATATACAATGTTAGGTTTCTAGTTTTGATATATTTGTCCAATATAAAATGTTAGGTTACAAGGAAAGCAATGGCCTCCGCCAGCGGATCCAGGGATCTGGGTGCGCACGTCCTGTGTAATGGTAGTCCTTGACCTATGCATATATTCTATCCGTATCCAACCCTACCTTTTCCTGTAACATCTTAGCATGTAGATGCCCTATATGCATCCATGTTCATGTAATTCTGTATATATTATATAAGTATGTCCTACGTAGATAGGTTAGACGTGGGAACTCTGTAAGCCCGGGCAGAGACACGGCAGGCTACAACCTAGGGTCAGTGCGAAGGAGTAAGCTGCTTGCGTGGGTTGAGTGTAACTTAATAATACCAAATACCACATAACCTTGACATTTGTTTACTTTATCCACGAGCGTAATCATGGTGAACGACACCATAAATGTGAGAGGAGGGAAAGGGAGAGAGTAAATGGATAGGAAGGAAGGAGAGAAGGAGTGGAAGAGAAGACTGGATATTGGAAATGAATATAGAGTGAAGGATGGAGGGAGGGAGAGAAGGAGGAGTATCAGAGGTGGTGTCTTCAAAATAAATCGATTAAAAAAAAAAAAATCTGCTGTGTTCCAAAGATGTCTTTCATATCCCCGAATGGCAGCTTTGATTTCTTGAAAATGTCATCAAAGGCGGTTGGGCCCAGTCAATCCGCCCAAGTCTACATATGCTATATGGTTTTGTAAACATATAAATAAAACATACAATACATACTGAATATGACGGTCACGTTTCTGAGGCAGCAGTCACACGAAAGGGTTTTCGTCGGTTGATCCGAGGAAAGCAACCATCGCTAAAACAGTTGAGGGAAAACCTCCAACGTTTTCGGACGGAAATGTCCAATTTTCTTGAATGTTGAAAACTGCTTTCTGAAAGACTATACCTTGCGTTTATAATAAACATTTGTATAAGTATGGAAGACATATGAGTGGTAGGATGGTGAGGTAGACACGGAAAACAGTAGTAGATTTCTTTTATTTCCTAATATTTCGCTTTTACAGTTGAAGTCCATCCCCATTCCTTTTTCCATGTGATTCTAATATTTAAAGAGTAACTACTAAGCCCAGGAACAACTTTGCATTTTCTCTTTTGTAATGCTATTTTCCCGAGAACCATATTTGAAATTAAAACAAATATCTTTTCTCAAAAGTATTTACCTGAGTGACTTTTTGACGAAAATATTCGTCGTCTACTAATTTGTATTCTAAAACACAGCTTACAGAGCCATCTCTTGGTACTAGTTCCGATGACGTCATGAGCTGTGTACAACCTTCGTCCTGTAAAACAGACGATATGAGGGAGTTTACACGAACGCGGTTCGACAGACACGTGTTTAAAGTGATGTGTGAACGTGTGAACGGGGTATTTGGGGTTTAACCAACGTGTTCGACAACCAAATACCCCGTTCACACGTTCACAAATCACTTTAAACACGTGTCTGTCGAACCGCGTTCGACGAACCGTTAGAGATTTTCATAATCTTTTGAGAGTAATCTCTTCCCTTAAATATCTATCACAACAGTTAAGATGTGCGGACAGATGGCATAATAATGGGCTATTAATTTGAACTGGAATATCTGAAGACGTTTTCATATTGGTGCGTCATTGGTGCTTAATTGTGTGCATGTCGGTTTTGCACTGCTGTTTTTGGGCATTTAAAAGCAAGGGTAGAATACGTGAGGTACTAAATATTTTTGCAGTGTGTTCCTACACAAAATACTGCATCACGTTCACACTACTATTTCTAGATGTTACAAGTTTTGCAAGCAACGTAATGCAGATTACATCGTAATGCAGATTTTTTTTTTTTCGACCCAAGTGTGCCATTGAAAATGTTAATTATGGCGATTTTTACTACTAGATAAAACTAATGATTCTTTATACGACAATTTATATATGATATCTTAGATTGTTTACACACTTTATACAACGAAAGCTTCACTACAAGGATCGTTAAGAACATACCAATCCGTTCTAGTAAATGACAAGTGTTTTTTGTATTTATTCCTATTCTGCACACCCTTATTTATTCAGCGACTAAACTGTGATGATGTTGAACATATAAAACTGAAATTAAATTCCAGTATAGGTCTAATACAAGAAAACTGCTATATCATATATCATTTAGTCAGTATTATTTATCTGAATTCAGAAAAAAAATCTGTTGTTTAAAAAGATAGAAATTTAAAATGTCTGTACTAGAAAGGGGTTTTATGTAACTTGAAATGCATAACGTGACGTCGATGCGTCGGCCTCGTTCCAATACAGTCCTCTTGTCACGTTTTCTTTTTCCTTTTAACACCTCATATGTTCTTTGGTCATGCTTTCCTAGTAAACTCAGATGAAAAAGTCATACCTCAACTGCTGTCAGATGAACTTAACTGAAAATTATTATGTAAGTTCTCCAAGTTTTTCTAACTCCACCTCAGCTGCTGATCCCATATTCAGCCTTAATGGTCCACTGGAGCACCGGCCTATCCCTGAGAGACGATACAGCCTCTGCACCTCACCACGGTTGCTTAATCCGTTTTGGTAAGGTTGTATTTATGAGAAATGCATGTAAAGTTGTCGTTGGTGTATTGGAATGGCTGTGATTGTCAATGAAGTCTACAATCAGTGTAGTCACCTCGACCATACTAATTAGGTGTTAGCATATTTTTGCGACACTTATCTACCGCACCTCTGATGTCCACTGTTGTGGAGAGGGGTTGGAAAACCTTTTGAACTCCCCGGGAATCGAATTCGAACCTTCCGCGTTCCGAGACAGGAAAGTTACCCACTACTCCACGCGGGGTCTATACTGATTCTATACAGAGGATTAATTCGTCCTTGTAAGTGGTATACTTCCCATGTCTTCGGTGAATCACTTCAAATTTTACTCCAGTAGAGGATGGTGAACTGTTGGAGGTGGTGATTAGGTGATGATAGTGATTGGTTGATGGTAAATGAATGGGGACATTGGTGGTGACTTGATTATGGTAGTGGGGATCACGTGGAGAAGCTAAATAGTGAGATTTACAATTAGCTGATGGTGTAGTAGCCTAAGACTGGTGAATTTGTTACTAAACGATGGGCAAACAAATACTACAGCTTGTGAGGACGAAAGAAGGATGAGAGTAGAAATGGGAGGGAGGTGATGTAGAGAAGGAGACGGAGGAGGAAGAGGCAGTAGGGACGGCGCCGAGGAGGATATAAGACTGCTCACGCAGAGTGAGAACACACTTGCTCTCCCACCTCAACCAATCTTACAACCACCCCCACAGCAACAACGTAGAGTTCACACCACCACCAAAGACGAAAATGGCTCATTTGACCTTCTTCCTTATCCTAGCCGCATGCCTGGCTCTCCCTGCCCTCAGCCAGGTCACTTTCTCCAAGTCTTGGGTACCACAGGGCAAGCGCGCCAACCCCCCTTCTGGAATGGCAGCAACCCTCGAAGTGCCTGACTCCTGCCGAGAAGCCAAGTTCGCCGTGCTCTCCGAAGTGTCCAACGCTCTCATGGTATGTGCTCTCTCCCGAAACTCGCTCTCCTTCACCATTCCCAGGTAGCTAGCTCCTTGTTGAGATCCACTCGACCAGTGGGTGTATGGTGTGTGTATATACATATACATATATATATATATATATATATATATATATATATATATATATATATATATATATATATGTATGTATGCGGAGTAGGAAACACAGAAGTCTTAGTCTTGAGTTTATTCCTGACTGGTTTCGCAGGTATGCTTTTTCAAAGGAAAAAGCATACCTGTGAAACTAGTCAGGAATAAGCTTAAGACTAAGACTCCTGTGTTTCCTACTCTGCTTACGTCAACCTGTCAGAATGTCTCAGTATATGTATATATATAAACCGAGAACCTAGATTGCACACCACCCTTAAAATCTAGTAGAACATCAGCCATAGGCGTTGAAGAACGTGTAGCGTATAAGCTCTACCACGAAAATAGAGGATACTTTGTGATTTGTATAGATTCTTTAATGAATGACTATGACTAGCCACCACGGGATCTCATTCGATCTCGAGGAAATATTTTGATTAATTTTGTATTTCCCAGCCATGCCCCCAACTATGTCTTCGATTGCACCATACCGTTCGTAATTCCTAGACTATGAGTCCAAAAATGCATTGCTTTGTTCCCTATATCCAGTTAGCAGCCTCTCTCTTGCTGTGCTCCTTATCTACAGTAGACACCATTGCGCTTCGTAATGAATTCTTCGGCCACGATATACCACCCAATTATGTGCTGATTTTGCCCGATCAATGTCCTCCAACATGCCGTTTCCGCCAGAACGCCGCCTATCAGTGTCTTTTGCCATAGTCTTAGACATTATACTTTTATCATAGAATCATTAGGAGGGGAGAGAAGGCAGGTTGCACTGCAACGGTTACCGCGGTATTATATTGCTCAGTGCCGAGCAAACTTCTCCGTCTCTTGCTGGAACGGATTTGCTTTCATCTGCGAGCGTTCCATAGACCTGATCAAACTGAATTTACACCTAGTAAGTCAATAACTGATTAGATTCTAGCGTTTTATGTTCTTATGGAGTGCTGGCGTGAAATTTAATAAGGACTGATTATAACCTGGGTTAATCTCAAGAGGGCGTTTGTATCGTGATGTGATCTGCGGATGTGTGGGATTCCTACAAGGATTATTGAACTGATGTCTGGATTATTTTTGGGGACGGAGTGTTGTGAAGTTAAGAGGAGGCGTCTCTGCCTTCTTGTTAATTCAGGGATGCCTCCTCTCCCCTACACTTTTCAACATCTTCATGGTTACATACACTGGCAGCACTAAGGTCACCGTTCCTGTCTTTACCAATGATGCTGTGCTTGTTGTGGAGTCATTGGAACTTCTAATTGAGGTCACTGAGTCTCTCGTAGGGAGGAGAGATCACTGGGATTCCAGGTTTCCTAGACAAAGATCAAGGTACAAGCGTTTGGGGGTTCATTAGATATTACAGTTCAGACTGTCCATGCCTGTGGCGAGGACACTGGGATCTTGGAAAATTTCCCATATCTTTGTAGTGTAGTGTGAAATAATGATGGATTAGGTCAGGAAGCCTTCGAATGATTGTCATGGCCCATAGTATTAAGGACTCGTTCAATCAGAGTATATATGGAGTCGTTGACATTTATGTAGGAGGATTAAGATTGGAATCTTCTAGTTGCTTGTGATCCCTGTCTAGCCATACGGTTGTGAGACATGGACACTAAATGCTGACTTGAAGAGATGTCTCAACGTCTTAGGTACCAAGTGTCTTCGGAGAATTATGGGGGTATTGCTGTTATGACATATCAAACCAGCGACTTTTTCGTGACAATCAGCCAAGGTCTATTACCAGCATAAATTGTAAAGGTCAACTCCAGTCAAATAGGCATGTGCCACGCTTAGCTGGTGATGATCTCACTCATAAGTTTAATCCAAAAGACATTTCTCAGTGAAGGAAGCGGAAGGGACGCCCACAAAACTTATGGATGGACCAAGTGGACCTAACTTACCGAGAGGTGTTTGGAATGGGAAGGGCGACTACATGGGGGCTTGCGCGTGGAAACTGCGAATAATGGCATCAGCGGCGGATATTCCCCATTCTGGTAACATGCCTAGACTGAGTCTCACAGTACACTCTCTGGTTCAATACAATGTCATTCCAGCAATACCCCATGATTCTCCGAGAGCACTTGGTACCAATGACATCGATACAACTCTTCGAGTTGGCATCCAATGTCCATGTCTCACAGGGAACACAATTGACTTGAAGACTCGCATCTTAGTCCTCCTACAGAAACATCAACAACGCCATATGCCCTTCGAACTACTTCCTGACATGACCCACCACTGTTGTGCACTATACTACCAAACTATGTGAGGCTTTCCAGGACATCAAAGTCCTCGCAATATGCATGGATAGACTGGAGTGTCATCCAGCAAGCCCCCAAGTGCCTGGACCTGGGTCGTGGTCCATGAGCACTGGGGTCCGAGTGGTCTCGCCTCCCTGTGCAGTGACTCATGGACTACACAGGCAGTCGCCGAGCTTCGATCCCGAGACCTCATAGTGAGAGTCCCGAGGTCGAAGCTCCGTGACTGCCAAATTTGATTGTTTGAATGTGTGTGCTTGTGTGTGATTTACCATGGTCTTGGATCACGTGTTGGACTTGTGATCGACAGCTATTTCCCTCCCGGAAGAGAGCTCATATGACCGATCTATAAAAGGATGTCCTTCGAACTGTGTGTGTGTGTGTGTGTGTGTGTGTGTGTGTGTGTGTGTGTGTGTGTGTGTGTGTGTGTGTGTGTGTGTGTGTGTGTGTGTGTGTGTAAGTGTTCCGTTTTGGATTATTGGCTTCATACATTTAATGCCATTAATACTTCATGGATTTTAGTGGCACCCGACGGAATAGAGTTGTGAAGCATTCTTTTGTAATCGGAGACTAATTTCCTCTCAAAGAGAAAGGCTGATCACTCTTAACTTGTGCTCTCCTCCCTATTGCGTTTACCATACCTTTTCATGTTTTTTTCCCTTGGCATTTTGTGTTGGGTGACATAACAATCCTACTGCATTCCCCTGCATGTCACAAAAGGCAACTAAGTGGGTGGACTAGGGACCTCCTCTTTTCGTGTTTTTCTCTCAGGTAGTCAGGGCAGAAATTATTATCTGACTCAGCCATCCTCCTCATATAGGGCACGAACACATTTACATGTAGCTATGGCATGGCACCGTCTTCTACCAAGCTGCTTAGCAGGGAGTGTGTATTTGACTTCTTTGCCAGGTGACACAGTTGTTATTGGATGGCAATAGACCGTAACGTCTTTCCATTTTTTTCAGACCCTCATCGAGGAAGTTTCTCAGGAAGCACTTGACGAAAACCTCCCCGCCCTCAGGCTCAAGAACGCTTTCGTTTCCAGGTAGGTTGCTCTCATCAGTGATATCGCCAGTCACCTTTTTCATCTTCACCCCTCTGCACAGCCTCCTTTTCCTCTCTCCCTTTTCTTATCATTAATGCTCACTTCATTCCCTTCGAATTTCATCCTACCCTGCTGTTCTTTCCACCGTACCTCGTCCGGAAGACCTCTAACTATATTGCTGTTTTTTTTAAATACTTCCATTGGTAAAACTAACATTTGTGTCTTCAAAAGCCACCATAGAAAACCTTGTATATACAATTCTTTCCCGCGAGCATGATCAGCTTTCTTGTTAATGAACTCGCTCCAACAATGCCAAACTATGAAACATGTGTATCTTTTTGTAAGAACAATGGATTATTTCAAATGTTGTAAACTCAAACAATTATTCTTTTACTTCTACATGCATCTCTAGATATTTCTTTCTCTCACACAGAAAACGACGAATGGCTTAAAGAACTAAGCCCTCATCACGGACGGGTCTCACCGCTAATTCAGCATCTGCCAAAGATTGTCATTCTACTTGGAACGGTGTGCAGTCAAGAACATCCGCCATGGAATACTTGAACATTTCTTAAAAAAATATTCTTGTAGTAGTTATTGATGAAGTATGTGCGAGTTATATTGATATGTTATTTGATAGATCTGATACTTTTTTAGTTATTAAAGACTGTAAAAGCACATGTGGTCAATTAACATTCACATAAGTTTTACTAGTGTCTTGCAGAACATGTAACGGGAGAAATTTTACGCAATTTCCAGAGAAGGTAATGATTCATAGAAAATACCTGAAATAAGTTCTTTCACTATCAAACCCCCCCTCACACACACACACACACACACACACACACACACACACACACACACACACACACACACACACACACACACACACACACACACACACACACACACATGCGCGCGCACACACACACACACACACACACACACACACACACACACACACACACACACACACACACACACACACACACACACACACACACAAGGTCGGGCGGAGATAAGTTGGGTTTGTCTCCTTTCACGTGTAGCCCCTGTTCACCTAGCAGCGAGTAGGTACGGGACGTTAGTCAAGGAGTGTGAGTGGTCTCAGACCTACCCAGAGATCGGCTAATAAGGAGCTCTGAGCTCACTGCCGTAGGGTGGTGTCTGGCTGTCTCGACAGAGACTGCAGCAGATCCGAGGTGAATACATACACACACACACACACACACACACACACACACAGTTGTGTGTTGGTGGTTGGAGGGAGACGTTCGACCTAGCTCTATATGTTCAGCAAAATTACTTAGCTCCGAGTGATAAGTAGAGTTGTAGAATATGGGGTTCCGATCTCTGAGAAGTGATATGTTAAAATAGTGTATTGTACATGAAAAAAAAAAAATGGAAAGCAATAAAACAGATAACTATAAACTGGATGGTAAGTGAAACCAAAGTCTTATATTGAAAATATGACAACTGAAGAACAAGACAATAATTAATTTGTTATTGAGAACGAATAAGAACAAGAATATGATTACAGAAAATCTATAAATGAACTAGATAATTGAGATAAACCAGACAAAAATGTCAACTATGAACGACATAATAGAGTAGTGGAGGATATGCTAGAGGAAAACGAAATGAAAAGACTAAAAAATAAGTAATTTTCCAAACGGTTACAATGCAGGATTCGAAAAGTAGATTTAATGAGATGACATCTCGAAGGAATTGTATAAAAGATTATATGTGGAATTAAAGGATGATTATGACAAATTAAAAAAGAGAAAATTAAGGCGGAGGGAAGTGAAGATAATTTCAAACAAATCAAAGAAGGACAGAAAGTCTATGGAAATAAACATTATGAGAGAACGGAGTCTTTATTAATACGACATTTCACTTCTTACAGCTTTTCAAGCGAACGTCGTAGTCGTACGATAAGGGCTCCGTCACCACATAGTGTTTATTTCGAAAGATTTGTCAGCAACTGCCACTTTCATACAAGGGCAGAAAGGTTGTCAAAATTACAAGAAGAGGAACGAGACCAATTGCGAAAAATTATGGAACAATATGAAGAAAAGGAAGATGTGGAGGTAACAAGGGTACTTGAGAGTAGGAAACCGTTTTCCAGTAAAAAAAAATACGATAAATAAAAGAAAGAAAAAAGTCAAAGGAACAGTACAAGTAATAATTGTCAACATTGAAGAGATACATGAAGAAACAAGTATTCAGGGTGGGCAACTATGTACAAGGATGTGAAAGACCAATGAAAGTAAAATCTAAATCGCAAAACAAGGTGAATGAAGGATCAAATAATACAATGAATCTGGCAAGTATTGGCAGGTTCAATAATGTTCAGGTAAGGAGGGGGCAACGGAGGAAGAGAGAGAGAAAAAAAAAACTGACAGAAGGAGAAAAAAAAAAAAAAAACGAAGAACGGCCAGGAGAAGGCAGAATTGTAAAGAAAATTATTATGATAATTAGAAAGAGCTGTTACAAATAACGACGGACTGATATCAGCAAAGTCGGAAATAAAGTAATATCTAAAGGAGAGAGGAAAAGAACATAATGTGCTTAGCCGAAACGAAAATCAATGGACATACCGATGCTCAGGTGGGTAGGGGAAAGTATAACATATGGGGGATGGACAGGTGAAGAAAATGGGAAGATGTGTGACGACAGCAGTGAAAAGAAGCATCAAGGTGGGAGAAGTGGAAATAGGAGAAGGAATGGCCGAGATAATGAACATAAAGGTCACAACTGAAGGAGTAGACAAAGACATCGCAGTAGAATATATCCCTCCAAAAAACGCGAGCATGGGATGAAGCAGAATATTTTTTTTTCAAACACAGCTCAACAAATAGTGAGTGACTTCCTTTGTAGAGAGGGAATATTGAAGGAATATGGGACAGGTAGAGGTGAAGAATCTTGCCACAACATACTGTTGAACATCGCAATGAATCTTATTGACCCAGTGGGTGAAGGAACTAACAAGATATTGAAGCCAAGACTCATTTGGAAGACTATATATACATTTTTTCTTAACTAAGGAACCAGAGGTGATTAAAACATCAAATCACCAGTGCCCGATAAGTAAGAGTGACTGTGTTGTCCTTGAATGTACAGTAGGAGTAAGACAAAAGCATATGAGGGAATATGCGGATATTGAAGGTGCAACTATGCAAAGAATAACTGCTCAGCAGAAAAAAAAAATACTTTGAAGAAGTAGATCGGAGGGATCTGAAAGAAACTAAAATATTTGCTAAAGATAAGTGGAAGAGAAGATTTAAATTAATAAATACAAAAGAGCCAGAAATAAACATACAAGAAGAAGAAAATGTAAATGAACTTTGAGAAGACTCGTAGTTGAGAAATGTAAGGATCAACCTAAACTGGTCTTCAGATATGTGAATAGTAAGCTAAGGTATAGGAAAAAAATATGCGCACTGAAATTCAAAAGGCAGTATATGAGGAAGCAAGAACTCAGGTTGAAATGATGAATGAAAGCATCCAATCAGTATCTAATAAGGAAGAGAAGTTTGAGGGAGAAAAGGGTGAGGCTTTCAACAACATTGCAAGTACATGAAGTGTTTCAATTGCTCGAGGAATTAGATGTAAGTAAAGCGGACCAGATGGGACCTCAGCTTTGGTATTGAAAGTGTAAAGAACAATTAGTAAATAAATTACATCAACTGGTTGTATGGTCTCTGGAATAGGGGAAGGTGGGTGTCGAATAGAAATATGCAAATATGGTACGAATATATAAAAAAAGGAAACGGAGGAATTATTAAATTATAAACAAGTGTCTTTGACTAGTACGATAGCCAAATTGTATGAAAAAAAGATTGAACGTAATATTCGGAAGAGAAGGGAATCTTGGTTGACAATCAATTTTGATTTAGAAAAGAAAAGTCACCTTGCTTAGTTTATATTTGAGGGAGGTTGATGTGCTACATGAGATAGAGGAATGGGTACATTTTGTATACCTGGATTTGGATGACGCTAAGGACAAAGTTCCGAACTAAATACTGATATGGAAATTAGAAAAATCGGAAGCATTAAAAGGATTACATTGGGATAGTGAAATATTTCTAAGTAATAGATATATGAGAACGGTAAAAAAAACGAGAAATCGGACTGAAAAAAAGACAAATGGGGCGGTTCTGGCACCTATAATGTTCCTACTGTTTATGAATGACGTGATGAATGGAAAAAGTAGTTATGAAAACTTATTTGCAAATGATGCCATGATCATAAAGAAAATAAAAAATCATTGGAAGATACATAAAAAATAAATAAACAAAACTGCCCCGACAGTTGGCAACCAACAATTTTGAAGAAAATTAAAATTTCATTACTATATCATTAAAACTCATTCTCAGAAAATCTATCACGACCGGAGATGTACCAATAGAATAGAAATAGCAAATGTTGCTCTCATAAAAAAAAAAGTGATAAGAAGCTGCAGAAGTATGGACCAACAAATCTAGCCTCGATCACATGAAATTTTTTCGGAAATAATTGTAAGAGATGCTGCAGAATATCAATTAAAAAACAATTGTCTAATAAATGACAGCCAGCACGGCTTTAGTAGACGTTCTTGCACGCCTAATCTTCTAGAACATCACAATATCATTATTTCAAGCTTGGTCAAAAGGAATATGTAGCCAGGAGTGGAAGATGAATTTTTATGTACAGAAATGTAAAATCTTGGAATGTGGTCAAAGTAACCAAAGACTAACGAGAAGATAAATTTGAGATAAATTAATATCAAAGACAAAGAATGGAAATTATTTCAGAATTTGAATCAGGCCTGATCTGTCGACAGTCATAAAAGATAATAACATGAGGAACTAATAAGTTGTTAAAGAATATACTAGTGGCATTTCGTTACATGGATGAGGACATGATGAAAAATGTCGTTGAAAGTCTCATTCTTCTCAGACTGAAATAAACAGCAGCAGTGTGGTCATCACACCTAAAGGTGGTGGAAGAAGAAGAAGAAGAAGAAGAAGAAGAAGAAGAAGAAGAACGATGAGATACGTGAGGAAGACTGTGAAAAATGGGACTTCCTACGCTGGAATGATATTTTGGTTAGGAAAAGGTATATGAAAAATAAACAGACAGTACTTGAAGGTTTGACATGAAACATAAACAAGAGGCCATAGTAACATTTTGAAAAAGCAAGATTGTTTAAAAGACAAGAACATGAGAACATAATAATGAAGGCGATTGCAAGAGACCACAGGGCCTACACTAGATAGTTCCATGTCCATTACCATCTATCATCCCCATCCATAAAATCACCTAACCTTTTCTTAAAACCACCGATAGTTTCAGCGCCCACTACATGGTGGTTACCAAGTCTATCCCAATCGTTGACCACTCTATTGGTAGACCAGTCCTTGCCTATTTCCTTCTTAAATCTAAAATTGTCCAATTTAAATCTATTACTGCGAGTCCTTCTCTGTTGTCTTAATATGATGACCTTGTTTGCGTCATCCTTGTTAAAGTCTTTGATCCACTTGAACACCTCTATTAGATCACTCTGCACTCTACGTCTTTCAAAGAGAGTGTAAGTTAAGGATTCTAAGCCTGTTCTCTTAAGGTAAATTTCTGAGCCCATGTATCATTTTGGCCATTCTCCTCTGTACTGATTCTAGTGAACTGATACCCATTCTATATGGCGGAGACCAAAACTCTACTGCATTGTTAAGGATGGGTCTAACTAATGCCAAATAGAATTTGATAATTACTTCTGCACTTTTATTTGTAACCGTCCTAGCAATGAAACTAATGCTCTGTTAGCTCTATTCCTGGCGCTAATGCAATGTTTCTGGTCAGGTGATCAAAACTCTACCGCATTGGGTCTTGGTAACGCCAGATAGATTTTGATAATTACATGTGCACTTTTATTGTTAACCGTCCTAGCAATGATACCAATGGTTAGTTAGCTCTATTCCTGGAGCTAATGCTCTGTTTCCTGGATCTATGATCAGGACTCAATAGAACTCCCAAGTCTCTCTTGCACTCAGTTTTCTGTAAAAAAGAAAAAAGAAAAAAGAAATCTAAGCTATGCCTGCTTTATGGGTTGTGTAAATCTACGCTTAACACGCTGCACTTTGATATATTGAAATCCATTTGCATTTTACCGACCATGTGAACAATTTGTTAAGATCCTTCTGCAGCATCTCGGCGTCTTCTCCTGACCTAATTTGGCGTCCTATTTTAGTATTATCCACAAACTTCCTAACATCACTATCAACCTCATTGTCCAAGTCGTTTATATACATAATGAACAACAAAGGACCCAAAAATCGAGCCCTGGAGAACTCCACTGGTAACACTCCCCATTTGGATTTTACACCATTGAGAGTGACCCGCTGTTTTGTGCCATTGTTCCATGCTCTAATCCATTCAAACACTTTTTTTCCTATGCCATGAACTTTGACTTTATCTGATCGTTTCTGGTGGGGTACCTTGTCGAACGCTTTGCTAAAGTCAAGGTAAATAACATCGTAACTATCATTGTTGTCTGTACACCTTGAAGACATTAGTGTAAAAAGATAGAAGGTTAGTTACGCGTGATTTACCCTTGCAGAAGCCATGCTACGAGTCACGAATAAAATTGTCTCTTGATGTGATGTCTGATTCTAATAGCTATTATTCAGAGATGTTGACTATAACCGATGTCAAACTGATTGGCCTATAGTTGCATACAGACGATTTATCACCCTTTTTGAAAACAGGAACAACGTTTATCTGCCCCCAAGCAATAGGCGCAAAACCAGTGTCTACTGACCTACTAGATAATTCCGTTAACTGGTCGCAGATTTCAAATTCACACTCTTTAAGCACTCCTGGAATTTTTTCATCTGCACCCGGGGATTTTGTAGCTTTAAGTCAGTGTTTCCCAACCTTTTCGAAATGATTACCCCAAAATTCAATTTCGCAGTTATCAATTACCCCATTGAACATATACCCGGTAATATCGGGTGTTTTTTTTCGCTGTCACCTAATGAACTGCTATTGGCTGTATATATTTAAGGATCCAACACAAATGCAAGCTTTTCCACTTTTATGTACATCAGCATGTATATGTAATTGGAGAGAGTTAAACTGATTGACTTGGTCAGGCTACCTCTTCTCACACAGAACATCCATTACCCAAAAAATATGGGTCCATTACCCCACTGTGGTAATTTACCCCGGGGTTGGGAAACACTGCTTTAAGTGTATCAATCTACTTGACTCTTCTACCTCACTAATGCTGATGTTAGTTAGTCTACTTCCTTCATCCCCACTGTATATCGGGTCGCAGTCAGCTGCCATATCTAACCTTTCCTTTGTAAACATCGTGAGAAAACATTTGTTAAACGCCTCGCTCATTTTTTTCTCCGAATCTATCATGACAGCTTCTTCGTTTCTAATTGGGCCCATTTTTTTCCTTATTTAGGTAATATAGCTTATGTACTGTGTCTTACTGCATTGCTTCAGACCCGGGCAGTGTACAGGAAACAGGGATGAGGGGGGAAACAATGGGTGGTGGATGTGGGTATTGTTTTAACGTTTTTTTTGCATGTTTGGATGTTCTGCCATGTGGTGTAGTGGGTGAGCTATGTTTGTGGAAGCTGAGACAAGTGTTTGTGTGCCTCTCATGTCAATGTGACCCTTGACTTTGCGAACTTTCTTTTCATGGTATAGATGGTCTGTAGGTGCTGTATTTGTGCAGACTGTAATTATCTTTAGGGTTTTACTTTGTATAGACTGCAGGGTGTTGTGGTATGTCTCAGTGATGTTAGGAGGCCATGTGTGGCTCACATTATTCAACACTGAGCGTATATATCGTTTTTATACTGTAATGGTACTTTCTTTGTTTTGCCTGAATGTTGTACCTGCAAGCGATTTAAGCCCCTTGAGTCTAAGTGTGCATTGTGTCTTTATGTTTGTGATATGTTGTTTGAATGGCATGGATGTATCGTATGTTACGCCAAGAATCTCCGGGGAGTATTTATGTGATACGGGGATGTTGTTGATAAATAGGCGTGGTATGCAATTGTATTCTACTGTCCAAATGGTGAGTAGTGTGGCTGTGGATTTGGTCAGTGCTATTTTGAGTTTATTTGTAATGAACGAGGTGTTGAGCGCATCGAGGTATGGTTGTACTATTTTTGTGGCCATGTCTGCATTGCGATGTATGCATGTAATTGTTATGTCGTCTGCGTAAGAAGAGATTTCTGGGGTGTCAGGTGTAGGTATATCCCGCAAATATTTACATTATTATAGTTTTTATTTATCATTTTATTATTATTATGTTTTTTTTTCGCATCCGACCTAGATATGGACCAAAAGGTCTCCTGTCGTCATGCTCCGCCTTTGTAATCCTTTGTAAAATTCATGGGGGAAAGGACGAAGCCCTGAGGTACTCCGCTTCTAAAATTTCTGGTGTGCGATCATTGGCTATTATATGACACATAGATATTTCTCCCTGCCTAATAATTGGCCAGTCATAATTTGGTATTAGTGTGCTTGTCTGTGCCGTGTATATTGTTTGTGAGGTTGTGTCTGAGGACTGCATCAAATTTTGCACCAATGTTTAATTTTATAAGAAATGTTCATTCGCCGTGTTCTGTGATTCAGATTTTACTTTCATTGGTCTTTCACCTCCTTGTACATAGTTGCCCACCAAGAATACTTATATTTCTTCATGTATCTTCTCCATGTTGACAATCATTGTATTGTTTCCTGTGATTTTTTTCTTTCTTTTATTTCTCGTATTTTTCTTACTGGTAAACGTCCCTCTTCCCATCCTACCACTGTGATACATTTTCGTTTGTATACTATTTTTCTGAACGTTTCCCTACTCTCAAGTACCCTCATCACCTCCTTCTCACATCTTCCTTTTCTTCATATTGTTCCATAATTTTTCGCAATTGGTCTTATTCCTCTTATTGTAATTTTGAGAACCTATCTGCCCTTGTATGAAAGTGGCAGTTGCTGAAAAGTCTTTCGAGATTAACACGATGTGATGACGGAGCCTTTATGGTACGATTACGACGTTCACTTGTTACCTTTGCTTGAAATGTTGTGACAGCAACCGAAACGCCGCGCCGTGCTAATAAACATTCCATGCTCACAATGGTGTTTATTTCGATGCACTTTCTGCCCTTGTTTGATTTGTTTGAAATTATCTTCATTTCCCTCCACCTTAACTTTCTCTTCTAATTTGTCATAATCATTCTTTAATTCCACAAATACTCTTTTATACGATTCCTTCGGGATTGTCATCTCATTAAATTTATTTTTCAAATCGTCTATTGTAACCGTTTGAAAATTACTTATTTTTTGAGCATTTTCAATTCGTTTTAGTCTTTAGCATATTCTCCACTAGTCGATTATGTCGTTCATAGTTGACATTTTTGTCTTTGGTTGATCTCAATTATCTAGTTCATTTATAGATTATCTGTAATCACAATCTTATTCCTATTCGTTCTCAATAACAAACATTTTAACATATTAATTACCAGAGATCGGAACCCCATGTTCTCCAACAACTCTATTCATCGCTCGGAACTAGGTAATTTCGCTGAACATATAGAGCTAGGTCGAATGTCTTCTCCCTCCAACTGCCAATTGTAATTACAGTCTTGTTCCTATTCATTCTCAATAACAAATTCATCAGTGTCTTATTCTTCATATGTCATATTTTCAAAATAAGACTTTGGTTTCACTTACCATCCAGTTTATAGTTATCTGTTCTATTGCTTTCCATTATTTCATATACAATACAATGTTTTAACGTATCACTTACTCGAGATCGCTACCTCATGTTCTCCTACAATTCCGTTTATCGCTCGGAACTAAGTAATTTTGCTAAACATATAGAGCTAGGTCAAACGTCTTCTCCCTCCAACCACCAACACACAACTGTGTGTGTGTGTGTGTGTGTGTGTGTGTGTGTGTGTGTGTGTGTGTGTGTGTGTGTGTGTGTGTGTGTGTGTGTGTGTGTGTGTGTGTGTGTGTGTGTGTGTGTGTGTGTGTGTGTGTGTGCGCGCGCGCGCGTGTGTGTGTGTGAAAGAGAGGGGGGTTTGATAGTGAAAGAACTTATTTCAGGTAGTTTCTATGAATCATTACCTTCTCTGGAAATTGCGTAAAATTTCTCCCGTTACATGTTTTGCAAGACACTAGTAAAATTTGTGAATACTAATTGACCACATGTGCTTTTACAGTCTTTAATAACTAAAAAAAGGATCAGATGTATCAAATAACATATCAATGTAACTCGCACATACTTCATCAATAACTACTACAAGAATATTTTTTAAGAAATGTTCAAGTATTCCATGGCGGATGTTCTTGACTGCACACCGTTCCAAGTAGGATGACAATCTTTGGCAGATGCTGAATTAGCGGTGAGACCCGTCCGTGATGAGGGCTTAGTTCTTTAAGCCATTCGTCGTTTTCTGTGTGAGAGAAAGAAATATATAGAGAGATGCATGTAGAAGTAAAAGAATATTTGTTTGAGTTTCCAACATTTGAAATAATCCATTGTTCTTACAAAAAGATACACATGTTTCATAGTTTGGCATTGTTGGAGCGAGTTCATTAACAAGAAAGCTGGTCATGCTCGCGGGAAGGAATTGTATATACAAGGTTTACTATAGTGGCTTTTGAAGACACGAAAGTTAGTTCCACCAATGGAAGTATTTCAAAAACAGCAATATAGTTAGAGGTCTTCCGGACCAGGTACGGCGGAAAGAACAGAAGGGTAGGATGAAATTCGAAGGGAATGGAGTGAGCATGATAAGAAAAGGGAGAGAGGAAAAGGAGGCTGTGCAGAGGGGTGAAGATGAAAAAGGTAACCGGCGATATCACTGATGAGAGCAACCTACCTGGAAACGAAAGCGTTCTTGAGCCTGAGGGCGGGCAGGTTTTCGTCAAGTGCTTCCTGAGAAACTTCCTCTATGAGGGTCTGGAAAAATGGAAAGACGTTACGGGCTACTGCCATCCAATAACAACGGTGTCATCTGGCAAAGATATTAAATATATACTCCCTGCTAAGCAGCTTGGAGCTCCATCCGGTAGATGTTGCCATGCCATAGCTACATGTAAATGTGTTCGTCTCCTATATGAGGGGAATGGCTGAGTCAGATTATAATTTCTGCTCAGACTACCTGAGAGAAAAACACGAAAAGAGGAGGTCCCTAGTCCGCCCACTTAGTTGCCTTTTGTGACATGCAGGGGAATGTAGTAGGAGTGTTATGTCACTCATCACAGAATGCCAAGGAAAAAAAAAACATGAAAAGGTATGGTAAACGCAATATCAAAGGAGGGTAACAGAAAGGGAGGAGAGTACAAGCTAAGAGTGCTTCACAACTCTATTCCGTCGATGTCATTGGTACCATGTGCCCTCGGAGAATAATGGGGTATTGCTGGAATGACATTGTATTAAAACAGAGCGTGTACTGTGAGATTCAATCTAGGCATGTTACCAGAATGGGGAATGTCCGCCGCTGATGCCATTATTCGCAGTTTCCACGCGTAAACCCCCATGTAGTCGCCCTTCCCATTCCAAACAGCTCTCGGTAAGTTAGGTTCACTTGGTTCATCCATAAGTTTTGTGGGCGTCCCTTCCACTTCCTCCACTGAGAAATGTCTTTTGGATTAAACTTATGAGTGAGATCATCACCAGCTAAGCGTGGCACATGCCTATTTGACTGGAGTTGACCTTTACAATTTATGCTGGTAATAGACCTTGGCTGATTGTCACGATAATGTTGCTGGTTTGATATGTCATACCAGCAATACCCCCATAATTCTCCGAAGACACTTGGTACCTAAGACGTTGAGACATCTCTTCAAGTCAGCATTCAGTGTCCATGTCTCACAACCGTATAGCTAGACAGGGATCATAAGCAACTGGAAGATTCGGATCTTGATCCTCCTACATAAGTGTCAACGACTCCATACATACTCTGGTTGAACGAGTCCTCAATACCATGAGCCATGACAATCCATCGAAGTACTTCCTGACTTGACCCCTCATTATTTCACGCTGCACTACAAAGATATGCGAAGTTTTCAAAGACCTTAGTGCCCTCGCCACATCCATGTACAGAATTAACTATATCATCTAGTAAGCCCCCAGACGCCTTGACCTTGATCTTGGTCTATGAGTGACTCCATGACTTCAGTCAGGAGTTCCATTGACCCCGCAGGAAGCATATCATCGTCGGTGAAGACAGGGACGATGACCTTAGTGTTGCCAATGGATGTACTCGTAAACATGCAGATGTTGAAAAGTGTCGGGGAAAGGACACATCCCTGCATTATCCCTGAACTTACAGGAAAGAAGACGGACACGTCTCCTCCACACTACACAGCACTTTTCTCCCCAAAGAATAATTCAGACATCAATTCAATAATCCTTTTAGGATTTCCACACATCCGCAGATCTCAGAGCATATCACGATACAAACGCCCTCTCGAAATTAACCCAAGTTATAAGCAGTCCCTATTAAATTTCACATCAGTACTCCATAAGAACATGAAGCGCTAGAATCCAATTAGTTATTGACTTACTAGGTGTAAATTCAGTTTGATCAGGTCTATGGAGCTATCGCAGACGAGAGCAAACCCATTCCAGCAACGAGCGGAGAAGTTTGCTTCGGCACACTGAGCAATATAATACCGCAGTAATTGTTGCAGTACAGACTGCTTCTTTTCCCCTTCCCATTGGTTCTATAGGAAAAGTAAAATGTCTAAGACTCTGGCGTTCTGGCGGAAACTGTATGTTGAAGGACACTGATAGGGCAAAATCAGCACATAACTGGGTGGGATGTCATGGCTGAGGAATTTATTACGAAGTGCGATGGTGTCCACTGGGGATAAGGAATATAATAATAGAGGGGGAGCTAACTGGTTATAGGGAACAAAGCAATGCATGTTTGGGTTCATAGCCTAAGAATTACGAACGGCATGGTGATATCGAGGGCACGGAGAAAACTGGACATAGTTGGAGGCATGGATGGGACATACAAAACAAAAAAGCCTATTTCCACGAGACCGAACGAGATCCCATGGGTGGGTTGGGGGTAGGGGAAGGGCATTCTTTAAAGAATCTGTACAAATCACAAAGTTCCCTCTATTTCCGTGGTAGACCTAAAACGGTACACGTTCTTCAACACCTATGAATGACGTTCTACTAGATCTTAAGGTGTGCAATCTAAGTTCTCGGGTGATATAAAAACATTGACCCGCTGATCGAGTGGGCCTCAGCGAGGGGGCTAGCTACCCGGGAATTGGGAAGGAGAGCGAGTTTCGGGAGAGAGCACATACCATGAAAGCGTTGGACACTTCGGAGAGCACGGCGAACTTGGCTTCTCGGCAGGAGTCAGGCACTTCGAGGGTTGGCGCGCTTGCCCTGTGGTACCCAAGACTTGGAGAAGGTGACCTGGCTGAGGGCAGGGAGAGCCAGGCATGCGGCTAGGATAAGGAAGAAGGTCAAATGAGCCATTCTCGTCTTTGGTGGTGATGTGAACTATTTCCTTTGTTGCTGTGGTGGTGGTTGTAAGATTGGTTGAGGTGGGAGAGCAAGTGTGTTCTCACTCTGCGTGAGCAGTCTTATATCCTCCTCGGCGCCGTCCCTACTGCCTCTTCCTCTCCCGTCCCCTTCTACATCACCTCCCTCCCATTTCTACTCTCGTCCTTCTTTCGTTCTCACAAGCTATTGTGCATGTTTGCCCATCGTTTAGTAACAGATTCACCAGTCTTACTACACCATCAGCTAATTATAAATCTCACTATTTAGTTTCTCCACGTGATTACCACTACCACAATCCAGTCACCACCATTGTCCCCATTCATTTACCATCAACCAGTCACTACCACCACCCAATCACCACCTCCAACAGTTCACTTTAAACATGAGAAGTATACCAATTACAATGGCAAATTATTTCTCTGTATAGGATCAATATAGAGCCTGCTTGGAGTAGTAGGTAACTTTCCTGTCTCGGAACGCGGAGAGTTTGAGTTCGATCACCGGGGAATGCAAGAGGCACCCCTCTCCACAACGGTGGACATCAGAGGCACGGTAGATAAGTGTCACATATGTATGTTAGCAGCTAATTAGTATGGTCGAGCTGATTACACTGATTCAGACTTTATTGACAACTACAGCTATTCCAACATGCCACCGCAGTGAGGTATGAAGGCTGTATCGTCTCTCAGGGGATAAGCGGGTGCTGCAATGAACCATTAAGGCTGAACTACTACTACTACATAGGATCAGCAGCTAAGGTGAAGTTTGAAAAAAAAAAAAAATGACCAGGCAACAGTTGAAATATGAGTTCTTTCATTTGAGGTTACCAGTAAAGTATCCAAGAATATTTAAGGTGTTCAAAGGAAAAAAGCTTCGTGAATGTTGAAGAATGTCGAAGAATGTCCGAACTTGAATATCTCCAAATGTCAATAGTCCCCGGACATTATCTCACGGCTAGCTGTGAGCCGCTTGATTAAGAATTGTCACCCTCCTGACCCTTCTTCCCGCCCTTTTTACTCATGACCTCACACCTCCGCCCACACATCCCCTCACCTCTGACTCCGCCCTGCGTGACAGGTCGTCCTGTTTTAACTCTGCGTGTTCCCCTTCTACTCATATCTCATTGTACTTATGTCTGCAAATTCTTGTAATCTGTACTTTCCTGAAGAGGGCTATAGCTATTAGCCGAAATATAAAAGTTACACATTCTTCTAGTTTCCTTTTCATTCCGACTGTGGGTTCTTCGTGATTATTAGTTACATATGTGCTACAACATTTTGTCAAAGTGATTTTACGCCCATATATGTATGTATGTTATGTCGCCCTGGCTGTTCAACTTATACATGGATGGGGTGGTGCGAGAGGTGAATGCTAGGGTAGTGAGTCAGGGATTGGAGATGGTTAAAGAAAATGGAGAAAAGTGGGAGGTGAGCCAGCTGTTGTTTGCAGACGACACTGCGCTTGTGGCAGGGTCAGAGGAGGGATTGAGGAAGCTGGTGGCAGAGTTTGGGAGAGTATGTGATAGAAGAAAGCTAAAGATAAATGTGGGTAAAAGTAAGGTGATGAGATGTACAAGGGGTGAAAGTGGCAGTAGACTGGAAGTGAGCATTAAGGGAGAGCGACTGGAGGAAGTGGATAGTTTTAGATACTTGGGTGCAAGTGTAGCAGGAAAAGGTGGAGTGAAGGTGGAGGTAGAATGTAGATTGAGAGAAGCGAGTAAATGCCTTGGTGGTTTAAAGAGTGTAATGAGAAATAGACATTTGGGAATGGATGCGAAGAGGAGACTGTATGAAGGAGTGATTGTGCCAACAGCACTGTATGGGGCAGAAACGTGGAACATAAGAGAAGAAGAGAGAAGGAGTTTGAATGTGTTTGAGATGAGGTGTCTGAGAAGTATGGTGGGGGTTACTAGGCTAGATAGAGTGAGAAATGAGGAGGTGAGGAGGAGAACGGGTGAAAAAGGATTTGGGAGAGAGGGTTGATGAAAGAATATTAGGATGGTTTGGACACATGGAAAGAATGAGTGAAGAAAGACTAGTAAAAGAGGTATGGAAGGCAGATGTGGAGGGAGTGAACATGAGGGGACGTCCTAGGATGAGGTGGATGGATGGGGTGAAGGGGGCTTTGGGGAAGAGGGGAATGTCTGTTGAGGAAGGAAGGGAGAGGATGGAAGACAGAGGTGAGTGGAGAATGGTTGTATATGGATGATGTTGTGACTGCATGAGGAGGAATGGTCGGGGGGGGTGGGGGGTGGGGTAGTATGTGTGAGTAAATTTTGACGCAGCCCGAAGGGATTTCTCCCCGTCCTCTCCTTATATGCAAAGGGGACGGAGAGGGGGGGTCGCCGATTAAATGAAGCGGCCTTGCTGTGGATGTACTGTGTCTTGCGACACTGCTTCTGACCCAGGGCGGTGGGCAGGGTGCAGGGATGACCCGTCATCCAGGAGGTGCTCAGATGAGAGGAAGGGTGGGAGGGGTGTGGAGTGTATTTAGGGATGAAATGGGTGGGAGTGTTTTTATGCCTTTCCCTTTTTGGCTACCTCCCTTGGAAGGGGGAAAAAGCCTTGGTATATATATGTATGATGTATATATATATATATACATATATATTTATACATATATATATATATATACATATATATATATATACATATATATTTCACAAGGACAGGGTTGGCAAGAGTGGGGCAGAAGTAGCACTTTTCGTTAAAAATACAATAAAATGTATTATCAACAATTCGATTAAGGGAGAGGATAGTACGGAATATATTTAGGTGGATATTATAGGCAAGAATAAGAAACTTATTATTGGCTTCCTATATAGGCCTCCTAACCTCATCATTGAGCAGACTGATCCCCTGATTCATGAAATTTGCAGGGCGTCCCAGTACAAAAACGTTGTGATCAAAGGAGAGTTTAATTATAGAAACATTGACTGGGAAATTTTAGTAGGAGACCAGGAAGAGATTTATTTTCTTAGATGTGGTGCAGGATAACTTCCTAAAACAAATGATTACCGATCCTACGAGGGGAGAGAATACTCTGGACTTACTCCTACCTAATAATGAGTATCTAACGAGTAACGTAAAAGTGGGAGATAGTCTGAGCTCTAGCGATCATCAAAAAATAAGATTCAATATTATTTGGGAAGAATTAAAAAGTACGTTCAAGTACCGGACTTCAGGAGAGCCAATTTTGAGATGAGAAACTATAGAGACATTTGATCACTTACGGGACCGACCCAGGGGGCTGTGACGGGGTCAGATATACGGTCAGTCCGGACGTCATTAACGCGGGCAGTGGTCGGGTCACGGAGGGTATATGTACCTTGGGTCAGGACACTTGCGGGTGCGGGGTGAACAGCCAGGTCAGCGATTTGGACGAAATGTATTGTAACCTAACATATTTAATTCTAAATGCGCAAAATAAACGTATTCACCTCAAATCAACACTGAAGAATAGTAATACTCCGAAATGCATGGCGGAACAGGCTGAAACACGAGAAAAAAAAAAAAAAAAAGGGGGGGGGAACACACCTTAGATCCAAATATAATGATATGGCAGAACTGGTGAAAAAGAAGACGTCCACAGCAAAACGTAGCTATGAAAATATGGCTGCCAGACAAGCGAGATCCAACCCAAAGGGCTTCTTTCGTCTCTGCTGAACAAAAAATAAGGAAAGGATAGGCCCAATACAAAATGACGAAAATGTCATGATAGAATCGGAAGAAAAAAATGAGTTAGGCGTTTAACAAATATTTTCCCTCGGTGTTTACTAAAGAGAGGTTAGATAAGGTACCTGACTGCGATCCGATTTTCAGTGAGGATGAAGAAAGTTGACTATCTAATATCAGTATTAGTAAATTAGAAGTAGTCAAGCAGATTGAAAGACTTAAAAGTGCAAAATCTCCGGGTCATGACGAAATTTTCCCGAGAGTGCTTAAAGAATGTAAATTTGAAATCTGCGACCAGTTAACAAAAACATTTAATATGTCGGTAGACACTGGTTTTGTGCCTATTGATTGGAGGTAGGCAAACGTTGTTCCTGTTTTCAAAAAGGGAGATAAATCGTCTATATGCAACTACAAGCCAATCAATTTAAAATCAGTTATAGGTAAAATGCTTTAATCAATAATCGTTAATAGACTCAGAGAATACATCAAAAGACATAATTTGATTTATGACACACAGCATGGTTTCTCCAAGGGTAAGTCATGTGGGATTAATCTTCTATCCTTTTACACTTAAGTATATAAGGCGTCAGATAACAATGATAGTTACGATGTTATTTACCTTGAACTTAGCAAAGCGTTCGACAAGGTGCCCCACCACAGACTACTAAATAAAGTCAAAGCCCATGGCATAGGAGGAAAAGAGTTAGAATGGGTTAGAGCTTGGATCAGTGACAGAAAACATGCAACCATTACTAACCATCACCTACTACCACGCACGTGATCCACATGCATGCGACAGAGAACTCACATTCAGCAAGACTCCCCTCATGCTGACTTCGCTTTCCCAGAACAAGCATCTTACCACAGCAACCTACCGCAGCACTAATTCAGACAAACAAGATATCGCCACACGAAGATGCCTAATGTCACCAGAGAAACCCATTAAACCACCTTCATCATACCTGCCCCTGTTATAATATTCATAAGCTAACATATATATACCATACCCAGCAACCATACGACTAACCCCCACACATAAAACTAACCCCAATGCTTAAGAATAGCGAAACTAACACCTTTACTTACGACAACCCACTAATCCCCTATATTATGTAAACGTTTTGTAACCAAAAGAGGAGAGCTGAGCAGGTCAAGAGCCTGCCAGCCAAGTATGCCCGAGGTCAAGGCCCGGCACTTACTGTATTTTGCCCAGAGGGCCCATATATACTTTGTTAAATCCAATACCAGATCACCTTGTTATAAATAAATTGAAGAAACTCCGGTTTTGGAGTTTATCTCGGCCACATTAAGCCCACCTTATGTAATCACAACAATCATCGGTGTTACAAACAGTGGGTCACCATAGATGGTGTAAAATCCAAACGGGGGGGGGGTTCTACTGGGGTAACCCAGGGCTCGGTTTTGGGTCCCTTATTGTTAATTATGTACATAAACGACTTGGGTAATGGGATTAATAGTGATGTTAGTTTGCGTACAACACTAAAATACGACGCCAAATTAGGTCAGAAGACGACATCGAGATTCTGCAGGACGATCTTAACAAACTGTTCACATGGTCGGTGAAATGGCAAATGAACTTCAATATCTCAAAGTGCAGCGTGTTAAACGTAGGACTATACAACCCCGAAAATAGAAAGAGCATATAAAACACGTTTTAGAGAAAACCGAGTGCAAAAGAAACTTAGGAGTTCTAGTTAGTCCTGACCTTAAATCCAGGAAACAGTGTATTAGCTCCAGGAATAAAGCAAACAGAGTATTAGGTTTTGGTCTCCTGACCTTAAATCTAGGAAACAGTGCATTGGCGGCAGGGACAGAGCTAACAGTGCTTTCATTGCTAGAACGGTTAAAAATAAAAGTGCAGAAGTAATTATCAAGTTCTATTTGGCGTTAGTTAGACCCATCCTTGACAATGCAGTAGAGTTTTGGTCTCCGTCATATAAAATGGGTATCCGTTCACTAAAATCAGTACATAGGAGAATGAACAAAATGATACATCGGTTCAGTAATTTACCTTAAGAAGACAGTCTTAGGCTCCTTACACTCTGGAAAGACGTTGAGTGCAGAGTGATCTAATAGAGGTGTTCAAGTGGATCAAGGGCTTTAACAAGGGTGGCGCAAAAAAGGTCGTCAAATTAAGACAACTGGGCAGGACTCGCAGTAATGGATTTAAATCTGACAATTTTGAATTTAAGAAGGAAATAGGCAAGAACTGGTGTACCAATAGAGTGGTTAACGAATGGAATAGACTCGGTCACCATGTAGTGGGCGCTGAAACTATCGATTGTTTTAAGAAAAGGTTAAATAATCTTATGGATGGGGGTGATAGATGGTAATGGACATGGAACTATCTAGTGTAGGCCCTGTGGTCTCTTGCAATCGCCTTCATTATTATATTCTTATGTTCTTATCTTTTGAATGATCTTGCTTTTTCAAAATTTGACTATGGTCTCTTGTTTATGTTTCATGTCAAACCTTCAAGTTGTTTTTGTCTATTTTTCATATACCTTTTCCTAACCAAAATATCATTCCAGCGTAAAAAGTCCCATTTTTCACAGTCTTCCTCACGTATCTCATCGCTCTTCTTCTTCTTCTTCTTCCACCACCTTTAGGTGTGATGACCACACTGCTGCAGTTTATTTCAGTCTGAGAAGAATGAGACTTTCAACGACATTTTTCATCATGTCCTCATCCATGTAACGAAATGCCACTAGTATATTTTTTTTAACAACTTATTACTCCCTCATGTTATCATCTTTTTATGACTGTCGACAGATCATGCCTGATTCAAATTCTGAAATAATTTCCATTCTTTGTCTTTGCTATTATCTCCAATTTATTTTCTCGTTGGTTACTTTGACCACATTCCAAGATTTTACATTTCTTTATATGAAAATTCATCTTCCACTCCTGGTTATATATTCCTTTTGACCAAGCTTGAAATAATTATATTGTGATGTTCTAAAAGATTAGGCGTGCAAGAGCGTCTACTCCAAAATCCGTGCTGGCTGTCATTTATTAGACAATTGTTATCTAATTGATATTCTGCAGCATCTCTTACAATCATTTCTGAATTTTTTTTCATATGATCGAGGCCAGAGGGAATTGATGTAGAAGGGGACGGGAGAGGAAGAGGCAGTAGGAATGGCGCCGAGAAGGATATAAGACTGCTCACGCAGAGTGAGAACACACTTGCTCTCCCACCTCAACCAATCTTACAACCACCACCACCACAGCAACAACAAAAAGCGTTCACACCACCACCAAAGACGAGAATGGCTCATTTGACCTTCTTCCTTATCCTAGCCGCATGCCTGGCTCTCCCTGCCCTCAGCCAGGTCACTTTCTCCAAGTCTTGGGTACCACAGGGCAAGCGCGCCAGCCCTCCTTCTGGAATGGCAGCAACCCTCGAAGTGCCTGACTCCTGCCGAGAAGCCAAGTTCGCCGTGCTCACCGAAGTGTCCAACGCTCTCATGGTATGTGCTCTCTCCCGAAACTCGCTCTTCTTCACCATTCCCGGGTAGCTAGCCTCTCGCTGAGACCCACTCGATCAGCGGGTCAATGTTTTTTATATCACCCGAGAACCTAGATTGCACACCTTAAGATCTAGTCACTTCTAGTGGAACGTCATCCATAGGTGTTGAAGAACGTGTACCGTATAAGGTCTACCACGGAAATAGATGGAACTTTGTGATTTGTACAGATTCTTTAATGAATGCCCTCCCCCCACCCCTACCAAACCATGGGATCTCGTTCGATCTCGTGGAAATAGGATTTTTTATTTTGTGTGTCTCATCCATGCCCCCCAATTATGCCAAGTTTTCTTCGTGCCCTCGATATCACCATGCCGTTCGTAATTCTTAGGCTATGAACCCAAACATGCATTGCTTTGCTCCCTATAACCAGTTAACTCCCCCTCTATTATTATATTCCTTATCCCCTGTAGACACCATCGCACTTCGTAATGAATTCCTCGGCCATGATATCCCACCCAGTTATGTGCTGATTTTGCCCTATCAGTGTCCTTCGACATACAGTTTCCGCCAGAATGCCGCCTATCAGTGTCCTTCGCCAGAATCTTAGACATTTTACTTTTCTTATAGAACCAATGGGAAGGGTAAAAGAAGCAGTCTGTACTGCAACAATTACTGCGGTATTATATTGCTCAGTGTGCCGAGCAAACTTCTCCGTCCGTTGCTGGAATGGGTTTGCTCGCGTCTGCGATAGCTCCATAGACCTGATCAAACTGAATTTACACTTTGTAAATCAGTAACTGATTGGACTCTAGCGCTTCATGTTCTTATGGAGTGCTGACGTGAAATTTAATAGGGACTGCTTATAACTTGGGTTAATTTCAAGAGGGTGTTTTTATCGTGATATGCTCTGAGATCTGCGGATGTGTGGGAATCCTAAAAGGATTATTGAACTGATGTTTGAATTATTCTTTGGGGAGAAAAGTGCTGTAAAGTGTGGAGGAGACGTGTCCGTCTTCTTTCCTGTAAATTCAGGGATAATACAGGGATGTGTCCTCTCCCCGACACTTTTCAACATCTGTATCTTTACGAGTACATCCATTGGCAACACTAAGGTCATCGTCCCTGTCTTCACAGACGATGATATGCTTCCTGCGGAGTCAATGGAAGTCCTGACTGAAGTCATGGAGTCACTCATAGATCAAGATCAAGGTCAAGGCATTTGGGGGCTCACTAGATGATACAGTTCATTCTGTCCATGGATGTGGCGAGGGCACTGAGCTCTTGGAAAACTTCGCATGGCTTTGTAGTGCAGCGTGAAATAATGATGGGTCAAGTCAGGAAGTACTTCGATGGATTGCCATGGCCCATGGTATTGAGAACTCGTTCAACCAGAGTATGTATGGAGTCGTCGACACTTATGTAGGAGGATTAAGATCCGAATCTTCCAGTTGCTTGTGATCCCTGTCTAGCTATACGGATGTGAGACATGGACACTCAATGCTGACTTGAAGAGATGTCTCAACGTCTTAGGTATCAAGCGTCTTCGGAGAACTATGGGGGTATTGCTGGTATGACATATCAAACCAGCAACATTCTCGTGACAATCAGCCAAGGTCTATTACCAGCATAAATTGTAAAGGTCAACTCCAGTCAAATAGGCATGTGCCACGCTTAGCTGGTGATGATCTCACTCATAAGTTTAATCCAAAAGACATTTCTCAGTGGAGGAAGCGGAAGGGACGCCCACAAAACTTATGGATGGACCAAGTGGACCTAATTTACCGAGAGCTGTTTGGAATGGGAAGGGCGACTACATGGGGGTTTGCGCGTGGAAACTGCGAAAAATGGCATCAACGGCGGACATTCCCCATTCTGGTAACATGCCTAGACTGAGTCTCACAGTACACGCTCTGGTTTAATACAATGTCATTCCAGCAATACCCCATTATTCTCCGAGGGCACATGGTACCAATGACATCGATGGAATAGAGTTGTGAATAATTCTTTTGTGATCGGAGACTAATTTCCTTTCAAAGAGAAAGGCTGATCACTCTTAGCTTGTACTCTCCTCCCTTTCTGTTACCCTCCTTTGAGATTGCGTTTACCATACCTTTTCATGCTTTTTTTTTTCCTTGTCGTTCTGTGATGGGTGACATAACATTCCTACTACATTCCCCTGCATGTCACAAAAGGCAACTAAATGGGCGGACTAGGGACCTCCTCTTTTCGTGTTTTTCTCTCAGGTAGTCTGGGCAGAAATTATGATCTGACTCAGCCATTCCCCTCATATAGGAGACGAACACATTTACATGTAGCTATGGCATGGCAACATCTACCGGATGGAGCTCCAAGCTGCTTAGCAGGGAGTATGTATTTAATATCTTTGCCAGGTGACACCGTTGTTATTGGATGGCAGTAGCCCGTAACGTCTTTCCATTTTTCCAGACCCTCATCGAGGAAGTTTCTCAGGAAGCACTTGACGAAAACCTCCCTGCCCTCAGGCTCAAGAACGCTTTCGTTTCCAGGTAGGTTGCTCTCGTCAGTGATATCGCCGGTCACCTTTTTTTATCTTTACCCCTCTGCACAGCCTCCTTTTCCTCTCTCCTTTTTCTTATCATTAATGCTCACTCCATTCCCTTCGAATTTCATCCTACCCTGCTGTTCTTTCCACCGTACCTCGTCAGGAAGACCTCTAACTATATTGCTGTCTTTTTTTTAAATACTTCCATTGGTAGAACTAATTTTTGTGTCTTCAAAAGCCACCATAGAAAACCTTGTACATACAATTCCTTCCCACGAGCATGACCAGCTTTCTTGTTAATGAACTCGCTCCAACAATGCCAAACTATGAAACATGTGTATCTTTTTGTAAGAACAATGGATTATTTCAAATGTTGGAAACTCAAACAATTATTCTTTTACTTCTACATGCATCTCTAGATATTTCTTTCTCTCACACAGAAAACGACGAATGGCTTAAAGAACTAAGCCCTCATCACGGACGGGTCTCGCCGCTAATTCAGCAGCTGCCAAAGATTGTCATTCTACTTGGAACGGTGTGCAGTCAAGAACATCCGCCATGGAATACTTGAACATTTCTTAAAAAAATATTCATGTAGTAGTTATTGATGAAGTATGTGCGAGTTATATTGATACGTTATTTGATAGATCTGATACTTTTTTTAGTCATTAAAGACTGTAAAAGCACATGTGGTCAATTATTATTCACATAACTTTTACTAGTGTCTTGCAGAACATGTAACGGGACAAATTTTACGCAATATCCAGAGAAGGTAATGATTCATAGAAAATACCTGAAATAAGTTCTTTCGCTATCAACCCCCCTCTCTCACACACACACATGCGCGCACACACACACACTTATAGAACATGGGGTTCCGATCTCTGGGAAGTGATATGTTAAAACAGTGTATTGTACATGAAAAAAAAAAAATGGAAAGCAGTAAAACAGATAACTATAAATGGGATGGTATGTGAAACCAAAGTCTTATATTGAAAATATGACAATGAAGAACAAGACGACAATGAATTTGTTATTGAGAACGAATAGGAACAAGAATATGATTACAGAAAATCTATAAATGAACTAGATAATGGAGATCAACCAAAGACAAAAATGTCAACTGTGAACGACATAATAGAGTAGTGGAGGATATGCTAAAGGAAAACAAAATGAAAAGACTAAAAAATAATTAATTTTCCACTGTTATAATAGAGGACTTGAAAAGTAAATTTAATGAGATGACATCTCGAAGGGATTGTATAAAAGATTATATGTGGAATTAAAGGATGATTTTGACAAATTAAAAAAGAGAAAATTAAGGTGAGGGGAAATGAAGATCATTTCAAACAAACCAAAGAAGGACAGAAAGTCTATCGAAACAAACACCTTTAGAAAACGGAGTCTTTATTAGTACGACATTTCGCTTCTTACAGCTTTTCAAGTACATGTAACAAACGAATGTCCTAGTCGTACGATTGTACAGGGCGGCTGGTTAAAGACACTCGGATAGAAAAAATTTAAAGTAAGTTTATCAAAGCACTGACAGACGTGCACATACTTACAAGGCGAGAACAAAACTGCTGCCACCCCAACCATGCGTTGGCGTGAAAACCATGAACGAATCGAATTGCGATTACAAACATACTCACAAAAATATACAATAATAAATATATATATTAATAGATAAACAAAAATTGAAATATGTACATAAAACAAAAGAAATGTCACCATTACACGATAAAGGCTCCGTCATCACATAGTGTTTATTTCAATAGACGTGTCAGCAGCTGCCACTTTCATACAAGGGCAGAAAGGTTGTCAAAATTACAAAAAGAGGAACGAGACCAATTGCGAAAAATTATGGAACAAGAAGAAAATGAAGATGCGGAGGTAACAAGGGTACTTGAGAGTAGGAAAATGTTAAGAAAAATAGTATACAAACGAAAATAAATCATAGTGGTAGGATGGGAGGAGGGTCGTTTACCAGTAAGAAAAAATACGAAAAAAAGAAAAGAAAGAAAAAAGTCAAGGAACAGTACAAGTAATAATTGTCAACATTGAAGAGATACATGAAGAAACAAGTATTCAGGGTGGGCAACTATGTACAAGGATGTGAAAGACCAATGAAAGTAAAATCTAAATCGGAAAACAAGGTGAATGAATGATCAAATAATACATTGAATCTGGCAAGTATTGGCAGGTTCAATAATGTTTAGGTAAGGAGGGGGCAACGGAGGAAGAGAGAGAGAAAAAAAAAAAAACTGACAGAAGGAGAAAAAAAAAAAAAAACGAAGAACGGCCAGGAGAAGGCAGAGTTGTAAAGAAAATTATTATGATAATAAGAAATAGCTGTTACAAATAACGACGGACTGATATCAGTAAAGTCGGAAATAAAGTAATATCTAAAGGAGAGAGGAAAAGAACATAATGTGCTTAGCCGAAACGAAAATCAATGGACATACCGATGCTCAGGTGGGTAGGGGAAAGTATAACATATGGGGGATGGACAGGTGAAGAAAATGGGAAGAGATGTGACGACAGCAGTGAAAAGAAGCATCAAGGTGGGAGAAGTGGAAATAGGAGAAGGAATGGCCGAGATAATGAATATAAAGGTCACAACTGAAGGAGTAGACAAAGACATCGCAGTAGAATATATCCCTCCAAAAAACGCGAGCATGGGATGAAGCAGAATATTTTTTTTTCAAACACAGCTGAACAAATAGTGAGTGACTTCCTTTGTAGAGAGGGAATATTGAAGGAATATAAGACAGGTAGAGGTGAAGAATCTTGGCACAACATATTGTTGAACATCGCAATGAATCTTATTGACCCAGTGGGTGAAGGAACTAACAAGATATTGAAGTCAAGACTCATTTGGAAGACTATATATATATATATATATATATATATATATATATATATATATATATATATATATATATATATTAACTAAGGAACCAGAGGTGATTAAAACATCAAATCACCGGTGCCCGATAGGTAAGAGTAACTGTGTTGTCCTTGAATGTACGGTGGGAGTAAGACAAAAACATACATACATATACATACATATACCAAGGCTTTTTCCCCCTTACAAGGGAGGTAGCCAAAAAGGAAAAGGCATAAAATCATTCCCACCAATTCCATCCCTGAATACACTCCACACCCCTCCACCCTCCCTCTCATCTTAGCACCTCCTGGAAGACAAAAACATAGAAAGGAATATGCGGACAGTGAAGATGCAACAATGCAAAGAATAACTGCTCAGCAGAAGAAAAAAAAAATTTGAAGAAGTAGATCGGAGGGATCTGAAAGAAACTAAAATATTTGCTAAAGATAAGTGGAAGAGAAGATTTAAATTAATAAATACAAAAGAGCCAGAAATAAACATACAAGAAGAAGAAAATGTAAATGAACTTTGAGAAGACTCGTAGTTGAGAAATGTAAGGATCAACCTAAACTGGTCTTCAGATATGTGAATAGTAAGCTAAGGTATAGGAAAAAAATATGCGCACTGAAATTCAAAAGGCAGTATATGAGGAAGCAAGAACTCAGGTTGAAATGATGAATGAAAGCATCCAATCAGTATCTAATAAGGAAGAGAAGTTTGAGGGAGAAAAGGGTGAGGCTTTCAACAACATTGCAAGTACATGAAGTGTTTCATTTACTCGAGGTATTAGATGTAAGCAAGGCGTCAGGACCAGATGAGACCTCAGCTTTGGTATTGAAAGTGTAAAGAACAATTAGTAAATAAATTACATCAACTGGTTGTATGGTCTGGAATAGGGGAAGGTGGGTGTCGAATAGAAATATGCAAATATGGTACGAATATAAAAAAAAAAGGAAACGGAGGCATTATTAAATTATAGACAAGTGTATTTGACTAGTACGATAGCCAAATTGTATGAAAAAAAGATATATGAACGTAATACTCGGAAGAGAAGGGAATCTTGGTTGGCAATCAATTTTGATTTAGAAAAGAAAAGTCACCTTGCTTAGTTTATATTTGAGGGAGGTTGATGTGCTACATGAGATAGAGGAATGGGTACATTTTGTATACCTGGATTTGGATGACGCTTTTGACAAAGTTCCGAACTAAATATTGATATGGAAATTAGAACAATCGGAAGCATTAAAAGGATTACATTGGGATAGTGAAATATTTTTAAGTAATAGATATATGAGAACGGTAATAAAAACGAGAAATCGGACTGAAAAATGACAAAAGGGGTGTTTCTAGTACCTATAATGTTCCTACTGTTTATGAATGACGTGATGAATGGAAAAAGTAGTTATGGAAACTTATTTGCAAATGATGCCATGATCATAAAGAAAATAAAAAATCATTGGAAGATACATAAAAAATTAATAAACAAAACTGCCCCGACAGTTGGCAACCAACAATTTTGAAGAAAATTAAAATTTTATTACTATATCATTAAAACTAATTATCAGAAAATCTATCACGACCGGGGAAGTACCAATAGAATAGAAATAGCAAATGTTGCTCTCATAAAAAAAAAAAAAAAAAAAAAAAAAAAAAAAAAAAAAAAAAAAAAAAAAAAAAAAAAAAAAAAAGATAAGAAGCTACAGAAGTATGGACCAACAAATCTAGCCTCGATCGTATGAATTTTTTTCGGAAATAATTGTAAGAGATGCTGCAGAATACCAATTAAAAAACAATTGTCTAATAAATAACAGCCAGCACGGCTTTAAGAGTAGACGCTCTTGCACGCCTAATCTTCTAGAACATCACAATATCATTATTTCAAGCTTGGTCAAAAGGAATATGTAGCCAGGGGTGGAAGATGAATTTTTATGTAAAGAAATGTAAAATCTTGGAATGTGGTCAAAGTAACCAAAGACCAACGAGAAGATAAATTTGAGATAAATCAATATCAAAGACAAAGAATGGAAATTATTTCAGAATTTGAATCAGGCCTGATCTGTCGACAGTCATAAAAGATAATAACATGAGGGACTAATAAGTTGCTAAAGAATATACTAGTGGCATTTCGTTACATGGATGAGGACATGATGAAAAATTTCGTTGAAAGTCATTCTTCTCAGACTGAAATAAACTACAGCAGTGTGGTCATCACACCTAAAGGTGGTAGAAGAAGAAGAAGAAGAAGAAGAAGAAGAAGAAGAAGAAGAAGAAAATGAAGAAGATGAAGATGAAGATGAAGAAGAAGAAGAAGAAGAGGAAGAAGAAGAGGAAGAAGAAGAGGAAGAAGAAGAAGAAGACGAAGAAGAAGAAGAAGAAGAAGAAGAAGAAGAAGAAGAAGAAGAAGAAGAAGAAGAAGAAGAAGAAGAAGAAGAAGAAGAACAACAACAACAACAACAACAACAACAACAACAAAGAGCAGCAAACACAACGATCTGGAGCCTAAACGATGAGATACGTGAGGAAGACTGAGGAAAATGGGACTTCCTACGCTGGAATGATATTTTGGTTAGGAAAAGGTGTAGGGAAAATAGACAGACAGGACTTGAAGGTTTGACATGAATCATAAACAAGAGGCCATAGTAACATTTTGAAAAAGCAAGATTGTTTAAAAGACAAGAACATAAGAACATAATAATGAAGGCGATTGCAAGAGACCACAGGGCCTACACTAGATAGTTCCATGTCCATTACCATCTATCATCCCCATCCATAAAATCATCTAACCTTTTCTTAAAACCACCGATGGATTCAGCGCCCACTACATGGTGGTTACCAAGTCTATCCCAATCGTTGACCACTCTATTGGTAGACCAGTCCTTGCCTATTTCCTTCTGAAATCTAAAATTGTCCAATTTAAATCTATTACTGCGAGTCCTTCTCTGTTGTCTTAATATGATGACCTTGTTTGTGTCACCCTTGTTAAAGACTTTCATCCAATTGTACACCTCTATTAGATCACTCTGCACTCTACGTCTTTCAAAAAGAATGTAAGTTAAGGATCCTAAGCCTGTTCTCTTAAGGTTAATTTCTGAGCCCATGTATCATTTTGGCCATTCTCCTCTGTACTGATTCTAGTGAATTGATACCCATTCTATATGGTGGAGACCAAAATTCTACTGCATTAAGGATGGGTCTAACTAATGCCAAATAGAATTTGATCATTACTTCTGCACTTTTATTTGTAACCGTCCTAGCAATGAAACCAATGCTCTGTTAGCTCTATTCCTGGCGCTAATGCAATGTTTCTGGTCAGGTGATCAAAACTCTACTGCATTGGGTCTTGGTAACGCCAGATAGATTTCGATAATTACATGTGCACTTTTATTGTTAACCGTCCTAGCAATGATACCAATGGTTAGTTAGCTCTATTCCTGGAGCTAATGCTCTGTTTCCTGGATTTATGGTCAGGACTCAATAGAACTCCCAAGTCTCTCTTGCACTCAGTTTTCTGTATAAAAAAAAAAAAAAAATCTAAGCTATATCTGCTTTCTGGGTTGTGTAAACCTACGCTTAACATACTGCACTTTAATATATTGAAATCCATTTGCCATTTTATCGACCATGTGAACAATTTGTGAAGATCCTCCTGTCGAAGCTCAGCGTCTTCTCCTGACCTAATTAGGCGTCCTATCTTAATGTCGTCTGCAAACTTACTAACATCACTATCAACCCCATTGTCCAAGTGGTTTATATACATAATGAACAACAAAGGACCCAAAACCGAGCCATGGGGAACTCCACTAGAACCCCCCCCCCCCCAGTTAGATTTTACACCGTTTATGGTGGCTCACTGTTTTCTGTCACTGATCCAAGCTCTAATCCATTCAAATACTTTTCCTCCTATGCCATGGGCTTTGACTTTATCTAATAGTCTCTAGTGGGGTACCTTGTCGAACGCTTTGCTAAAGTCAAGGTAAATAACATCGCAACTATCATTGTTGTCTGTACACCTTGAAGACATTAGTGTAAAAAGATAGAAGGTTAGTTACGCGTGATTTACCCTTGCAGAAGCCATGCTACGAGTCACGAATCAAATTGTCTCTTGATGTGATCTCTGATTCTATTAGCTATTATTGATTCAGGGATGTTGCCTATAACCGATGTCAAACTGATTGGCCTATAGTTGCATACAGACGATTTATCACCCTTTTTGAAAACAGGAACAACGTTTATCTGCCCCCAAGCAATAGGCGCAAAACCAGTGTCTACTGACCTACTAAATAATTCCGTTAACTGGTCGCAGATTTCAAATTCACACTCTTTAAGCACTCCTGGAATTTTTTCATCTGCACCCGGGGATTTTGTAGCTTTAAGTCAGTGTTTCCCAACCTTTTCGAAATGATTACCCCAAAATTCAATTTCGCAGTTATCAATTACCCCATTGAACATATACCCGGTAATATCGGATTTTTTTTTTCGCTGTCACCTGATGAACTGCATGGGCTATATAGCCCGCTATTGGCTGTATATATTTAAGGATCCAACACAAATGCAAACTTTTCCACTTTTATGTATATGAACATGTATATGTAATTGGAGAGAGTTAAACTGATTGACTTGGTCAGGCTACCTCTTCTCACACAGAACATCCATTACCCCAAAAATATGGGTCCATTACCCCACTGGGGTAATTTACCCCGGGGTTGGGAAACACTGCTTTAAGTCTATCAATCTGCTTGACTATTTCTACCTTACTAATGCTGATGTTAGTTAGTCTACTTCCCTCATCCTCAGTGAAAATCGGGTCGCAGTCATTTACCATATCTTTCCTTTGTAAACATCGTGAGAAAATATTTATCAAACGTCTCGCTCATTTCTCCTCCAAATCTGTCATGACAGCTTCTTCGTTTCTAATTGGGCCCATTTTTTTCCTTATTTAGGTAATATAGCTTATGTACTGTGTCTTACTGCATTGCTTCTGATCCGGGCAGTGGACAGGAAACAGGGATGAGGGGGGAAACAATGGGTGGTGGATGTGGGTATTGTTTTAACGTTTTTTTTGGCATGTGTGGATGTTCTGCCATGTGGTGTAGTGGGTGAGCTATGTTTGTGGAAGCTGAGACAAGTGTTTGTGTGCCTCTCATGTCAATGTGACCCTTGACTTCGCGAACTTTCTTTTCATGGTATAGATGGTCTGTAGGTGCTGTATTTGTGCAGACTGTAATTATCTTTAGGGTTTTACTTTGTATAGACTGCATGGTGTTGTGGTATGTCTCAGTGATGTTAGGAGGCCATGCGGGGTTTGCATAATCTAACACTGAGCTATATTGTTTGTATACTGTAATGGTACTTTCTTTGTTTTGTTCAAATTTTGTACCTGCAAGTGATTTAAGCGCGTTGAGTCTAGGTGTGCATTTTGACTTTATGTTTGTGATATGTTGTTTGAATGACATGGATGTATCTTATGTTACGCCGAAGAATCTTGAGTGAGTGTGTGTGTGGTATGAGGGTGTTGTTGATAAAGAGACGTGGTATGTATTTGTGTTCTACTGTCCAAATGGTGAGTAGTGTGGCTGTGGATTTGGTCAGTGCTATTTTGAGTTTATTTGTAATGAACGAGGTGTTGAGCGCATCGAGGAATGGTTGTAATATTTCTGTGGTTCCGTCTGCGTTACGATGTGTGCATGTAATTGTTATGTCGTCTGCGTAAGAAGAGATTTCTGGGGTGTTAGGTGTAGGTATCCCGCATGTATAGATTCAAATATTTACATTATTATAGTTTTTATTTGTCATTTTATTATTATTATGTTTTTTTTTTCGCATCCGACCTAGATATGGACCAAAAGGTCTCCTGTCGGCATGCTCCGCCTTTGTAATCCTTTGTAAAAGTCATGGGGGAAAGGACGAAGCCCTGAGGTACTCCGCTCCTAAAATTTCTGGTGTGCGATCATTGGCCATTATATGACACATAGATATTTCTCCCTGCCTAATAATTGGCCAGTCATAATTTGGTATTATTGTGCTTGTCTGTGCCGTATATATTGTTTGTGAGATTGTGTCTGAGGACTGAATCAAATTTTGCACCAATGTTTAATTTTATAAGAAATGTTCATTCACCGTGTTTTGTGATTCAGATTTTACTTTCATTGGTCTTTCACCTCCTTGTACATAGTTGCCCACTCTGAATACTTATATTTCTTCATGTATCTCCCCCATGTTAACAATCATTGTTTGTATTGTTTCCTGTGATTTTTTTTATTTCTTTTATTTCTCGTATTTTTCTTACTGGTAAACGTCCCTCTTCCCATCTTATCACTGTGATGCATTTTCGTTTGTATACTATTTTTCTACGTTTCCCTACTCCCAAGTACCCTCATCACCTCCTTCTCACATCTTCCTTTTCTTCATATTGTTCCATAATTTTTCGCAATTGGTCTCATTCCTCTTATTGTAATTTTGAGAACCTATCTGCCCTTGTATGAAAGTGGCAGTTGCTGAAAAGTCTTTCGAGATAAACACCATGTGATGACGGAGCCTTTATGGTACGATTACGACGTTCACTTGTTACATTTGCTTGAAAAGTTGTGACAGCAACCGAAACGCCGCGCCGTGCTAATAAACATTCCATGCTCACAATGGTGTTTCTTTCGATGCACTTTCTGCCCTTGTTTGATTTGTTTGAAATTATCTTCATTTCCCTCCACCTTAACTTTCTCTTCTAATTTGTCATAATCATTCTTTAATTCCACAAATACTCTTTTATACGATTCCTTCGGGATTGTCATTTCATTAAATCTATTTTTCAAATCGTCTATTGTAACCGTTTGAAAATTACTTATTTTTTGAATATTTTCAATTCGGTTTAGTCTTTAGCATATTCTCCACTAGTCGATTATGTCGTTCATAGTTGCCATTTTTGTCTTTGGTTGATCTCAGTTATTTAGTTCTATTATAGATTATCTGTAATCACAATCTTATTCCTATTCGTTCTCAATAACAAATATTTTAACATATTAATTACCAGAGATCGGAACCCCGTGTTCTCCAACAACTCTATTCATCGCTCGGAACTAGGCAATTTCGCTGAACATATAGAGCTAGGTCGAATGTCTTCTCCCTCCAACTGCCAACTGTAATTACAGTCTTGTTCCTATTCATTCTCAATAACAAATTCATCAGTGTCTTATTCTTCATATGTCATATTTTCAAAATAAGACTTTGGTTTCACTTACCATCCAGTTTATAGTTATCTGTTTTATTGCTTTCCATTATTTCATATACAATACAATGTTTTAACGTATCACTTACCAGAGATCGCTACCTCATGTTCTCCTACAATTCCGTTTATCGCTCGGAAATAAGTAATTTTTCCTAAACATATAGAGCTAGGTCGAACGTCTTCTCCCTCCAACCACCGACACACAACTGTGTGTGTGTGTGTGTGTATGTGTGTGTGTGTGTGTGTGTGTGTGTGTGTGTGTGTGTGTGTGTGTGTGTGTGTGTGTGTGTGTGTGTGTGTGTGTGTGTGTGTGTGTGTGTGTGTGTGTGTGTGTGTGTGTGTGTGTGTGTGTGTGCGTGTGTGTGTGTGTGTGAAAGAGAGGGGGGTTTGATACTGAAAGAACTTATTTCAGGTATTTTCTATGAATCATTACCTTCTCTGGAAATTGCGTAAAATTTCTCCCGTTACATGTTTTGCAAGACACTAGTAAAATTTGTGAATACTAATTGACCACATGTGCTTTTACAGTCTTTAATAACTAAAAAAAGTATCAGATCTATCAAATAACATATCAATGTAACTCGCACATACTTCATCAATAACTACTACATGAATATTTTTTAAGAAAAGTTCAAGTATTCCATGGCGGATGTTCTTGACTGCACACCGTTCCAAGTAGAATGACAATCTTTGGCAGATGCTGAATTAACGGTGAGACCCGTCCGTGATGAGGGCTTAGTTTTTTAAGCCATTCGTCGTTTTCTGTGTGAGAGAAAGAAATATCTAGAGAGATGCATGTAGAAGTAAAAGAATATTTGTTTGAGTTTCCAACATTTGAAATAATCCATTGTTCTTACAAAAAGATACACATGTTTCATAGTTTGGCATTGTTGGAGCGAGTTCATTAACAAGAAAGCTGATCATGCTCGCGGGAAGGAATTGTATATACAAGGTTTACTATAGTGGCTTTTGAAGACACAAAAGTTAGTTCTACCAATGGAAGTATTTAAAAAAACCCAGCAATATAGATTAGAGGTCTTCCGGACGAGGTACGGCGGAAAGAACAGCAGGGTAGGATGAAATTCGAAGGGAATGGAGTGAGCATTAATGATAAGAAAAAGGAGAGAGGAAAAGGAGGCTGTGCAGAGGGGTGAAGTTGAAAAAGGTGACCGGCGATATCACTGATGAGAGCAACCTACCTGGAAACGAAAGCGTTCTTGAGCCTGAGGGCGGGCAGGTTTTCGTCAAGTGCTTCCTGAGAAACTTCCTCGATGAGGGTCTGGAAAAATGGAAAGACGTTACGGGCTACTGCCATCCAATAACAACGGTGTCACCTGGCAAAGATATTAAATACATACTCCCTGCTAAGCAGCTTGGAGCTCCATCCGGTAGATGTTGCCATGCCATAGCTACATGTAAATGTGTTCGTCCCCTATATGAAGGGAATGGCTGAGTCAGATCATAATTTCTGCTCAGACTACCTGAGAGAAAAACACGAAAAGAGGTGGTCCCTAGTCCGCCCACTTAGTTGCCTTTTGTGACATGCAGGGGAATGTAGTAGGAGTGTTATGTCACCCATCACAGAATGCCAAAAAAAAAAAAAAAAAAAAAAAAAAACATGAAAAGGTATGGTAAACGCAATATCAAAGGAGGGTAACAGCAAGGGAGGAGAGTGCAAGCTAAGAGTGATCAGCCTTTCTATTTGAAAGGAAATTAGTCTCCGATCACAAAAGAATTCTTCACAACTCTATTCCGTCGATGTCATTGGTACCATGTGCCCTCGGAGAATCATGGGGTATTGCTGGAATGATATTGTATTAAACCAGAGTGTGTACTGTGAGCCTCAGTCTAGGCATGTTACCAGAATGGGAAATATCCGCCGCTGATGCCATTATTCGCAGTTTCCACGCGCAAACCCCCATGTAGTCGCCCTTCCCATTCCAAACAGCTCTCGGTAAGTTACGTTCACTTGGTCCATCCATAAGTTTTGTGGGGGTCCCTTCCACTTCCTCCACTGAGAAATGTCTTTTGGATTAAACTTATGAGTGAGATCATCACCAGCTAAGCGTGGCACATGCCTATTTGACTGGAGTTGACCTTTACAATTTATGCTGGTAATAGACCTTGGCTGATTGTCACGAAAATGTTGCTGGTTTGATATGTCATACCAGTAATACCCCCATAATTCTCCGAAGACGCTTGGTACCTAAGACGTTGAGACATCTCTTCAAGTCAGCATTCAGTGTCCATGTCTCACAACCGTATAGCTAGACAGGGATCACAAGCAACTGGAAGATTCGGATCTTAATCCTCCTACGTAAGTGTCAACGACTCCATACATACTCTGGTTGAACGAGTCCTCAATAACATGGACCATGGCAATCCATTGAAGTACTTCCTGACTTGACCCATCATTATTTCACGCTGCACTACAAAGACATGCGAAGTTTTCCAAGAGCTCAGTGCCCTCGCCACATCCATGGACAGAATGAACTGTATCATCTAGTGAGCCCCCAGACGCCTTGACCTTGATCTTGGTCTATGAGTGACTCCGTGACTTCAATCAGGACATTCATTGACTCCGCAGGAACCATATCATCGTCTGTGAAGACAGGGACGATGACCTTAGTGTTGCCAATGGATGTACTCGTAAACATGCAGATGTTGAAAAGTGTCGGGGAGAGGACACATCCCTGCATTATCCCTGAATTTACAGGAAAGAAGACGGACACGTCTCCTCCACACTTTACAGCACTTTTCTCCCCAAAGCATAATCTAGACATCAGTTCAATAACCCTTTTAGGATTCCCACACATCCCCAGATCCCAGAGCATATCACGATACAAACGCCCTCTCGAAATTAACCCAAGTTATAAGCAGACCCTATTAAAAATCACAACAGTACTCCAAAATAACATGAAGCTCTAGAATCAAATTAGTAAATGACTTACTAAGAGTAAAATCAGATTGATCAAAAATATGGAGCTATAGCAGACAAGAGCAAAACCATTCCAGCAACGAGCGGAGAAGTTTGCTTCGGCACACTGAGCAATATAATACCGCAGTAATTGTTGCAGTACAGACTGCTTCTTTTACCCTTCCCATTGGTTCTATAAGAAAAGTAAAATGTCTAAGATTCTGGCGAAGGACACTGATAGGCGGCGTTCTGGCGGAAACTGTATGTTGAAGGACACTGATAGGGCAAAATCAGCACATAACTGGGTGGGATGTCATGGCTGAGGAATTTATTACGAAGTGCGATGGTGTCCACTGGGGATAAGGAATATAATAATAGAGGGGGAGCTAACTGGTTATAGGGAACAAAGCAATGCATGTTTGGGCTCATAGCCTAAGAATTACTAACGGCTTGGTGATATCGAGGGCACGGAGAAAACTGGACATAGTTGGAGGCATGGATGGGACATACAAAACAAAAAAGCCTATTTCCACGAGACCGAACGAGATCCCATGGGTGGGTTGGGGGTAGGGGAAGGGCATTCTTTAAAGAATCTGTACAAATCACAAAGTTCCCTCTATTTCCGTGGTAGACCTAAAACGGTACACGTTCTTCAACACCTATGGATGACGTTCTACTAGATCTTAAGGTGTGCAATCTAAGTTCTCGGGTGATATAAAAACATTGACCCGCTGATCGAGTGGGCCTCAGCGAGGGGGCTAGCTACCCGGGAATTGGGAAGGAGAGCGAGTTTCGGGAGAGAGCACATACCATGAAAGCGTTGGACACTTCGGAGAGCACGGCGAACTTGGCCTCTCGGCAGGAGTCAGGCACTTCGAGGGTTGCTGCCATTCCAGAAGGGGGGCTGGCGCGCTTGCCCTGTGGTACCCAAGACTTGGAGAAAGTGACCTGGCTGAGGGCAGGGAGAGCCAGGCATGCGGCTAGGATAAGGAAGAAGGTCAAATGAGCCATTCTCGTCTTTGGTGGTGATGTGAACTATTTCCTTTGTTGCTGTGGTGGTGGTTGTAAGATTGGTTGAGGTGGGAGAGCAAGTGTGTTCTCACTCTGCGTGAGCAGTCTTATATCCTCCTCGGCGCCGTCCCTACTGCCTCTTCCTCTCCCGTCCCCTTCTACATCACCTCCCTCCCATTTCTACTCTCGTCCTTCTTTCGTTCTCACAAGCTATTGTGCATGTTTGCCCATCGTTTAGTAACAGATTCACCAGTCTTACTACACCATCAGCTAATTATAAATCTCACTATTTAGTTTCTCCACGTGATTACCACTACCACAATCCAGTCACCACCATTGTCCCCATTCATTTACCATCAACCAGTCACTACCACCACCCAATCACCACCTCCAACAGTTCACTTTAAACATGAGAAGTATACCAATTACAATGGCAAATTATTTCTCTGTATAGGATCAATATAGAGCCTGCTTGGAGTAGTAGGTAACTTTCCTGTCTCGGAACGCGGAGAGTTTGAGTTCGATCACCGGGGAATGCAAGAGGCACCCCTCTCCACAACGGTGGACATCAGAGGCACGGTAGATAAGTGTCACATATGTATGTTAGCAGCTAATTAGTATGGTCGAGCTGATTACACTGATTCAGACTTTATTGACAACTACAGCTATTCCAACATGCCACCGCAGTGAGGTATGAAGGCTGTATCGTCTCTCAGGGGATAAGCGGGTGCTGCAATGAACCATTAAGGCTGAACTACTACTACTACATAGGATCAGCAGCTAAGGTGAAGTTTGAAAAAAAAAAAAAATGACCAGGCAACAGTTGAAATATGAGTTCTTTCATTTGAGGTTACCAGTAAAGTATCCAAGAATATTTAAGGTGTTCAAAGGAAAAAAGCTTCGTGAATGTTGAAGAATGTCGAAGAATGTCCGAACTTGAATATCTCCAAATGTCAATAGTCCCCGGACATTATCTCACGGCTAGCTGTGAGCCGCTTGATTAAGAATTGTCACCCTCCTGACCCTTCTTCCCGCCCGTTTTACTCATAGCCTCACACCTCCACCCACACATCCCCTCACCTCTGACTCCGCCCTGCGTGACGGGTCGTCCTGTTTTAACTCTGCGTGTTCCCCTTCTACTCATATCTCATTGTACTTATGTCTGCAAATTCTTGTAATCTGTACTTTCCTGAAGAGGGCTATAGCTATTAGCCGAAATATAAAAATTACACATTCTTCTAGTTTCCTTTTCATTCCGACTGTGGGTTCTTCGTGATTATTAGTTACATATGTGCTACAACATTTTGTCAAAGTGATTTTACGCCCATGTATATATATATATATTATATATATATATATATATATAGATATATATATATATATATATATATATATATATATATATATATAAATATATATATATATATTTCACAAGGACAGGGTTGGCAGGAGTAGGGGGGAAGGAGAAACACTTCTTGTTAAAAATAGAATAAAATGTATTATCAACCATTCGATTAAGGAAGAGGATGGTACGGGATCTCTTTGGGTGGAAATTATAGGCAAGAATAAGAAACTTATTATTGGCGTCCTATATAGGCCTCCTAACCTCAGCATTGAGCAGACTGATCCCCTGATTCATGAAATTCGCAGGGCGTCCCAGTACAAAAACGTTGTGATTATGGGAGAGTTTAATTAAAGAAACATTGACTGGGAAATTTTAGTAGGAGACCAGGAAGAGATTTATTTCTTAGATGTGGTGCAGGATAACTTCCTAAAACAAATGATTACCGATCCTACGAGGGGAGAGAATACTCTGGACTTACTCTTACCTAATAATGAGCATCTAACGAGTAACGTAAAAGTGGGAGATAGTCTGGGCTCTAGCGATCATAAAAAAATAAGAATCAATATTATTTGGGAAGAATTAAAAAGTACGTTCAAGTACCGGACTTCAGGAGTGCCAATTTTGAGATGAGAAACTATAGAGACATTTGATCACTTACGGGATCGAACCAGGGGGCTGTGACGGGGTCAGATATACGGTCAGTCCGGACGTCATTAACGCGGTCAGTGGTCGGGTCACGGAGGGTATATGTACCTTGGGTCAGGACACTTGCGGGTGCGGGGTGAACAGCCAGGTCAGCGATTTGGACGAAATGTATTGTAACCTAACATATTTAATTCTAAATGCGCAAAATAAACGTATTCACCTCAAATCAACACTGAAGAATAGTAATACTCCGAAATGCATGGCGGAACAGGCTGAAACACGAGAAAAAAAAAAAAAAGTGGGGGGGGGGAACACACCTTAGATCCAAATATAATGATATGGCAGAACTGGTGAAAAAGAAGACGTCCACAGCAAAACGTAGCTATGAAAATATGGCTGCCAGACAAGCGAGATCCAACCCAAAGGGCTTCTTTCGTCTCTGCTGAACAAAAAATAAGGAAAGGATAGGCCCAATACAAAATGACGAAAATGTCATGATAGAATCGGAAGAAAAAAATGAGTTAGGCGTTTAACAAATATTTTCCCTCGGTGTTTACTAAAGAGAGGTTAGATAAGGTACCTGACTGCGATCCGATTTTCAGTGAGGATGAAGAAAGTTGACTATCTAATATCAGTATTAGTAAATTAGAAGTAGTCAAGCAGGACGAAAGACTTAAAAGTGCAAAATCTCCGGGTCCAGACGAAATTTTCCCGAGAGTGGTTAAAGAGTGTAAATTTCAAATCTGCGACCAGTTAACAGAAATATGTCGGTAGACTCCGGTTTTGTGCCTATTGCTTGGAGGTAGGCAAACGTTGTTCCTGTTTTCAAAAAGGGAGATAATTCGTCTATATGCAACTACAAGCCAATCAATTTAAAATCAGTTATAGGTAAAATGCTTTAATCAATTATCGTTAATAGACTCAGAGAATACATCAAAAGACATAATTTGATTTATGACACACAGCATGGTTTCTCCAAGGGTAAGTCATGTGGGATTAATCTTCTATCCTTTTACACTTAAGTATATAAGGCGTCAGATAACAATGATAGTTACGATGTTATTTACCTTGAACTTAGCAAAGCGTTCGACAAGGTGCCCCACCACAGACTACTAAATAAAGTCAAAGCCCATGGCATAGGAGGAAAAGAGTTAGAATGGGTTAGAGCTTGGATCAGTGACAGAAAACATGCAACCATTACTAACCATCACCTACTACCACGCACGTGATCCACATGCATGCGACAGAGAACTCACATTCAGCAAGACTCCCCTCATCCTGACTTCGCTTTCCCAGAACAAGCATCTTACCACAGCAACCTACCGCAGCACTAATTCAGACAAACAAGATATCGCCACACGAAGATGCCTAATGTCACCAGAGAAACCCATTAAACCACCTTCATCATACCTGCCCCTGTTATAATATTCATAAGCTAACATATATATACCATACCCAGCAACCATACGACTAACCCCCACACATAAAACTAACCCCAATGCTTAAGAATAGCGAAACTAACACCTTTACTTACGACAACCCACTAATCCCCTATATTATGTAAACGTTTTGTAACCAAAAGAGGAGAGCTGGGCAAGTCAAGAACCTGCCAGCAAGGTTTGCCCGAGGTCAAGGCCCGACACTTACTGTATTTTGCCCAGAGGGCCCATATATACTTTGTTAAATCCAATACCAGATCACCTTGTTATAAATAAATTGAAGAAACTCCGGTTTTGGAGTTTATCTCGGCCACATTAAGCCCACCTTATGTAATCACAACAATCATCGGTGTTACAAACAGCGGGTCATCATAAATGGCGAAAAATTCGAATGGGGGGGGTTCTAGTGGGGTCCCCCAGGGCTCGCTTTGGGTCCCTTATTGTTCATTATGTACATAAACGACTTGGGTAATGGGATTAATAGTGATGTTAGTTTGCGTACAACACTAAAATAGGACGCCAAATTAGGTCAGAAGACGACATCGAGATTCTGCAGGACGATCTTAACAAACTGTTCACATGGTCGGTGAAATGGCAAATGAACTTCAATATCTCAAAGTGCAGCGTGTTAAACGTAGGACTATACAACCCCGAAAATAGAAAGAGCATATAAAACACGTTTTAGAGAAAACCGAGTGCAAAAGAGACTCAGGAGTTCTAGTGAGTCCTAACCTTAAATCCCGGAAACAGTGAATTAGCTCCAGGAATAAAGCAAACAGAGTATTAGGTTTTGGTCTCCTGACCTTAAATCGAGGAAACAGTGCATTGGCGGCAGGAACAGAGCTAACAGTGCTTTCATTGCTAGAACGGTTACAAATAAAAGTGCAGAAGTAATTATCAAATTCTATTTGGCGTTAGTTAGACCCATCCTTGACAATGCAGTAGAGTTTTGGTCTCCGTCATATAAAATGGGTATCAGTTCACTAAAATCAGTACATAGGAGAATGAACAAAATGATACATCGGTTCAGTAATTTACCTTAAGAAGACAGTCTTAGGCTCCTTACACTCTGGAAAGACGTTGAGTGCAGAGTGATCTAATAGAGGTGTTCAATTGGATCAAAGGCTTTAACAAGAGTGATACTGATAAGGTCATCATATTAAGACAACGGGGAAGGACACGCTGTAACTGATTCAAATTGGACAATTTTGAATTTAAGAAGGAAATAAGCAAGAACTGGTTTACCAAGAGAGTGGTCAACGATTGGGATAGACTTGGTAACCACCATGTAGTGGGCGCTGAAACTATCGGTGGTTTTAAGAAAAGGTTAGATGATTTTATGGATGGGGATGATAGATGGTAATGGACATGGAACTATCTAGTGTAGGCCCTGTGGTCTCTTACAATCGCCTTCATTATTATATTCTTATGTTCTTATCTTTTGAATAATCTTGCTTTTTTCAAAATTTGACTATGGTCTCTTGTTTATGTTTCATGTCAAACCTTCAAGTTCTTTTTGTCTATTTTTCATATACCTTTTCCTAACCAAAATATCATTCCAGCGTAGGAAGTCCCATTTTTCACAGTCTTCCTCACGTATCTCATCGTTCTTCTTCTTCTTCTTCTTCTTCCACCACCTTTAGGTGTGATGACCACACTGCTGCAGTTTATTTCAGTCTGAGAAGAATGAGACTTTCAACGACATTTTTCATCATGTCCTCATCCATGTAACGAAATGCCACTAGTATATTCTTTAGCAACTTATTACTCCCTCATGTTATCATCTTTTTATGACTGTTGACAGATCAGGCCTGATTCAAATTCTGAAATAATTTCCATTCTTTGTCTTTGCTATTATCTCCAATTTATTTTCTCGTTGGTCTTTGGTTACTTTGACCACATTCCAAGATTTTACATTTCTTTATATGAAAATTCATCTTCCACTCCTGGTTATATATTCCTTTTGACCAAGCTTGAAATAATTATATTGTGATGTTCTAAAAGATTAGGCGTGCAAGAGCGTCTACTCCAAAATCCGTGCTGGCTGTCATTTATTAGACAATTGTTATCTAATTGATATTCTGCAGCATCTCTTACAATTATTTCCGAAAAATTTTCATATGATCGAGGCCAGAGGGAGTTGATGTAGAAGGGGACGGGAGAGGAAGAGGCAGTAGGAATGGCGCCGAGAAGGATATAAGACTGCTCACGCAGAGTGAGAACACACTTGCTCTCCCACCTCAACCAATCTTACAACCACCACCACAGCAACAACGTAAAGAGTTCACACCACCACCAAAGACGAGAATGGCTCATTTGACCTTCTTCCTTATCCTAGCCGCATGCCTGGCTCTCCCTGCCCTCAGCCAGGTCACTTTCTCCAAGTCTTGGGTACCACAGGGCAAGCGCGCCAGCCCCCCTTCTGGAATGGCAGCAACCCTCGAAGTGCCTGACTCCTGCCGAGAAGCCACGTTCGCCGTGCTCTCCGAAGTGTCTAACGCTCTCATGGTATGTGCTCTCTCCCGAAACTCGCTCTCCTTCACCATTCCCGGGTAGCTAGCCCCTCGCTGAGACCCACTCGATCAGCGGGTCAATTTTTTTTATATCACCCGAGAACCGAGATTGCACACCTTAAGATCTAGTGGAACGTCATCCATAGGTGTTGAAGAACGTGTACCGTATAAGGTCTACCACGGAAATAGATGGAACTTTGTGATTTGTACAGATTCTTTAATGAATGCCCTCCCCCCACCCCTACCCACACATGGGATCTCGTTCGATCTCGTGGAAATAGGCTTTTTTATTTTGTATGTCTCATCCATGCCCCCAATTATGCCAAGTTTTATTCGTGCCCTCGATATCACCATGCCGTTCGTAATTCTTAGGCTATGAACCCAAACATGCATTGCTTTGCTCCCTATAGCCAGTTAGCTCCCCCTCTATTATTATATTCCTTATCCCCTGTAGACACCATCGCACTTCGTAATGAATTCCTCGGCCATGATATCCCACCCAGTTATGTGCTGATTTTGCCGTATCAGTGTCCTTCGACATACAGTTTCCGCCAGAACGCCGCCTATCAGTGTCCTTTGCCAGAGTCTTAGACATTTTACTTTTCTTATAGAAGCAATGGAAGGGGAAAAGAAGCAGTCTGTACTGCAACAATTACTGCGGTATTATATTGCTCAGTGTGCCGAGCAAACTTCTCCGCCCGTTGCTGGAATGGATTTGCTCTCGTCTGCGATAGCTCCACAGACCTGATCAAACTGAATTTACACCTATTAAGTCAATAACTAATTGGATTCTAGCACTTCATATTCTTATGGAGCGCTAATGTGAAATTTAATAGGGACTGCTTATAACTTGGGTTAATTTCGAGAGGGCGTTTGTATCGTGATATACTCTGGGATCTGCGGATGTGTGGAAATCTTAAAAGGATTATTGAACTGATGTCTGAATTATTCTTTGGGGAGAAAAGTGCTGTAAAGTGTGGAGGAGACGTGTCCGTCTTCTTTCCTGTAAATTTTGGCAACACTAAGGTCATCGTCCCTGTCTTCACAGACGATGATATGCTTCCTGCGGAGTCAATGGAAGTCCTGACTGAAGTCATGGAGTAACTCATAGACCAAGATCAAGGTCAAGGCATTTGGGGGGCTCACTAGATGATACAGTTCATTCTGTCCATGGATGTGGCGAGGGCACTGAGGTCTTGGAAAACTTCGCATGTCTTTGTAGTGCAGCGTGAAATAATGATGGGTCAAGTCAGGAAGTACTTCGATTGATTGCCATGGCTCATGGTATTGAGGACTCGTTCAACCAGAGTATATATGGAGTCGTTGACACTTATGTAGGAGGATTAAGATCCGAATCTTCCAGTTGCTTGTGATCTCTGTCTAGCTATACGGTTGTGAGACATGGACACTGAATGCTGACTTGAAGAGATGTCTCAACGTCTTAGGTACCAAGTGTCTTCGGAGAATTATGGGGGTATTGCTGGTATGACGTATCAAACCAGCAACATTATCGTGACAATCAGCCAAGGTCTATTACCAGCATAAATTGTAAAGGTCAACTCCAGTCAAATAGGCATGTGCCACGCTTAGCTGGTGATGATCTCACTCATAAGTTTAATCCAAAAGACATTTCTCAGTGAAGGAAGCGGAAGGGACGCCCACAAAACTTATGGATGGACCAAGTGGACCTAATTTACCGAGAGCTGTTTGGAATGGGAAGGGCGACTACATGGGGGTTTGCGCGTGGAAACTGCGAATAATGGCATCAACGGCGGACATTCCCCATTCTGGTAACATGCCTAGACTGAGTCTCATAGTACACGCTCTGGTTTAATACAATGTCATTCCAGCAATACCCCATTATTCTCCGAGGGCACATGGTACCAATGACATCGATGGAATAGAGTTGTGAAGCATTCTTTTGTGATCGGAGACTAATTTCCTTTCAAAGAGAAAGGCTGATCGCTCTTAGCTTGTACTCTCCTCCCTTTCTGTTACCCTCCTTTGATATTGCGTTTACCATACCTTTTCATGTTTTGTTTTGTTTTTCCTTGGCATTCTGTGATGGGTGACATAACACTCCTACTACATTCCCCTGCATGTCACAAAAGGCAACTAAGTGGGCGGACTAGGGACCACCTCTTTTCGTGTTTTTCTCTCAGGTAGTCTGGGCAGAAATTATGATCTGACTCAGCCATTCCCTTCATATAGGGGACGAACACATTTACATGTAGCTATGGCATGGCAACATCTACCGGATGGAGCTCCAAGCTGCTTAGCAGGGAGTATGTATTTAATATCTTTGCCAGGTGACACCGTTGTTATTGGATGGCAGTAGCCCGTAACGTCTTTCCATTTTTCCAGACCCTCATCGAGGAAGTTTCTCAGGAAGCACTTGACGAAAACCTGCCCGCCCTCAGGCTTAAGAACGCTTTCGTTTCCAGGTAGGTTGCTCTCATCAGTGATATCACCGGTCACCTTTTTTTATCTTTACCCCTCTGCACAGCCTCCTTTTCCTCTCTCCTTTTTCTTATCATTAATGCTCGCACCATTCCCTTCGAATTTCATCCTACCCTGCTGTTCTTTCCACCGTACCTCGTCAGGAAGACCTCTAACTATATTGCTGTCTTTTTATTAAATACTTCCATTGGTAGAACTAATTTTTGTGTCTTCAAAGCCACCATAGAAAACCTTGTATATACAATTCCTTCCCGTGAGCATGACCAGCTTTCTTGTTAATGAACTCGCTCCAACAATGCCAAACTATGAAACATGTGTATCTTTTTGTAAGAACAATGGATTATTTCAAATGTTGGAAACTCAAACAAATATTCTTTTACTTCTACATGCATCTCTCTAGATATTTCTTTCTCTCACACAGAAAACGACGAATGGCTTAAAGAACTAAGCCCTCATCACGGACGGGTCTCACCGCTAATTCAGCATCTGCCAAAGATTGTCATTCTACTTGGAACGATGTGCAGACAAGGACATCCGCCATGGAATACTTGAACATTTCTTAAAAAATATTCTTGTAGTAGTTATTGATGAAGTATGTGCGAGTTATATTGATACGTTATTTGATAGATCTGATACTTTTTTTAGTCATTAAAGACTGTAAAAGCACATGTGGTCAATTATTATTCACATAACTTTTACTAGTGTCTTGCAGAACATGTAACGGGACAAATTTTACGCAATATCCAGAGAAGGTAATGATTCATAGAAAATACCTGAAATAAGTTCTTTCGCTATCAACCCCCCTCTCTCACACACACACATGCGCGCACACACACACACTTATAGAACATGGGGTTCCGATCTCTGGGAAGTGATATGTTAAAACAGTGTATTGTACATGAAAAAAAAAAAAATGGAAAGCAGTAAAACAGATAACTATAAATGGGATGGTATGTGAAACCAAAGTCTTATATTGAAAATATGACAATGAAGAACAAGACGACAATGAATTTGTTATTGAGAACGAATAGGAACAAGAATATGATTACAGAAAATCTATAAATGAACTAGATAATGGAGATCAACCAAAGACAAAAATGTCAACTGTGAACGACATAATAGAGTAGTGGAGGATATGCTAAAGGAAAACAAAATGAAAAGACTAAGAAATAATTAATTTTCCACTAGGGGACTTGAAAAGTAAATTTAATGAGATGACATCTCGAAGGGATTGTATAAAAGATTATATGTGGAATTAAAGGATGATTTTGACAAATTAAAAAAGAGAAAATTAAGGTGAGGGGAAATGAAGATCATTTCAAACAAACCAAAGAAGGACAGAAAGTCTATCGAAACAAACACCTTTAGAAAACGGAGTCTTTATTAGTACGACATTTCGCTTCTTACAGCTTTTCAAGTACATGTAACAAACGAATGTCCTAGTCGTACGATTGTACAGGGCGGCTGGTTAAAGACACTCGGATAGAAAAAATTTAAAGTAAGTTTATCAAAGCACTGACAGACGTGCACATACTTACAAGGCGAGAACAAAACTGATGCCACGCCAACCTTGCGTTGGCGGGAAAACCATGCACGAATCGCATTGCGATTACAAAAATTCTCACAAAAATATACAATAATAAATATATATATTAATAGATAAACAAAAATGGAAATATGTACATAAAACAAAAGAAATGTCACCATTACACGATAAAGGCTCCGTCATCACATAGTGTTTATTTCAATAGACCTGTCAGCAACTGCCACTTTCATACAAGGGCAGAAAGGTTGTCAAAATTACAAAAAGAGGAACGAGACCAATTGCGAAAAATTATGGAACAAGAAGAAAATGAAGATGTGGAGGTAACAAGGGTACTTGAGAGTAGGAAAATGTTAAGAAAAATAGTATACAAACGAAAATAAATCATAGTGGTAGGATGGGAGGAGGGTCGTTTACCAGTAAGAAAAAATACGATAAAAAAAAAAAAGTCAAAGGAACAGTACAAGTAATAATTGTCAACATTGAAGAGATACATGAAGAAACAAGTATTCAGGGTGGGCAACTATGTACAAGGATGTGAAAGACCAATGAAAGTAAACTCTAAATCGGAAAACACGGTGAATGAATGATCAAATAATACATTGAATCTGGCAAGTATTGGCAGGTTCAATAATGTTTAGGTAAGGAGGGGGCAACGGAGGAAGAGAGAAAAAAAAACTGACAGAAAGAGAAAAAAAAAAAAAAAAAAAACGAAGAACGGCCAGGAGAAGACAGAGTTGTAAAGAAAATCATTATGATAATTAGAAATAGCTGTTACAAATAACGACGGACTGATATCAGCAAAGTCGGAAATAAAGTAATATCTAAAGGAGAGAGGAAAAGAACATAATGTGCTTAGCCGAAACGAAAATCAATGGACATACCGATGCTCAGGTGGGTAGGGGAAAGTATAACATATGGGGGATGGACAGGTGAAGAAAATGGGAAGATGTGTGACGACAGCAGTGAAAAGAAGCATCAAGGTGGGAGAAGTGGAAATAGGAGAAGGAATGGCCGAGATAATGAACATAAAGGTCACAACTGAAGGAGTAGACAAAGACATCGCAGTAGAATATATCCCTCCAAAAAACGCGAGCATGGGATGAAGCAGAATATTTTTTTTTTCAAACACAGCTGAACAAATAGTGAGTGACTTCCTTTGTAGAGAGGGAATATTGAAGGAATATAAGACAGGTAGAGGTGAAGAATCTTGGCACAACATACTGTTGAACATCGCAATGAATCTTATTGACCCAGTGGGTGAAGGAACTAACAAAATATTGAAGCCAAGACTCATTTGGAAGACTATATATATATATATATATATATATATATATATATATATATATATATATATATATATATATATATATATATATATATATATATATATATATTAACTAAGGAACCAGAGGTGATTAAAACTTCGAATCACCGGTGCCCGATAGGTAAGAGTAACTGTGTTGTCCTGGAATGTACGGTGGGAGTAAGACAAAAACATACATATACCAAGGCTTTTTCCCCCTTACAAGGGAGGTAGCCAAAAAGGAAAAGGCATAAAATCATTCCCACCCATTCCATCCCTGAATACACTCCACACCCCTCCACCCTCCCTCTCATCTTAGCACCTCCTGGAAGACAAAAACATAGAAAGGAATATGCGGACAGTGAAGATGCAACTATGCAAAGAATAACTGCTCAGCAGTAAAAAAAATACTTTGAAGAAGTAGATCGGAGGGATCTGAAAGAAACTAAAATATTTGCTAAAGATAAGCGGAAGAGAAGATTAAAATGAATTAATACAAAAGAGCCAGAAATAAACATACAAAAAGAAGAAAATGTAAATGACCTTTGAGAAGACTCGTAGTTGAGAAATGTAAGGATCAACCCAAGCTGTTCTTCAGATATGTGAATAGTAAGCTAAGGTATAGGAAAAGAATATGCGCACTGAAATTCAAAAGGCAGTATATGAGGAAGCAAGAACTCAGGTTGAAATGATGAATGAAAGCATCCAATCAGTATCTAATAAGGAAGAGAAGTTTGAGGGAGAAAAGGGTGAGGCTTTCAACAACATTGCAAGTACATGAAGTGTTTCATTTACTCGAGGAATTAGATGCAAGCAAGGCGTCAGGACCAGATGGGACCTCAGCTTTGGTATTGAAAGTGTAAAGAACAATTAGTAAATAAATTACATCAACTGGTTGTATGGTCTCTGGAATAGGGGAAGGTGGTGTCGAATAGAAATATGCAAATATGGTATATAAAAAAAAAAGAAGGAAACGGAGGCATTATTAAATTATAGACAAGTGTATTTGACTAGTACGATAGCCAAATTGTATGAAAAAAAGATATATGAACGTAATACTCGGAAGAGAAGGGAATCTTGGTTGGCAATCAATTTTGATTTAGAAAAGAAAAGTCACCTTGCTTAGTTTATATTTGAGGGAGGTTGATGTGCTACATGAGATAGAGGAATGGGTACATTTTGTATACCTGGATTTGGATGACGCTTTTGACAAAGTTCCGAACTAAATATTGATATGGAAATTAGAACAATCGGAAGCATTAAAAGGATTACATTGGGATAGGTGAACTATTTTTTAAGTAATAGATATATGAGAACGGTAATAAAAACGAGAAATCGGACTGAAAAAAAGACAAATGGGGCGGTTCTGGCACCTATAATGTTCCTACTGTTTATGAATGACGTGATGAATGGAAAAAGTAGTTATGAAAACTTATTTGCAAATGATGCCATGATCATAAAGAAAATAAAAAATCATTGGAAGATACATAAAAAAATTAATAAACAAAACTGCCCCGACAGTTGGCAACCAACAATTTTGAAGAAAATTAAAATTTTATTACTATATCATTAAAACTAATTATCAGAAAATCTATCACGACCGGAGATGTACCAATAGAATAGAAATAGCAAATGTTGCTCTCATAAAAAAAAAAATAATAATAAATAAAAAAATAAAAAATAAATAAAGATAGTGATAAGAAGCTACAGAAGTATGGACCAACAAATCTAACCTCGATCATATGAACATTTTTCGGAAATAATTGTAAGAGATGCTGCAGAATACCAATTAAAACACAATTGTCTAATAACAGCCAGCACGGCTTTAGGAGTAGACGCTCTTGCACGTCTAATCTTCTAGAACATCACAATATCATTATTTCAAGCTTGGTCAAAAGGAATATGTAGCCAGGAGTGGAAGATGAATTTTTATGTAAAGAAATGTAAAATCTTGGAATGTGGTCAAAGTAACCAAAGACCAACGAGAAGATAAATTTGAGATAAATCAATATCAAAGACAAAGAATGGAAATTATTTCAGAATTTGAATCAGGCCTGATCTGTCGACAGTCATAAAAGATAATAACATGAGGGACTAATAAGTTGCTAAAGAATATACTAGTGGCATTTCGTTACATGGATGAGGACATGATGAAAAATGTCGTTGAAAGTCTCATTCTTCTCAGACTGAAATAAACTACAGCAGTGTGGTCATCACACCTAAAGGTGGTAGAAGAAAAAGAAGAAGAAGACAAAGAAGAAGAAGAAGAAGAAGAAGAAGAAGAAGAAGAAGAAGAAGAAGAAGAAGAAGAAGAAGAAGAAGAAGAAGAAGAAGAGGAAGAAGAAGAAGAAGAGGAAGAAGAAGAAGAAGAAGAAGAGGAAGAAGAAGAAGAAGAAGAAGAGGAAGAAGAAGAAGAAGAAAGAGGAAGAAGAAGAAGAAGAAGAAGAAGAAGAAGAAGAAGAAGACGAAGAAGAAGAAGAAGAAGAAGAAGAACAACAACAACAACAACAAAGCAGCAAACACAACGATCTGGAGCCTAAACGATGAGATACGTGAGGAAGACTGAGGAAAATGGGACTTCCTACGCTGGAATGATATTTTGGTTAGGAAAAGGTATAGGGAAAATAGACAGACAGTACTTGAAGGTTTGACATGAAACATAAACAAGAGGCCATAGTAACATTTTGAAAAAGCAAGATTGTTTAAAAGACAAGAACATGAGAACATAATAATGAAGGCGATTGCAAGAGACCACAGGGCCTATACTAGATAGTTCCATGACCATTACCATCTGTCATCCCCACCGATAGTTTCAGCGCCCACTACATGGTTACCAAGTCTATCCCAATCGTTGACCACTCTATTGGTAGACCAGTCCTTGCCTATTTCCTTCTTAAATTCAAAATTGTCCAATTTAAATCTATTACTGCGAGTCCTTCTCTGTTGTCTTAATATGATGACCTTGTTTGCGTCACCCTTGTTAAAGTCTTTGATCCACTTGAACACCTCTATTAGATCACTCTGCACTCTACGTCTTTCAAAGAGTGTAAGTTAAGGAGTTGAAGCCTGTCTTCTTAAGGTAAATTTCTGAGCCCATGTATCATTTTGGCCATTCTCCTCTGTACTGATTCTAGTGAATTGATACTCATTCTATATGGTGGAGACCAAAACTCTACTGCATTGTTAAGGATGGGTCTAACTAATGCCAAATAGAATTTGATAATTACTTCTGCACTTTTATTTGTAACCGTCCTAGCAATGAAACCAATGCTCTGTTAGCTCTATTCCTAGCGCTAATGCAATGTTTCTGGTCAGGTGATCAAAACTCTACTGCATTGGGTCTTGGTAACGCCAGATAGATTTTGATAATTACATGTGCACTTTTATTGTTAACCGTCCTAGCAATGATACCAATGGTTAGTTAGCTCTATTCCTGGAGCTAATGCTCTGTTTCCTGGATTTATGGTCAGGACTCAATAGAACTCCCAAGTCTCTCTTGCACTCAGTTTTCTGTATAAAAAAAAAAAAAAAATCTAAGCTATGCCTGCTTTATGGGTTGTGTAAATCTACGCTTAACACGCTGCACTTTGATATATTGAAATCCATTTGCATTTTACCGACCATGTGAACAATTTGTTAAGATCCTTCTGCAGCATCTCGGCGTCTTCTCCTGACCTAATTTGGCGTCCTATATTAATGTCGTCTGCAAACTTACTAACATCACTATTAACACCATTGTCCAAGTGGTTTATATACATAATGAACAACAAAGGACCCAAAACCGAGCTCCTTTCGTTTCGCCATTCAGTTTCTCAGTATATGACGCGTAGGCAATTTGACTTCTGAAAATTGAAAAAAACGAAAGATTGCAACCGACGTCGTTTCTGCTTACGAACTCACGACGGCTGAGTAAAATCAGCCGAGACTCGCTCGGTGGAAACGCAGCCTTAGTGTTAAAAGAGAGGTTAGCTACACATGATTTACCCCTGAAGAACCCATACTGTGAGTCACAAATCAAATTATGTCTCTTGATGTGATCTCTGATTCTATTAGCTATCCTTGATTCAAGCATTTTACCTATAACTGAGGTCAAGCTCATTAGCCTGTAGTTGCATATAGACGATTTATCTCCCTTTTTGAAAACAGGAACAACGTTTATCTGCCCCCCAAGCAATAGGCTTAAAACCAGTGTCTACTGACCTACTAAATAATTCCGTTAACTGGTCGTAGATTTCAAATTCACACTTTTTAAACACTCTTGGAATTTTTTCATCTACACCCGGGGATTTTGTAGCTTTGTGTATCAATCTACTTGACTCTTCTACCTTACTAATCCTGATGTTAGTTAGTCTACTTCCTACATCCCCACTGAAAATCGGGTCGCAGTCAGCTACCATATCTAACCTCATCATGAGAAAACATTTGTTAAACGCCTCGCTCATTTTTACCTCCAAATCTATCATGACAACTTCGTCGTTTTTAATTGGGCCCATTCTTTCCTTATTTAGGTAATATAGCTTATGTACTCTGTCTTACTGCATTGCTTCTGATCCGGGCAGTGGACAGGAAACAGGGATGAGGGGGGAAACAATGGGTGGTGGATGTGGGTATTGTTTTAACGTTTTTTTTGGCATGTGTGGATGTTCTGCCATGTGGTGTTGTGGGTGAGCTATGTTTGTGGAAACTGAGACAAGTGTTTGTGTGCCTCTCATGTCAATGTGACCCTTGACTTCGCGAACTTTCTTTTCATGGTATAGATGGTCTGTAGGTGCTGTATTTGTGCAGACTGTAATTATCTTTAGGGTTTTACTTTGTATAGACTGCAGGGTGTTGTGGTATGTCTCAGTGATGTTAGGAGGCCATGTGGGGTTTGCATAATCTAACACTGAACTATATTGTTTGTATACTGTAATGGTACTTTCTTTGTTTTGTTCAAATTTTGTACCTGCAAGTGATTTAAGCGCGTTGGGTCTAGGTGTGCATTTTGACTTTATGTTTGTGATATGTTGTTTGAATGATATAGATGTATCTTATGTTACGCCGAGAATCTTGAGTGAGTGTGTGTGTGGTATGAGGGTGTTGTTGATAAAGAGACGTGGTATGTATTTGTGTTCTACTGTCCAAATGGTGAGTAGTGTGGCTGTGGATTTGGTCAGTGCTATTTTGAGTTTATTTGTAATGAACGAGGTGTTGAGCGCATCGAGGTATGGTTGTACTATTTTTGTGGCCATGTCTGCTCTACGATGTGTGCATTGTAATTGTTATGTCGTCTGCGTAAGAAGAGATTTCTGGGGTGTCAGGTGTAGGTATATCCCGCATGTATAGATTCAAATATTTACATTATTATAGTTTTTATTTATCATTTTATTATTATTATGTTTTTTTTTCGCATCCGACCTAGATATGGACCAAAAGGTCTCCTGTCGTCATGCTCCGCCTTTGTAATCCTTTGTAAAAGTCATGGGGGAAAGGACGAAGCCCTGAGGTACTCCGCTCCTAAAATTTCTGGTGTGCGATCATTGGCCATTATATGACACAGATATTTCTCCCTGCCTAATAATTGGCCAGTCATAATGTGGTATTAGTGTGCTTGTCTGTGCCGTATATATTGTTTGTGAGGTTGTGTCTGAGGACTGCATCAAATTTTGCACCAATGTTTAATTTTGTAAGAAATGTTCATTCACCGTGTTCTGTGATTCAGATTTTACTTTCATTGGTCTTTCACCTCCTTGTACATAGTTGCCCACCCTGAATACTTATATTTCTTCATGTATCTCCCCCATGTTGACAATCATTGCTTGTATTGTTTCCTGTGATTTTTTCTTTCTTTTATTTCTCGCATTTTTCTTACTGGTAAACGTCCCTCTTCCCATCCGACTACTGTGATACATTTTCGTTTGTATACTATTTTTTTGAACGTTTCAATGCTCTCAAGTATCCTTATCACTACCTTCTCACATCTTCCTTTTCTTCATATTGTTCCATAATTTTTCGCAATTGGTCTCATTCCTCTTATTGTAATTTTGAGAACCTATCTGCCCTTGTATGAAAGTGGCAGTTGCTGAAAAGTCTTTCGAGATAAACACTATGTGATGACGGAGCCTTTATAGTACGATTACGACGTTCACTTGTTACCTTTGCTTGAAATGTTGTGACAGCAACCGAAACGCCGCGCCGTGCTAATAAACATTCCATGCTCACAATGGTGTTTCGATGCACTTTCTGCCCTTGTTTGATTTGTTTGAAATTATCTTCATTTCCCTCCACCTTAACTTTCTCTTCTAATTTGTCATAATCATTCTTTAATTCCACAAATACTCTTTTATACGATTTCTTCGGGATTGTCATCTCATTAAATCTATTTTTCAAATCGTCTATTGTAACCGTTTGAAAATTACTTATTTTTTGAGTATTTTAAATTCGTTTTAGTCTGTAGCATATTCTCCACTAGTCGATTATGTCGTTCATAGTTGACATTTTTGTCTTTGGTTGATCTCAATTATCTAGTTCATTTATAGATTATCTGTAATCACAATCTTATTCCTATTCGTTCTCAATAACAAATATTTTAACATATTAATTACCAGAGATCGGAACCCCGTGTTCTCCAACAACTCTATTCATCGCTCGGAACTAGGCAATTTCGCTGAACATATAGAGCTAGGTCGAATGTCTTCTCCCTCCAACTGCCAACTGTAATTACAGTCTTGTTCCTATTCATTCTCAATAACAAATTCATCAGTGTCTTATTCTTCATATGTCATATTTTCAAAATAAGACTTTGGTTTCACTTACCATCCAGTTTATAGTTATCTGTTTTATTGCTTTCCATTATTTCATATACAATACAATGTTTTAACATATCACTTACCAGAGATCGCTACCTCATGTTCTCCTACAATTCCGTTTATCGCTCGGAACTAAGTAATTTTGCTAAACATATAGAGCTAGGTCGAACGTCTTCTCCCTCCAACCACCAACACACAACTGTGTGTGTGTGTGTGTGTGTGTGTGTGTGTGTGTGTGTGTGTGTGTGTGTGTGTGTGTGTGTGTGTGTGTGTGTGTGTGTGTGTGTGTGTGTGTGTGTGTGTGTGTGTGTGTGTGTGTTGTGTGTGTGTTGTGTGTGTGTGTGTGTGTGTGTGTGTGTGTGTGTGTGCGCGCGTGTGTGTGTGTGTGAAAGAGAGGGGGGTTTGATAGTGAAAGAACTTATTTCAGGTAGTTTCTATGAATCATTACCTTCTCTGGAAATTGCGTAAAATTTCTCCCGTTACATGTTTTGCAAGACACTAGTAAAATTTGTGAATACTAATTGACCACATGTGCTTTTACAGTCTTTAATAACTAAAAAAAGGATCAGATGTATCAAATAACATATCAATGTAACTCGCACATACTTCATCAATAACTACTACAAGAATATTTTTTAAGAAAAGTTCAAGTATTCCATGGCGGATGTTCTTGACTGCACACCGTTCCAAGTAGAATGACAATCTTTGGCAGATGCTGAATTAGCGGTGAGACCCGTCCGTGATGAGAGCTTAGTTCTTTAAGCCATTCGTCGTTTTCTGTGTGAGAGAAAGAAATATCTAGAGAGATGCATGTAGAAGTAAAAAGAATATTTGTTTGAGTTTCCAACATTTGAAATAATCCATTGTTCTTACAAAAAGATACACATGTTTCATAGTTTGGCATTGTTGGAGCGAGTTCATTAACAAGAAAGCTGATCATGCTCGCGGGAAGGAATTGTATATACAAGGTTTACTATAGTGGCTTTTGAAGACACAAAAGTTAGTTCTACCAATGGAAGTATTTAAAAAAACCCAGCAATATAGATTAGAGGTCTTCCGGACGAGGTACGGCGGAAAGAACAGCAGGGTAGGATGAAATTCGAAGGGAATGGAGTGAGCATTAATGATAAGAAAAAGGAGAGAGGAAAAGGAGGCTGTGCAGAGGGGTGAAGATGAAAAAGGTGACCGGCGATATCACTGATGAGAGCAACCTACCTGGAAACGAAAGCGTTCTTGAGCCTGAGGGCGGGCAGGTTTTCGTCAAGTGCTTCCTGAGAAACTTCCTCGATGAGGGTCTGGAAAAATGGAAAGACGTTACGGGCTACTGCCATCCAATTACAACGGTGTCACCTGGCAAAATATTAAATATATACTCCCTGCTAAGCAGCTTGGAGCTCCATCCGGTAGATGTTGCCATGCCATAACTACATGTAAATGTGTTCGTCCCCTATATGAGGGGAATGGCTGAGTCAGATCATAATTTCTGCCCAGACTACCTGAGAGAAAAACACGAAAAGAGGAGGTCCCTAGTCCGCCCACTTAGTTGCCTTTTGTGACATGCAGGGGAATGTAGTAGGAGTGTTATGTCACCCATCACAGATTGCCAAGAAAAACAAAACAAAAAAACAAAACATGAAAAGGTATGGTAAACGCAATATCAAAGGAGGGTAACAGCAAGGGAGGAGAGTACAAGCTAAGAGTGATCAGCCTTTCTATTTGAAAGGAAATTAGTCTCCGATCACAAAAGAATGCTTCACAACTCTATTCCGTCGATGTCATTGGTACCATGTGCCCTCGGAGAATGCTGGAATGATATTGTATTAAACCAGAGTGTGTACTGTGAGCCTCAGTCTAGGCATGTTACCAGAATGGGAAATATCCGCCGCTGATGCCATTATTCGCAGTTTCCACGCGCAAGCCCCCATGCAGTCGCCCTTCCCATTCCAAACAGCTCTCGGTAAGTTACGTTCACTTGGTCCATCCATAAGTTTTGTGGGCGTCCCTTCCGCTTCCTTCACTGGGAAATGTCTTTTGGATTAAACTTATGAGTGAGATCATCATCAGCTAAGCGTGGCACATGCCTATTTGACTGGAGTTGACCTTTACAATTTATGCTGGTAATAGACCTTGGCTGATTGTCACGAAAATGTTGCTGGTTTGATATGTCATACCAGGAATAGCCCCATAATTCTCCGAAGACACTTAGTACCTAAGACGTTGAGACATCTCTTCAAGTCAGCATTCAGTGTCCATGTCTCACAACCGTATAGCTAGACAGGGATCACAAGCAACTGGAAGATTCGGATCTTAATCCTCCTACGTAAGTGTCAACGACTCCATACATACTCTGGTTGAACGAGTCCTCAATAACATGGACCATGGCAATCCATTGAAGTACTTCCTGACTTGACCCATCATTATTTCACGCTGCACTACAAAGACATGTGAAGTTTTCCAAGACCTCAGTGCCCTCACCACATCCATGGACAGAATGAACTGTATCATCTAGTGAGCCCCCAAATGCCTTGACCTTGATCTTGGTCTATGAGTGACTCCATAACTTCATTCAGGAGTTCCATTGATCCTGCAGGAAGCATATCATCGTCGGTGAAGACAGGGACGATGACCTTAGTGTTGCCAATGGATATACTCGTAAACATGCAGATGTTGAAAAGTGTCGGGGAGAGGACACATCCCTGTATTATCCCTGAATTTACAGGAAAGAAGACGGACACGTCTCCTCCACACTTTACAGCACTTTTCTCCCCAAAGAATAATTCAGACATCAGTTCAATAATCCTTTTAGGATTTCCACACATCCGCAGATCCCAGAGTATATCACGATACAAACGCCCTCTCGAGATTAACCCAAGTTATAAGCAGTCCCTATTAAATTTCACATTAGCACTCCATAAGAAATTTCAAGTGCTAGAATCCAATTAGTTATTGACTTACTAGGTGTAAATTCAGTTTGATCAGGTCTATGGAGCTATCGCAGACGAGAGCAAACCCATTCCAGCAACGGGCGGAGAAGTTTGCTCGGCACACTGAGCAATATAATACCGCAGTAATTGTTGCAGTACAGACTGCTTCTTTTCCCCTTCCCATTGGTTCTATAAGAAAAGTAAAATGTCTAAGACTCTGGCAAAGGACACTGATAGGCGGCGTTCTGGCGGAAACTGTATGTCGAAGGACACTGATAGGGCAAAATCAGCATATAACTGGGTGGGATGTCATGGCCGAGGAATTCATTACGAAGTGCCATGGTGTCTACTGGGGATAAGGAATATAATGATAGAGGGGGAGCTAACTGGTTATAGGGAACAAAGCAATGCATGTTTGGGTTCATAGCCTAAGAATTACGAACGACATGGTGATATCGAGGGCACGGAGAAAACTGGACATAGTTGGAGGCATGGATGGGACATACAAAACAAAAAAGCCTATTTCCACGAGACCGAACGAGATCCCATGGGTGGGTTAGGGGTAGGGGAGGGCATTCATTAAAGAATCTGTACAAATCACAAAGTTCCATCTATTTCCATGGTAGACCTAAAACGGTACACGTTCTTCAACACCTATGAATGACGTTCTACTAGATCTTAAGGTGTGCAATCTAAGTTCTCGGGTGATATAAAAAACATTGACCCGCTGATCGAGTGGGCCTCAGCGAGGGGGCTAGCTACCTGGGAATGGTGAAGGAGAGCGAGTTTCGGGAGAGAGCACATACCATGAGAGCGTTGGACACTTCGGAGAGCACGGCGAACTTGGCTTCTCGGCAGGAGTCAGGCACTTCGAGGGTTGCTGCCATTCCAGAAGGGGGGCTGGCGCGCTTGCCCTGTGGTACCCAAGACTTGGAGAAGGTGACCTGGCTGAGGGCAGGGAGAGCCAGGCATGCGGCTAGGATAAGGAAGAAGGTCAAGTGAGCCATTCTCGTCTTTGGTGGTGGTGTGAACTCTTTACGTTGTTGCTGTGGTGGTGGTTGTAAGATTGGTTGAGGTGGGAGAGCAAGTGTGTTCTCACTCTGCGTGAGCAGTCTTATATCCTTCTCGGCGCCATCCCTACTGCCTCTTCCTCTCCCGTCCCCTTCTACATCACCTCCCTCCCATTTCTACTCTCATCCTTCTTTCGTTCTCACAAGCTGTTGTGCATGTTTGCCCATCGTTTAGTAACAGATTCACCAGTCTTACTACATCATCAGCTAATTGGAAACCTCACTATTTAGTTTCTCCACGTGATCACCACTACCACAATCCAGTCACCACCATTGTCCCCATTCATTTACCATCAACCAGTCACTACCACCACCCAATCACCACCTCCAACCGTTCACCATCCCCTGTACTGGAGTAAAATGTGAAATGATTCACCTTAAACATGAGAAGTATACCACTTACAATGGCAAATTAATCCTCTGTATAAGATCAGTATTGAGCCTGCGTGGCGTAGTAGGTAACTTTCCTGTCTCGGTACGCGGGAAGTTCGAGTTCGATCCCCGGGGAATGCAAAAGGCTTTTTAACCCCTCTCCACAACGGTTGACATCAGAGGCACGGTAGATAAGTGTCACATATGTATGCTAGCAGCTAATTAGTATGGTCGAGCTGATCACACTGATTTCAGACTTTATTGGCAACTACAGCTATTCCAACATGCCACCGCAGTGAGGTATGAAGGCTGTATCGTCTCTCTGGGGATAAGCCGGTGCTGCCGTGAACCATTAAGGCTGAACTACTAATATTACATAGGATCAGCAGCTAAGGTGAAGTTTGAAAAAAAAAAAAAAATAGACCAGGCAACAGTTGAAATATGAGTTCTTTCATTTGAGGCCAGTAAAGGATCCAAGAATATTGGGTCCATGACTTTTCGTCGCCGTCTTTTCGTCGCCGGACTTTTCGTCGCCGACGTTTCGTCGCCGCGACTTTTCGTCGCCGGACGTTTCGTCGCCGGACGTTTCGTCGCCGCGACATTTCGTCCCCGCGACTTTTCGTCGCCGCGACATTTCGTCGCCGCGACATTTCGTCGCCGGACTTTTCGTCGCCGGACTTTTCGTCGCCCCAAGCATAAATTGTATGCAAAGATTGACAATATTTGAAATATAGAATAATTGAAATATAAAATTGGAAAGATATGATTTAATGCCAAATTTAATATACTTCTTCTGATTGATCTTGATGAGATTATTGGTAGTAGGGTCTGTCCAGTCACTTTCTTTCTAGTAATAATCACATAATCCTATTATTTATTATTATTACATTGGTCAGCTAATACTATTGATAGTGAAAATTCTTACGGAATTATAAGACTATCAATGATTATCTAGTTGTTAAATTTTAAATTTGTAATGCGTCGCCGGACTTTTCGTCGCCCCAAGCATAAATTGTATGCAAAGATTGACAATATTTGAAATATAGAATAATTACAAATTATTACTGTATGATATGCCAATAATAAATTATCATATATACTGACGTGTCAAATATATATTTAGATAATGATGTATGGTTTATACGGCACTGAGATGTATAGCTATTTGCCACACTCATATTATTGCATTGGGAGTAGGAATATAAGTACAAGTATGACATTAAATCATATATTTCCAATTGTCACTCTTTGCATACAATTTATGCTTGGGGCGACGAAAAGTCCGGCGACGAAAAGTCCGGCGACGAAAAGTCCGGCGACGAAATGTCGCGGCGACGAAATGTCGCGGCGACGAAACGTCCGGCGACGAAACGTCCGGCGACGAAAAGTCGCGGCGACGAAACGTCGGCGACGAAAAGTCCGGCGACGAAAAGACGGCGACGAAAAGTCGTGCTCCCCGTTATTTCAACATAAAGCATTATACAACCATCATATTGATTGGTCTAAGGCAACAATTTTAGCCAAAGGAAAAAGCCTACAAGAAAGAAATATAATAGAATCCTGCTTAATATCATGCACGTTTGATAAAGATATAAACTTAAGCTATGGTCATTTTAAATGTGATAAATTGGTAACCCAAATGGTGACCAAGATCTTTCCGCCAGATTGAGCCTTATGCGTTGGTCAGGACGATAGAGGTAAGGTCATCCCCCCTCCTCACGTTGTATTGTCTCGCCCATTCCCCCCTATGGTTGCCACCTGATACTTACAACCCTGTATCTCTGTCATCTAGTCTGAAGATGTAATATACGAAAGTACTTGCTGTCTACAAGTTTCCCTTCTGTGGTTATTTTATATATATATATATATACATATATATATATATATATATATATATATATATATATATATATATATAAACATATATATATATATATTTCACATGGATAGGGTTGGCAAGAGTGGTGCAGAAGTAGCACTTATCGTTAAAGATACAATAAATTATATTATCAACCATTTTATTAAGGAAGAGGATAGTACGGAATCTATTTGGGTGGAGATTATAGGCAAGAATAAGAAACTTATTATTGGCGTCCTATATAGACCTCCTAACCTCAGCATTGAGCAGACTGATCCCCTGATTCATGAAATTTGCAGGGCGTCCCAGTACAAAAACGTTGTGATCATGGGAGATTTTAATTATAGAAACATTGACTGGGAAATTTTAGTAGGAGATCAGGAAGAATATTTTTTCTTAGATGTGGTGCAGGATAATTTCCTAAAACAAATGATTACCGATCCTACGAGGGGAGAGAATACTCTGGACTTACTCTTAACTAATAATGAGCACCTAACGAGTAACGTAAAAGTGGGAGATAGTCTAGGCTCTAGCGATCATCAAGAAATAAGATTTAATATTATTTGGGAAGAATTAAAAAGTACGAATAACATTCAAACACTGGATTTCAAGAGAGCCAATTTTGACAAGGTGAGAGACTATATAAGACATTTGATAACTTACGGGACCGACCCAGGGGGGTCAGATACACGGTTAGTCCGGACGTCATTAGTGCGGTCAGTGGTCGGGTCACGGAGGGTAATATGCGTATCTTGGGTCAGGTCAATAGCGGGTGCGGGGTCAACAGCCCGGTCAGCGATTTGGACGAAATGTGTAGTAACCTAACAGCTTTAACTCTAAATGCACAGAATACATTTATTCCCCTCAAGTCAATACGGAAGAATAGTAATACTCCCAAATGGATGGCGGAACAGGCTGAAACACGAGAAAAAAAAAGTGTGGGGGGTGAACACACCTAAGATCCAAATATAACGATATGGCAGAACTGGTTAAAAAGAATGCGCGCACAGCAAAACGTAACTTTAAAATTAAGGTTGCCAAACAAGCGAGATCCAACCCAAAGGGCTTCTTTCATCTCTGCTGAACAAAAATTAAGGAAAGGATAGGCCCAATGAAAATGACGAAAATGTCATGATAGAATCGGAAGAAAAAATGAGTGAGGCGTTTAACAAATATTTTCTCTCGGTGTTTACTAAAGAGAGGTTAGATAAAGTACCTGACTGCGATCCGATTTTCAGTGAGGATGAAGAAAGTAGACTAACTAATATCAGTATTAGTAAATTAGAAGTAGTCAAGCAGAATGAAAGACTTAAAAGTGCAAAATCTCCGGGTCCAGACGAAATTTTCCCGAGAGTGCTTAAAAGAGTGTAAATTTGAAATCTGCGACCAGTTAACAAAAACACTTAATATGTCGGTAGACACTGGTTTTGTGCCTATTGATTGGAGGTAGGCAAACGTTGTTCCTGTTTTCAAAAAGGGAGATAAATCGTCTATATGCAACTACAAGCCAATCAATTTAAAATCAGTTATAGGTAAAATGCTTTAATCAATAATCGTTAATAGACTCAGAGAATACATCAAAAGACATAATTTGATTTATGACACACAGCATGGTTTCTCCAAGGGTAAGTCATGTGTGACTAATCTTCTATCCTTTTACACTAAAGTATAAAAGGCGTCAGATATCAATGATAGTTACGATGTTATTTACCTTGAACTTAGCAAAGCGTTCGACAAGGTGCCCCACCAGAGACTACCAAATAAAGTCAAAGCCCATGGCATAGGAGGAAAAGAGTTAGAATGGATTAGCGCTTGGATCAGTGACAGAAAACATGCAACCATTACTAACCATCACCTACTACCACGCACGTGATCCACATGCATGCGACAGAGAACTCACATTCAGCAAGACTCCCCTCATGCTGACTTCGCTTTCCCAGAACAAGCATCTTACCACAGCAACCTACCGCAGCACTAATTCAGACAAACAAGATATCGCCACACGAAGATGCCTAACGTCACCAGAGAAACCCATTAAAACCCCTTTATTATACCTGCCCCTGTTATAACACCCATAAGCTAACATATATATATCATGTCTAACCGTAACCCACCAACCATACGACTAACCCCCACACATAAAACTAACCCCAATGCTTAAGAATGGCGAAACTAACACCTTTACTTACGACAACCCACTAACCCCCTATATTATGTAAACGTTTTGTAACCAAAAGAGGAGAGCTGAGCAGGTCAAGAGCCTGCCAGCCAAGTATGCCCGAGGTCAAGGCCCGGCACTTACTGTATTTTGCCCAGAGGGCCCATATATACTTTGTTAAATCCAATACCAGATCACCTTGTTATAAATAAATTGAAGAAACTCCGGTTTTGGAGGTTATCTCGCCCGCATTAGCCCCACCTTATGTAACCACAACAATCATCGGGGTTACAAACAGCGGGTCATCATAAATGGTGTAAAATTCAAATGGGGGGAGGGGGTTCTATTGGGGTCCCCAGGGCTCGGCTTTGGGTCCCTTATTGTTCATTATGTACATAAAGGACTTGGGCAATGGGATTAATAGTGATGTTAGTAAGTTTGCGGACGACACTAAAATAGGACACCAAATTAGGTCAGGAGACGACACCGAGATTCTGCAGGACGATCTTAACAAAATGTTCACATGGTCGGTGAAATGGCAAATGAACTTCAATATCTCAAATTGCAGTGTGTTAAACGTAGGACTATACAACCCCGAAAATAGAGAGAGCATATAAAACACGTTTTAGAGAAAACCGAGTGCAAAAGAGACTTAGGAGTTCTAGTGAGTCCTGACCTTAAATCCAGGAAACAGTGCATTAGGTCGAGGAATAGAGCAGAGTATTAGGCTTTGGTCTCCTGACCTTAAATCCAGGAAACAGTGCATTAGGTCCAGGAATAAAGCAAACAGAGTATTAGGTTTTGGTCTCCTGACCTTAAATCGAGGAAACAGTGCATTGGCGGCAGGAACAGAGCTAAGAGTGCTTTCATTGCTAGAACGGTTACAAATAAAAGTGCAGAAGTAATTATCAAATTCTATTTGGCGTTAGTTAGACCCATCCTTGACAATGCAGTAGAGTTTTGGTCTCCGTCATATAAAATGGGTATCAGTTCACTAAAATCAGTACATAGGAGAATGAACAAAATGATACATCGGTTCAGTAATTTACCTTAAGAAGACAGTCTTAGGCTCCTTACACTCTGGAAAGACGTTCAGTGCAGAGTGATCTAATAGAGATGTTCAAGTGGATCAAAGACTTTAACAAGCATAACGCAAACAAGGTCATCATTTTAAGACAACAGAGAAGTACTCGTAGTAATGCATTTAAATTGGACAATTTTAGATTTAAGAAGGAAATAGGCAAGGACTGGTCTACCAATAGAGTGGTCAACGATTGGGATAGACTTGGTAACCACCATGTAGTGGGCGCTGAAACTATCGGTGGTTTTAAGAAAAGGTTAGATGATTTTATGGATGGGGATGATAGATGGTAATGGACATGGAACTATCTAGTGTAGGCCCTGTGGTCTCCTGCAATCGCCTTCATTATTATATTCTTATCTTTTGAATAATCTTGCTTTTTCAAAATTTGACTATGGTCTCTTGTTTATGTTTCATGTCAAACCTTCAAGTTCTTTTTGTCTATTTTTCATATACCTTTTCCTAACCAAAATATCATTCCAGCGTAGGAAGTCCCATTTTTCAGTCTTCCTCATGTATCTCATCGTTCTTCTTCTTCTTCTTCTTCCACCACCTTTAGGTGTGATGACCACACTGCTGCAGTTTATTTCAGTCTGAGAAGAATGAGACTTTCAACGACATTTTTCATCATGTCCTCATCCATGTAACAAAATGCCACTAGTATATTCTTTAGCAACTTATTACTCCCTCATGTTATTATCTTTTATGACTGTCGACGGATCATGCCTGATTCAAATTCTGAAATAATTTCCATTCTTTGTCTTTGCTATTATCTCCAATTTATTTTCTCGTTGGTCTTTGGTTACTTTGACCACATTCCAAGACTTTACATTTCTTTATATGAAAATTCATCTTCCACTCCTGGTTATATATTCCTTTTGACCAAGCTTGAAATAATTATATTGTGATGTTCTAAAAGATTAGGCGTGCAAGAGCGTCTACTCCAAAATCCGTGCTGGCTGTCATTTATTAGACAATTGTTATCTAATTGATATTCTGCAGCATCTCTTACAATTATTTCCGAAAAATTTTCATATGATCGAGGCCAGAGAAAGTTGATGTAGAAGGGGACGGGTGAGGAAGAGGCAGTAGGAATGGCGCCGAGAAGGATATAAGACTGCTCACGCAGAGTGAGAACACACTTGCTCTCCCACCTCAACCAATCTTACAACCACCACCACAGCAACAACAAAAAGCGTTCACACCACCACCAGAGACGAGAATGGCTCATTTGACCTTCTTCCTTATCCTAGCCGCATGCCTGGCTCTCCCTGCCCTCAGCCAGGTCACTTTCTCCAAGTCTTGGGTACCACAGGGCAAGCGCGCCAGCCCTCCTTCTGGAATGGCAGCAACCCTCGAAGTGCCTGACTCCTGCCGAGAAGCCAAGTTCGCCGTGCTCACCGAAGTGTCCAACGCTCTCATGGTATGTGCTCTCTCCCGAAACTCGCTCTTCTTCACCATTCCCGGGTAGCTAGCCTCTCGCTGAGACCCACTCGATCAGCGGGTCAATGTTTTTTATATCACCCGAGAACCTAGATTGCACACCTTAAGATCTAGTCACTTCTAGTGGAACGTCATCCATAGGTGTTGAAGAACGTGTACCGTATAAGGTCTACCACGGAAATAGAGGGAATTTTGTGATTATTACAGATTCTGTAATGAATTCCATACCCCCACCCCTACCAAACCATGGGATCTCGTTCGATCTCGTGGAAATAGGATTTTTTATTTTGTGTGTCTCATCCATGCCCCCCAATTATGCCAAGTTTTCTTCGTGCCCTCGATATCACCATGCCGTTCGTAATTCTTAGGCTATGAACCCAAACATGCATTGCTTTGCTCCCTATAACCAGTTAACTCCCCCTCTATTATTATATTCCTTATCCCCTGTAGACACCATCGCACTTCGTAATGAATTCCTCGGCCATGATATCCCACCCAGTTATGTGCTGATTTTGCCCTATCAGTGTCCTTCGACATACAGTTTCCGCCAGAATGCCGCCTATCAGTGTCCTTCGCCAGAATCTTAGACATTTTACTTTTCTTATAGAACCAATGGGAAGGGTAAAAGAAGCAGTCTGTACTGCAACAATTACTGCGGTATTATATTGCTCAGTGTGCCGAGCAAACTTCTCCGTCCGTTGCTGGAATGGGTTTGCTCGCGTCTGCGATAGCTCCATAGACCTGATCAAACTGAATTTACACTTTGTAAATCAGTAACTGATTGGACTCTAGCGCTTCATGTTCTTATGGAGTGCTGACGTGAAATTTAATAGGGACTGCTTATAACTTGGGTTAATTTCAAGAGGGTGTTTTTATCGTGATATGCTCTGAGATCTGCGGATGTGTGGGAATCCTAAAAGGATTATTGAACTGATGTTTGAATTATTCTTTGGGGAGAAAAGTGCTGTAAAGTGTGGAGGAGACGTGTCCGTCTTCTTTCCTGTAAATTCAGGGATAATAAGAGGGATGTGTCCTCTCCCCGACACTTTTCAACATCTGCATGTTTACGAGTACATCCATTGGCAACACTAAGGTCATCGTCCCTGTCTTCACCGACGATGATATGCCTCCTGCGGGGTCATTGGAACTCCTGACTGAAGTCATGGAGTCACTCATAGACCAAGATCAAGGTCAGGTCATTTAGGGGCTCACTAGATGATACAGTTCGTTTTGTCCATGGATGTGGCGAGGGCACTGAGGTCTTGGAAAACTTCGCATGGCTTTGTAGTGCAGCGTGAAATAATGATGGGTCAAGTCAGGAAGTACTTCGATGGATTGCCATGGCCCATGGTATTGAGAACTCGTTCAACCAGAGTATGTATGGAGTCGTCGACACTTATGTAGGAGGATTAAGATCCGAATCTTCCAGTTGCTTGTGATCCCTGTCTAGCTATACGGTTGTGAGACATGGACACTAAATGCTGACTTGAAGAGATGTCTCAACGTCTTAGGTATCAAGCGTCTTCGGAGAACTATGGGGGTATTGCTGGTATGACATACCAAACCAGCAACATTTTCGTGACAATCAGCCAAGGTCTATTACCAGCATAGATTGTAAAGGTCAACTCCAGTCAAATAGGCATGTGCCACGCTTAGCTGGTGATGATCTCACTCATAAGTTTAATCCAAAAGACATTTCTCAGTGGAGGAAGCGGAAGGGACGCCCACAAAACTTATGGATGGACACAGTGGACCTAATTTACCGAGAGCTGTTTGGAATGGGAAGGGCGACTACATGGGGTTTGCGCGTGGAAACTGCGAAAAATGGCATCAACGGCGGATATTCCCCATTCTGGTAACATGCCTAGACTGAGTCTCACAGTACACGCTCTGGTTTAATACAATGTCATTCCAGCAATACCCCATTATTCTCCGAGGGCACATGGTACCAATGACATCGATGGAATAGAGTTGTGAAGCATTCTTTTGTGATCGGAGACTAATTTCCTTTCAAATAGAAAGGCTGATCACTCTTAGCTTGTACTCTCCTCCCTTTCTGTTACCCTCCTTTGATATTGCGTTTACCATACCTTTTCATGTTTGTTTTTTTTGGCATTCTGTGATGGGTGACATAACATTCCTACTGCATTCCCCTGCATGTCACAAAAGGCAACTAAGTGGGCGGACTAGGGACCACCTCTTTTCGTGTTTTTCTCTCAGGTAGTCTGGGCAGAAATTATGATCTGACTCAGCCATTCCCCTCATATAGGGGACGAACACATTTACATGTAGCTATGGCATGGCAATATCTACCGGATGGAGCTCGAAGCTGCTTAGCAGGGAGTATATATTTAACATCTTTGCCAGGTGACACCGTTGTTATTGGATGGCAGTAGCCCGTAACGTCTTTCCATTTTTCCAGACCCTCATTGAGGAAGTTTCTCAGGAAGCATTTGACGAAAACCTCCCCGCCCTCAGGCTCAAGAACGCTTTCGTTCCCAGGTAGGTTGCTCTCGTCAGTGATATCGCCAGTCACCTTTTTCATCTTCACCCCTCTGCACAGCCTCCTTTTCCTCTCTCCCTTTTCTTATCATTAATGCTCACTGCATTCCCTTCGAATTTCATCCTACCCTGCTGTTCTTTCCGCCGTACCTCGTCCGGAAGACCTCTAACTATACCTTACCTTACCGTCGTGCCATATCCTCTTGGACTTCGGCAACCATGGAGCGCCACCGTTCACGGTCCCTAGTTACTTGTAACATCTGTGCTGGTTTGAGTTGTTTTCCCGTCGCCCTCATCAGCCCGTCCATATACTTCTCCCTCTGCTTTCCTCTTGCTCTCCTTCCCTCCACCATTCCCGTCATCACCACCTCTTCCAACCCTTCCTTCCTCATTATATGTCCTAAGAATCGCAACTGTCTTTTCCTTATTGTTGTCATCAATTCCCTATCTGTCTCCATTTCTCTCAATACTTCTTCATTTGTTTTCTTCGCTGTCCATGGTACTCTTAATACTCGTCTCCATATCCACATTTCTGCTGCTTCTGTTTTCCTGCAATTTTTTGCTGATTGTCCACGCTTCTGAACCATATAATAGTGTTGACCATATAAATGTTTCAACTTTTCTTCTCCTTATATCTGTAGACATTTTCTTGTTTGTTAAAACCCCTTTCATTTTCTGAAACGTGCTTTTAGCTATCGCTATCCTTGATTTTATTTCCTTTTCACATCTACAATTTTCTGTCAATACGCTTCCCAGGTATGAAATTTTGGTTACTTGTTCTATTCTTCTCCCTGCTATTTGTACTTGCACTCTTGGTGGATCTGTTTTACTGGCCACTAGTATTTTAGTTTTCTCCATATTTACATTTAAACCTTTCTCCTCACTAGCTCTTACGGTTACATTCAATAGATGTTGCAGTTTATCTTCTGAGTCAGCCACCAATACTGTGTCATCAGCATATCTGATATGATTTATATTAAATCCTCCAATTTTAATCCCTTCCATTCCCTCTAATTCCCTAAGGATCATCTCCCCATATAAATTAAATAAATCTGGAGACATAACACAGCCTTGACGCACTCCCCTCTTTATAGCTTGAAATTCTGTTCTTCCTCCCCGTACCCTCACCGCTGCTCTTTGCTTCCAATACAAATTTCTGATGATACTCATGTCTTTGCTATTTATATCCACTCTTTCCAAAATATTTATCAAATCCTCATGTCTTACCCTATCAAACGCCTTCTCGTAGTCAACAAAGCAAAGATATACATTTTGTTGTTTTTCTATCATCCTCTCCATAATCGTTCTTATTATAAAAATTGCATTTGCTGTTCCTTTCCCTTCTATGAAACCAAATTGCTCCCATGAAACTTGTTCTCTTACTTTATTTCTTATTCTATCTAAAGCTATCCTTAATATAATTTTGGTTATTTGACTCATGATACTGACTGTGCGATGTTTACTACATTCCATTGTTCCGTTTATCTTTGGTAGTGGTATAAAAATCGAGTTACACATATGTTCCGTTATTGTACCCTTTTCGTAAATTTGGTTTATTAGACTAGTGAGTTTTCTTATTGCAAAATCCCCTAATGCCTCTAACATTTCAATCATCACACCATCCTCACCCATGGCTTTCCCTTTTTTCATTTTCTTCATTGCAAATTTCACTTCCTCTTCCATTATTTCTTCCCCATCTAGATATCTATAATTTTCCTCTTCTCCTTCTTGTCTGTCGTCCTCAAATAGGTCCCTTACATACTCCTCCCATCTATGTTTGATATCCTCCTCGTCCATTAAAACCTTTCCTTCTCTATCTTTGATTGCCCCCCCCATTATTCCCCTTTCTCTTGGTAATTTCTCTAATCTTATCATACATCATTTTAGAATCCTTTTTTTCAAGGTCCTCAATTTCTCTACATTGTTCATCAAGTCAACTCTCCTTGGCATCTATACACTTCTTTTTTATTTGTCTATTAAGTTCTCTATATTCATTTCTATCCCTATTTTTAGCTTCTCTTCTCTTATCCATTAGTTCGAATATTTCTTCTGTTATCCCTCTAACTATATTGCTGTTTTTTTTTTTTAAATACTTCCATTGGTAGAACTAACTTTTGTCTTCAAAAGCCACCATAGAAAACCTTGTATATACAATTCTTTCCCGCGAGCATGACCAGCTTTCTTGTTAATGAACTTGCTCCAACAATGCCAAACTACGAAACATGTGTATCTTTTTGTAAGAACAATGGATTATTTCAAATGTTGGAAACTCAAACAAATATTCTTTTACTTCTACATGCATCTCTCTAGATATTTCTTTCTCTCACACAGAAAACGACGAATGGCTTAAAGAACTAAGCTCTCATCACGGACGGGTCTCACCGCTAATTCAGCATCTGCCAAAGATTGTCATTCTACTTGGAACGGTGTGCAGTCAAGAACATCCGCCATGGAATACTTGAACATTATTAAAAAATATTCTTGTAGTAGTTATTGATGAAGTATGTGCGAGTTATATTGATATGTTATTTGATAGATCTGACACTTTTTAGTTATTAAAAACTGTAAAAGCACATGTGGTCAATTAGTATTCACATAATTTTACTAGTGTCTCGCAAAACATGTAACGGGACATATTTTACACAACCTCAAGAGAAGGTAATGATTCATAGAAAATACCTGAAATAAGTTCTTTCACTATCAAATCCCCCTCTCTCTCACACACACATGCGCGCGCGCACACACACACACACACACACTTCTGATAAAATGGGATGATAGAAATACGAGGGCACGGAAAGAAAATCAAGAAAGACAGCTATAGAAGAGATCTGAAAAAGAACAGCTTTCCTCACAGAGTAATAGACAGTTGGAACAAGTTAGATGAGAAAGTGGTGTGTGCAAAAACAATACATGAATTTAAAAATAGTTTAGATAAAATGAGATATGAAGACGGGACACTACGAGCATAGCTCCCTTTCCCGTATAATACAACTAGGTAAATACACACACGCACACACACACACACACACACACACTTTCGTCGGATTCACGGCGTGGATTGGAACTCCGGAAAAAAAACGCATTTTTCGTGGATCTCAACTACGAGGAAGTACCTTATTGTATTTGTAGGGAAGGGGAAATCTCGTGGTGTAGTAAAAAGGTAATGAAAGGGGAGAAGGGGAGGGATTACTGAGGGAAATGGAAGAAAATGAGGAGGGAGACGAACGGGCTCCCCCTGACATCAGAAAAAATGTAAACAAAAGATCAGCTGACGACACTGAGGAAATCGAAAATATCAGTAAAAGCATTAAGATTAGAAATATAGATAAGAGCAGCACAGTGGAAGGTGAAGAAAATAATTTCCAGGGTTTAATGAGGGGGGGGGGAAGATACCAACCTCCCCCGATTGGCAAGACTAGAAGAAAAACTTGATCAAATGACCGAACATTGGGAGAAGAGGTTCGGTAACGTAGCAAAGATTGCGCAGAGTTGAAAAACTGGAAGAACTTGAGAAGGTGAACAAAAACTTAACTATAGAAATAGAAGATTTAAAAAGGCAGTTAAAAGAAGTAAAATAGGAGAATGAGGAATTAAAGAGGAATACTAAAGACAAAAAAGAGGCCATAGCAAAGGAAGCACAGGGTTGGAAAAAGATCCAAGAAAACAGTAGTTACATTTATTGACATAATTAAACAGCAAATGAAAGAACAAACTGAAGACTCAGTTATTAAAGTGATGAGACAGAAGGAGAATATAGTAAGGGACTTAGCAGATAAAAAGAAATGTATAATTACATTAGGAATGGAAGAGAAATATAACCCAAATAGAACCACAAGAATGAATGAGGAAAAAGAAAAAGTAAGCAGTTTACTAGAATTAGTACAGGAAGATGAACCTGAAATCATGAAACAAATTGAAGAGCTGTATAGACTCGGAAAGTATAGTACAGATAAGACCAGACCAATTAAGATTAAATTCAGGTCACAAACGACGGCAGAGAATATCTTATCCAAAACAGGGAAACTAGCAACAAGTGAACAATATAAAAAGGTATGGATAAAAAGAGAAATGAATAAAGAGGAAAGAGAGGAGGAAAAAAAGAAAAGACACGAAGCTAAGGGAAAAAAACGAGAACAGAACAGTCAGAAAAAGAGAAATTCTATTGGAGAGTAGTAAATATGAAAATAAGGAAATACGACATACAAGAGAAAAACAAAAGGGAAACAGAGAATACAATGGAAGTGGCAGAAAACTAAAAGTGTCTTACACAAATATAGATGGCTTAATAACAGGACTGAATGAGCTGAATGATTATCTGAAGGAAAAAGAACCGGACATAATGGGAATTGTAGAAACGAAATTAAAAGGTCCACTACCACCCAACAGTGTAGGCAATGATGCATATAATTATTGGATTAGAAACAGAGACAAAACAAGTGGGTGGAGTTATGTTCCTGACTAAGAAGGATATAAACGTGAAGTGTGTCACATATGGAAAGAATACAGTAGAGATGATTATGATCGAAGTGGAAGACAGAGATAAGAAGAGCAGAAAGTTCGTGATAAACTATGTGCCTCCAAAAATAGCCTCGTGGGAAGAGAGTGAACATAAAAGTATGTTAGAAGACACAAAGATAACATTAAATAAGAAAATGGAAGATGGAGGAAGAATAGTTATGATGGGCGACTTTAATTGCAAAGAAGTCTGCTGGGAAGAGATGACAGTAAAGGGTGGAGACGGCTCATGGGGAAATGTTATACTCGAGATGATTATTGACCATACAATGACACAGTGGATACAGGAGAACACTAGGTATAGAAATGAAGAAGAACCATCGAGACTAGACTTAATAATCACATCTGAACCTAGAATAAGGGAAAAGATTGAATATAGAACACCAATAAGTAAAAGTGACCACATATTGATTGAACTGGAACTAAATGAGGAAAAATACATGAAAAGAAATGAACAATATAGAAAAGGAAGAATGATGTATGAAAAAACAAACTTTGATAAAATAAGAGAATTCTTTCAAAAAGAAAACTGGGAAGAAATATACAAAGAAGAAACAACAGTGGAAGAGAAATGGAATATTTTGAAAAAAAAAAAAAAAGTGGAAAAGTATGTCCCAAGACAAAAACAAGAAAAAGAATATATAAAGTGCTGGTACAGCAAAAGTTGTAGAGAGTTAAAAGACAAAAGAGATAAAGCTTGGACCAAATGAAGAAATACAAAAGGCCTGAAAAATGGAAAATATATACTTGTTATAGAAATGAATATGTACAGTACAAGTGTGCAGAGAGGAAAAGAGAAAATATGAAAAAGATGTCATAGAAAAATGTAAAGATCAACCAAAATTATTTTACAGATTTGTAAACAACAAACTGAAAAACAAACAAGATTTGGAGAAATTAAGACTAGGAGGAGTTAAATACACAGAGGAAATAGAAATGGCGGAAATTATGAACAAGCATTTTAAATCAGTGTTTACAAGGGAGAACATACAACCTGAAGAGATCGAATGGAAAGAGAAAGTCCCCCCTATGAAAGAAATAGAAGTAACAAATAATGAAATAATGAAACACTTGAGTAATCTTGATGTCAGAAAATCGCATGGACCAGATGAAATAGCAAACTGGATTTTGAAAGCATGCAGGAATGAACTGGCAGACAAAATACATAGTATAATAAACAGTTCCTTGAAAGAAGGAAAAGTTCCAGAAGATTGGAAAAAAGCAAATATAGTACCTATATATAAAGGGGGAAATAAAGAAGACCCTACCAACTATAGACCAGTCTCTCTAACAAGTACAATAGCAAAAATTTGTGAAAGAATTGTCAAAAGTAGATGGGTAAAATATTTAGAAAAAACGTGCTAAATCCAAGGCAATTTGGATTCAGAGAAGGACGATCATGCGTCACCAATTTAATATGTTTCTATTCAAGGCTAATAGATATAATACAAGAAAGAGATGGATGGGCTGATTGTGCATTTCTAGACCTAAAAAAAGCTTTTGACAAAGTACCACATAAGAAGTTGCTTAAGAAACTAGAAACCGAAGGAGGAATACAGGGCAAACTGCTTAAATGGATGGAAGACTTTTTGCAAGAAAAATGAGAGTAGTGATAAGAGACAAACACTCAAATTGGGATGAAGTAATAAGTGGTGTTCCACAAGGAACAGTTTTGGCCCCAATAATGTTTGCTATATATATTAATGATATGGATGAAGAAATTGAAAGTTATATGAGCTTCTATGCAGATGATGCAAAACTATTAAAAAAAGTGAACACGGAAGAAGATTGTGAATCACTAAAGTGATCTAAATAAAGTCTGGGAATGGAGTAAGAAGTGGGAGATGGAGTTCAATACTAAAAAGTGTAGTATAATGGAATTTGGAAAAAGGAAAAACAGAATAACAGGAGCATATAAATTGGGAGAAGAAAGTATAAACAAAGTTGAAAATGAGAAGGACCTGGGAGTCATTGTTATGAATAATATGTCACCTGAGAAACATATAAATAAGATTTTTGGTGAAACTTATAATTTAATAAGAACAATCAGTGGCATTTACATACCTGGATGAAGAAATGGTGAAGAAAATACTAATCACTCTGATAAGACCAAGATTGGAATATGCAGCAACGATGTGGTCACCAAGTACAAAAAAATGTATAAAAAAACTTGAAAGAATACAAAGAGCAATTACAAAATTGGCACCAACACTCAAAACTATCATATGAAGAGAGACTAACAAAACTTGAGCTACAGACACTAGAGCAAAGAAGAGAGAGAGGAGATTTGATAGCTATTTACAGAATCATGAAAGGCATAGAAATTATTGATAGAGAGGATCTGATAAAATAGGATGATAGAAATACAAGAGGACACGGAAAGAAAATCAAGAAAGACAGCTATAGAAGAGATCTGAAAAAGAACAGCTTTCCTCACAGAGTAATAGACAGTTGGAACAAGTTTGATGAGAAAGTAGTGTGTGCAAAAACAATACATGAATTTAAAAATAGTTTAGATAAAATGAGATATGAAGATGGAACACCATGAGCATAGCTCCCCTTCCCGTAAAATACAACTAGGTAAATACACACATACACTTGTATGTTGGCAGTTGGAGGGAGAAGACGTTCGACCTAGCTCTATATGTTTAGCAAAATTACCTAGTTCTGAGCAATAAACGGAATTGAAGGGATGAGGGAGGGAATAATGGCTCTGCTGGTAAGTGATGAGACAGGAAAGTACTTGGTAGAGTGGAGAGAAGTGTCTTACAATTTAATGTGGGTGAAGGTGAAACTGGGATAAGAGATGTAGGTTTTTTGTGAGTACATATAGTCTTGGTAGTGAGGAAAGAGAGAAGGAAAGAGAGGCGTTTTGGATTTATTTAAATTTGTCTATAGTTTTCGGGGTTTAAGTAATAGAGAAAGATCTTACGTATATGTATATTTATGTTTGGCACTTTTCTTAAACAGTGCTTGCTATCATCAACTCCCTTTCTAAACACATCTCAAACATTATCTCTTTGCTATAATTATCTGACACTCCAAACCTCCCTACTACATCTTTCATTTTTTGGCCCAAAACTATGATGATTATCATCATCATAGTTTTGGGGGGAATGTAAATGTAGTGGTGTTAGAGGATCTCAATGCTGGAGTAGATGAGCCAAAATATGCAAGATGTGATGATGATGATGATATGGTTTAACATCACAAACTCCCCCTATCGGAAGGCTAGGACAGTGCCCCTCACAGAGGACTTTGTAGTGTGGAACTTAATGAACCATGCCCTTGGTTCAACTTCGCTGGTGGCAGGATTCGAACCGCCATCCCTCGACCTTCGCCGCAAGTAATGACGCCCTTACCTGCTCAGCCAGAGAGCAAGATGTAGTAAGGAATTATCGTTACGAGATAATGTTGGAGATGTTTAGATAGGGATTTGATGATAGCAAACACTGTTTAAGATGAGTGACAAACAGATATACGTGGGCCTAAGATCTTTCTTTATTACTTAAACTGTATTTCTATCACCTGTAAAGCTGCTCCCTCTTACTACTTTTAGGTGGTGACAAAGAAACAGCCCCACACCAAAAGAACACAGACAACAGTCTAGATTTTCTAAAAAGAGAAATATGTGGAAGGGCCGAAGATTGTTGCCACTGTGGAGCAATGGATTTTCCATTCAGTGAAACTTTGAGGCAAGACAAATAGCACTGGAAGATTATATAACAGGATCTATAGCAAGCAGGGAAAACATCACCAACTGCTGATCAGATATTCCACTGCTCTCTTCCCTAAACATCTTTACATCCAGTACTCTTTTGCACACCCCAACATAATCTATTAATATTCTATCAGTTACCCTCCCGTCAACCACTCTAACCCATGAACATCTTCTTGAACATGGTAATGGCAATGAAGTCATATATAAATAGGAATAATGGAAAATATGGTTTATCAGTGCTTCTTTTTTATTGTGCAATACAGTATCTGGATCAGTACTGTATGTACCATACAGTGTATTATAACTGCTTGCATAACTGTCTAATTCTTAATAGGACCTTAGAGAAAGGTAGAATTTGCAACCATCATGATCACATATCAGATCTTTATCAAGTCTAGTGTCAATCACACTGTATACAAGACAATGATGACATTAAATTCCGTTTAGCTTTTCCTGCACATTGTGCAACTTTGCATTAAGCTGAAAATTCTTCACACACTACATGACATTTACAATGAATACACGGCCTTCAAATTGCACTCTATATAAGTGGGTGTACTGTATAACTATATTAAGTTTGGATAAAAGAAAATATACTGGTATCATAATAATCATAGCACAATCTTCCATAAATTTGATAACTTTATCAATGCATGTCCAAATGTTTTATGAATTCATACCTGGCTGGTGGTAGTGTACTGTATGTTTATAATGAAAATAAACAGTCTGCCACAAAACTATGGCTGTTATGTACCTTCATATATAACAAGGACATCAGCCTTGGTGTGTGGGCATCTAAACTCTCTACAGTTAGTATCACTGACTGTGAATATCTAAATCCACATCTGAGAATGACAGGCATACAGTTCTATTTTAAGAGTCCTCAAACCCACCCACCCATCACATGACTACAAACACAGCCCACCAAATGTGACAACTAGAGCAGTATTCAATGCAAAACACCTACAACCTACCCATAGTCTTCCACAACACTTTCATACAAAAATGCATATTCACTCAGATCACATTGTAATTACAGGTAAACGTCGACTTACGATGGCATTAGGTTTCGATAGAGCCATCGTAAGACGATCTCATCGTAAGTCGATCCCCACTCTGTTCCGTGGTCACTGTACCTAGCCTACCTGTATATTAACCACCAGAGATACTGAATATAGCCTATTAAACATGTACAGTAGTTTATTTAATCATTTTTATCCTTTTTACCATATTCAAACACTATAATATGTATTTTCAGTACGGGACTTAAATCTCGCGGGCAGCAGCCAATGCCAGCCGTACGACGTGACGTAATAATACTCGCATCATAAAATATAGTCACCGCTTATATCGATCGTTCTCTCTTTCACCCGCGAATTTTGAAAACCACAGAGAATGAATCATTTGAGAGAATGTAAAAACACAGGGGCGACTACAATAAATATAATCAAGACGCCGATATGGCAGCGTCGCGAATCCACTTGCTCCTCATGACGCATACGTGTGCGGCACCGTATGGAAGGGGTTAAATTATCATATCGTCGTCGTCGTCGTCGTCATCGTAAAGTCGAACAATCGTAAGTCGCGGCCATCGTAAGTCGACGTTTACCTGTACTCCTTCACTGCCAAATTCTACATTCCACAAAACTTCCCCTGAAATCAACCTAATAGAGAAATGACTTCCATGACAAACAAGAACTGCATTGGTACACCATTCACATCACTGAAACTGTAATGACACCAACTGCCCCAGATGCAACCATTTCACAGAAGACTCCGACCACCTTATATATTGTCCTGCACTTGTTCTTTCTAGACAGGAACACAAAATATCTTCACTGAGCAACTTATTGATTGAACTAATGGCAGTGGTTGGTTTGCAGAGATCAATCAATCCATTGCCCCAGATTTCTCTTCTAGGAGACCCTGGTAACTGGCAACACCCACTAGATTGGCCTCTGAATCACTCAAGAAAGAAATTTGTGTAGTCTATATAAGGCAAGGGTGAGGCACTGAAGGATGATGTGTTTGTTGTTTTCTGTGTGATGGCTGCATCAAGGGCAGTCTGTTTCTGTGGCCAGGCCTATCATGTGTTGGTATTTAGTGCTGGTCATAGTCATGCTCATGCTATATATAGTTCCTGCTTTTCTTGGGAGGGGATTTTTCTTCAAGGCAATCTGAAGAGGTTCAGTCCTGCTGATTTGTCTGTCAGGTGACAACTTGTCTTTTATCAATACTCCTATATTTCTCCTCTTTTGCAATGTATTCTCTTCTCAAGGAATAGTTTAAAGTGGTCTTCTGCATCTATTTCCCATTTCCAGTACTTGCAACTTTTTGGTATTGGAATGAATTTTTCCATTCTTGGTTCCATGCGAAAATAGTTTCTATTTGCAATGGCCGACAGTCCTCATTTTTCACTCCTCATAATTTTTGCATCATCTGTGAACATGCTGGCATAGCTTACTGCATCTTCCATCATGTCACTGACCGAGACAACATTATTGGTGTAATCAGTGAACCTTGTGAAACTCCGCTCATTACTACTCTCCATCCTGACATCTTATCCTTTACTACTGTCCTCATGTATCTTCCCTTCAAAAATCTTTCATTCATTCAAGTAGTTTGCCTCTTAGGTCTCCAATATTCACACAAGTCAGTGAGGTACTTCATTAAATCTTCTCTAGGTTGAGGTACACACAGTCTACCTACCCCTCATTCTCTTGCATCACATCGATTACTCGTGTAAAAGCTTAATAGGTTTGACACACATAACCTTCCAGATCTGAAGCCAAATTGACGGTGTGTCTTCAAATTACTTGATCCATTGATCTTTCACAATCCTTTCATATTTCACTTTTGTGCTGGTCAGTGATACTGGCCTATAACCTAGTGGTATCTCTTTCCTTCCACGTTTGTGAATTGGTACATTAACCCTTTTCCAATTGAGCAGCACTATACCTTCTTTTATTAAACATACAATATGACCATGTGTGTGTGTGTGTGTATCTACTTAATAAAGGAAAGGAGCAACACTCAATGGGTCCCATCTCCTGTTCTCCAATTTATCATGACTAAATCTAAAATTCATTTAGTTCCAACTTTGTCTATATCCTTGATTTCTATTATCATATTTAGATTTGAATTCATGTATTGCTCCAGCTCAGGCTATATCAATTATCTATGTATATGTGTGTGTATACACAAAACATACATATACCAAGGGCTTTTTCCCTCTTACAAAGGAAGTAACCAAAATCAAAGTCATAAATCCATTCCCACCTACTCCACTCTCTCCATCTTTTCTTGGCTCCTCCTGAATGATGAGTCATCCCTACATCTTGCCCACTGCCCTGGGTCAGAAGCAATGCAGCAAGTCACAGCACATCCACAGCAAGGCTGCTTCATTTAATGGGCATCCCCCTCATGCAGAAAAAGAGAAAAGACTCGGAGAAATCCCTTCGGCTGCATCAGAATATCATTCACACATAGCCTCACCCCATTCCATACATTACAGCATCATCCATATACAACCATTCTCCGTATATGGAAAACTATATTTCTTTATATCCTTTAGGCATAGTCTTCCTTAATTTGTTCTCATGATTTCTTAAAGCCCTCCTATCCTTAATCAAGAGATCACTTCTGTCAATGTAATTTATCCCCTTTTGTGACCTGAATACTGTAATCATATTACCTTTTCTTTGATCTTTCAAAGTTGGCAGAGCCAGCATATTTACCTAATTGTAGTACTGCATACAGAAGATCAATGCTTGTTGGGTCCCATGTACTCTACAATTTATCATAACTAGTCTCAAATTCATGTAGTTCCAACTTAGTCTATATCCTTGATTTCAAATTGTAATTAATTTGAATTCATGTATTGTTCTATCCTTGGCTCTAACCTTCTAAGCTATTCAATATTTATGCATCTCTATGGAAAACTATTCCTTCAAATGCTTTAGACATGTAATTTTCCTTAATTTGCTTACATTACCACTTAAAGCCCTCACATCTTTAATCATGAGATCCCTTGTCAATGCAATCTATCCCCTTTAGTGACCAGAATAATGTAATCATATCACCTTTCTCTTTGATCTTACAAAATTGGCAGATAAGGTATATCTGCTAGGCTAGGAACCTGTTTGGTAGCAGTCCTTTGTACTTTCCCAATCTTGCTTACATCCTTCAATCTGTGTATGTGTGGATGTGTGTGTATAATAAGTGAAATAAAATCTATAAACTACCAGCAGTTTTATCAAAGATAATGAATACAAAATTTTGATATTTACATCTTACTATATGGACAGAAGACAGGGGTGAATGGAGAATAGTTGTATATGGATGATGTGATGCATGAGGTGGGGGGTGAGGTAGTATGTGTGAGCAAAATTTGACGCAGCCCGAAGGGATTTCTCCCCGTCTTCACCTTTTATACATGGGGGGACAGAGAGGGGGGTTGCCGATGTAATGAAGCGGCCTTGCTGTGGATGTGCTGTGTATTGTGGCACTGCTTCCGACCCAGGGCAGTGGACAAGGTGCAGGGATGACCGTCATCCAGGAGGTGCTAAGATAAGAGGGAGGGTGGAGGGGTGTGGAGTGTATTCAGGGATGGAATGGGTGGGAATGATTTTATGCCTTTTACTTTTTGGCTACCTCCCTTGTAAGGGGGAAAAAGCCTTGGTATATGTATGTATTATATGTAACATACAAAACCTAAAAAAGTTTAATACGAGGGTTGAAACACAAATGTATGCTAGTTTTTAAAGTAACCTATGTATTTCCAGACCAAACTCTACATATATTTCTCATGAGTATCATAATAGTCAATGCTATGACAATATAGACATTTGATAAGGGATCATCCCTCTGTTGACTTACCTAATGATGAAGACAAATTTACATACAAATACCATTTCCTGCACTGTTCACTCATCATTCCTTCAAACAATAGTGGCATACTCATCTATAAATAACTTACCTACATTCAACCAAACAATTTTACTAAATACATTTGGTACAATTCTCAACACCTTTCAATCTCCTGAAGACAAATTTATCTATACAATTAATGGAATTGCAAAAAAATCAGATTATTCTAACAAGATCCCTAGTCTGAAAGATTTTGTAGACCAATAATATAAATTCTGAACAAGGTATATTACAAAACTAGGATACCATTTCATAATTAATCTTTACATAATCCTATTGGAATGTCAACATTTGCAGCACAACCAATCATAGAAATATCAAGAGACCATCACACTCATACCTTTAGAATCTTTCAAAGGTTAATATAATCTTGGAAATGTTCTCTTACAGGGATTCTGACTAATCGTTTTTATTACATCACAGGTTATTTCATATAGTGTGTGGATAAACATAACCTGACACAATGTATCATGGAAAAGAAAACTAAATTCTTGTTCCTTTTTTTTAACCTTTGGGACACAAATAAAAGGGTTCCCATTTACATAATTGCTTCAAGAAAAAGTTTAACCTGGTGCTCTATTACTAGTGCATTTCTTTGCGACATTTATACACCCACTTCAAGCAAACAAAAATCAAACAAGGAGTTCGTCCTATTTTACATTTCATCCTCCTCATCGTAGCTAATTTCAGGGAAATCGCCCATTTCCACGTTAGAAGGTCGTGTGAAGCCTCCGTACTTGTTAGGTGCTTCAAAATAGCGTTTTCCTCCTACACTGCTCAGAGAAAAGATAAATAAATTAATGTCAGATATTTAATTCTAAATTATTCATTACCATGAGTGATTAGCAAAATATTTTTAAATGAAGAGCAAAATATTCCTAGACACAAACTGACACTCAATAGCTACAGCAACATACGACAACTCAATTTACGATACACAAATAAGATAATAACTGTAAAATTATGTCCAACATGCTCAATGTATTGGTAATAAATAATATGCACATACTATTGAGAGGATTAGGAGATGATTAGGAGAAGAACAGAGGGAGTAATTGGCGAGGAACAGTGTGGATTTAGGACAGGTAGAGGTTGTGTAGATCAGATTTTTGTGGTAAGACAGATATGTGAGAAAGCTATAGGAAAAGGTAAGGATGTTTTTTGGGCTTTTATGGATCTGGAAAAGGCTTATGACAGGGTAGACAGGAAGGCACTGTGGGAGGTTTTGCAGATATATGGGACAGGAGGAAAGCTTCTAGGAGCTGTCAAGAGCTTTTACGAGAGTAATAGAGCATGTGTCAGGATTAGAAATGGCGAGAGTGAGTGGTTCGAGGTAAAGGTGGGACTTCGTCAGGGATGTGTTATGTTGCCCTGGTTGTTCAATTTATACATGGATGGGGTGGTGTGAGAGGTAAATGCAAGGGTGGTGGGTCAGGGGTTGGAGATGTTTAAAGAAAATGGAAAAAAATGGGAGGTGAGCCAGCTGTTGTTTGCGGACAACACTGCGCTTATAGCAGGATCAGAGGAGGGATTGAGGAAGTTGGCGACAGTTTGGGAGTGTGTGTGAAAGGAGAAATTTGAAGGTAAATGTGGGTAAAAGTATGGTGATGAGATGTACAAAGGGTGAAAGTGGCAGCAGACTGGAAGTGAGCATTAAGGGAGAGCGAATAGAGGAAGTAGATAGTTTTAGATACTTGGGTGCGAATGTGGCAGGAAAGGGTTGAGTGGAGGAGGAGGTAGAATGTAGATTGAGAGAAGCGAGTAAATGCCTTGGTGGATTAAAAAGTGTAATGAGGAATAGACATTTGGGAATGGATGCTAAGAGGAGACTGTATGAAGGAGTGATTGTGCCAACAGCACTGTATGGGGCAGAAACATGGAACATAAGAGAGGAAGAGAGAAGGAGTTTGAATGTGTTTGAGATGAGGTGTCTGAGAAGTATGATGGGGGTTACTAGGCTAGAGTGAGAAATGAGGAGGTGAGGTAGAGAACAGGGGTGGTAAGGGATTGGGAGATAGGGTGGATGAAAGAGTATTGGGATGGTTTGGACACATGGAAAGAATGAGTGAAGAAAAACTAGTAAAAGAGGTATAGAAGGCAGATGTGGTGGGAGTGAACATGAGGGGGGTGACCCAGGATATGATGGATGGATGGGGTGAAAGGGGCTTTGGGGAAGAGGGGAATGTCTGTTGAGGAAGGACGGGAGAGGACAGAAGACAGGAGTGAATGGAGAATGGTTGTATATGGATGTTGATGTGATGCATGAGGTGGAATGGGTGGGGAGATGGGGGGGTGAGGTAGTATGTGTGAGAAAAATTTGACGCAGCCTGAAGGGATTTCTCCCCATCTTCTTTTCTGAATGAATAGACAGAGAAGGGGGGTCGCAAATTTAATGAAACAGCCTTGCTGTGAATGTGCTGTGTCTTGCGACACTACCTCTGACCCAGGGCAGTGGACAACATGCAGGGATGACCCATCATCCAGGAGGTGCCAAGATAAGAGGGAGGGAAGAGGGTGGATGGGAGTGGAGTGTATTTAGGGATGGAATGGGTGGGAATGGTTTTTATGCCTTTTTCTTTTTGGCTACCTCCCTTGTAAGGGGGAAAAAGCCTTTGGTATATGTATGTATGCATGTACATACTTTTAATTATAAACAATCACTGCAACTAAATGGGGAAAAAAGGATGTAATAGTAATCATTGCTTATTTCAAGTTCACCAACTAAAAGCCTGCATCCCTATAGCAGTCATTCCGAATCACACATAGATCTCTGTATTTATCTAGTTGTATTATATGACAAGGGGAGCTATGCTTGTAGTGACCCGTCTTTGTATCTCACATCTAGTTTGTTCTTAAATTCTTGTATGGTGTTTGCAAACACTATTATTTCATCAAGTTCGTTCCAGACATCCACCACTCTGTATGGATTTTTTTTTGTTTTTTTTCAGATTTCTTCTATAACTATCCTTTTTGAGTTTCTTTTCATGTCCCTTTGTTTTTCTTTAATAAACAATCACTGCAACTAAATGGGGAAAAAGGATGTAATAATAATTATTGCTTATTTCATGTTCACTGACAAAAAACTTTTTTTTGTTCAGATCTCTTCTATAATTATCTTTTTTGAGTTTCTTTTTATGTCCTCCGTTTTCCTTTTATCCCACTTTAATAAGTCTTCTCTGTCAAGGACTTTCATGCCTTTCATGATTCTGTAAATGGACAATAGATTGCCTCTTTCTCTTCTTTGTTCCAGGGTTGGTAGTTCCAGTTTAGACAATCTTTGTTTGTATGTCAATTTTGAAAGTGTTGGGCCCTCTTTGTTGTTGCTCTTTGGATTTTATTTTCCTTGTATTCTTTTTTTTTTTTGTACTGGGTGTCCATAGTGTCGCAGTGTACTCCAGTCTTGGTCTTAGCCACTTCACTTCGGGGCACATCGCACGTATTGCAGCATTAGCTTCCAGACGTGCGATGTTGCGTCATAATAATCGCATTATAAAAAATAAAGTCACTGCTCAATCGCTTGTTCTCTTTCATCCGTGAATTTTGATAACCATAGAAAATATGATGAAGCCAGTTTAGAGAGAATGACTACAATAAATATAATCAAGACGCCGACGTCGGCATCATCGTGTACCCACTTGCTCATCATGATGCCTACGTAGGCGTCACCGTATAGAAGTGGTTAACAGTGTGACTAGTATTTTTTTTTACCACTTCATCCAAGTAATTAAAAGCCACCTTTATTGATCTTAGTAAATTGTAGGTTTCTCCAACTATTTTGTTTATATGTTTGTCTGAGGATATGCCTTTGGTGATAATTACTCCTATGTACTTTTTGGAACTAACTTTCTTCACTTCCTTTGTACTGATTTCATATTGTCCTGATATTCATTTTTACTTTTTCCAACTTCCATTATACTACATTTCTTAATGCTGAAGTTCACTTTCCAAATTTGACTCCATTCCCAGACTTTGTGCAGATCTCTCTGTAGTAATTCACAGTCTTTTTCTGTACTTACTTTCTTTAGTAGTTTTGCATCATCTGCAAAGTTCATTTAATATTCTACACCTTCATCCATGTCATTTATATATATATATAGCAAATGTTATCTGAGCCAATACTGAACCCTGTGAGACTCCACTTATCACTTCTTTGCTGGTCAAGTTTTTATATCTAAGTATCACTCATTTTTCTCCCATGCAAGAAATCTTCCATTTCAGTAATTTTCCGTCTACACCTTCTGTTGTTTTGTTTTTTCTTAATATTTTTTTTTTTTTGTGGTACTTCATCCAGGAAAGCACAGTCTGCCCATCTGTCCATTTCTTGCATTATATCTATTAACCTTGAATAAAAACAAATCAAGTTTGTGGCACATGATCTTCCCTGTCTAAAACCAAACTGTTTTGGATTTAGTATATTGTTTTTCCTGTCTGAGTGGGTTAGGGTGTCCTTACTTGTGACAAAGGTCGAGGGTATGGCGGTTCAAATCCTGCCACCAGCAAAGTTGAACCAAGGACATGGTTCATTCAATTCTATGCTACAAAGTCCTCTGTGAGGGGCACTGTCCTAGCCTTCCGATAGGGGGGAGTTTGTGATGTTAAACCATATCATCATCATCCAGATGTTTAGTCCATCTACTTTTGATAACTTTTTCACAGATTTTAGCTATTGTACTTGGAGGTGCCAAGATGGGAGGGAGGGAGGAGGGTGGAGGGGAGTGGAATATATAGGAAATGGAATGGGTGGGAGTGGTTTCTATGCCTTTTTCTTTTTGGCTACCCCCCCATGTAAGGGGGGAAAAAGCCTTTGGTATATGTATGTACAGGTAAACGTCGACTTACGATGGCATTAGGTTTCGATAGAGCCATCGTAAGACGATCTCATCGTAAGTCGATCCCCACTCTGTTCCGTGGTCACTGTACCTAGCCTACCTGTATATTCACCACCAGAGATACTGAATATAGCCTATTAAACATGTACAGTAGTTTATTTAATTATTTTTATCCTTTTTACCATATTCAAACACTATAATATGTATTTTCAGTACGGACCTTAAATCTCGCGGGCAGCAGCCAATGCCAGCCGTACGACGTGACGTAATAATACTCGCATCATAAAATATAGTCACCGCTTATATCGATCGTTCTCTCTTTCACCCGCGAATTTTGAAAACCACAGAGAATGGGATTTAGGGCACATTTGAGAGAATGTAAAAACACAGGGGCGACTACAATAAATATAATCAAGACGCCGATATGGCAGCGTCGCGAATCTACTTGCTCCTCATGACGCCTATGTGTGCGGCACCGTATGGAAGGGGTTAAATTATCATATCGTCGTCGTCGTCGTCGTCATCGTAAAGTCGAACAATCGTAAGTCGCGGCCATCGTAAGTCGACGTTTACCTGTACTTGTAAGGGTAAAGGTACCACTTAGAGGCCATAGGCTACTGTGCAGTGCTTTAACCTGCTCAGCTATAGAGGCTGCAAGTTTGAGTCCTGCATGCGACAGTCATGAAAATGATCTGTTTGATGTCACTGTCCACTTGCAAATTTCTCACATAGTTACAAATGGTGAAGAGTGAAAGGGATTTGTTACAGTCTTTACCCCCTCCTATGAGTGGGCTCAGGTCTCTGGTGAAAAAGGAAATGGGGCCGCAGAGAGCAATCTTTCCTAATCTCAGGAACCAGTATGGTTCCGAGTTCCCAGACTTTTGTAGCCTCTGTAGCTGAGAGGGTTAAAGCGCTGCACAGTAGCCTTATGGCCTCTGAGAGGTAGGTTCAAGTCCTGCATGTGACGGTCATAAAAATGATCAGATTGATGATGCTGTCCACTAGTGAATTTCTCACATATATATTCATATACACATACACATCAAAGGTACTTGTGAATGGGTACATGACCTACATTTTACATTACTTGTACAAATATTCTTACTGATTTTCCTAACACTGTGGGACCAATGACATACTTGTGGTGATCCTGCAAGATGGACCACAGTTTCCCATTTTCAAAACTCGTCAACTCCCCCTCACCTCCATCAGGTGTTGTCCTATAGGGCTGATAATTAATCAGTCTCTGGGCTGGGCCCAGGATCTCTCTCTCTCTCTAGTTTCAATAGCATTTCTTGTAACTTTTCACAAATAGAGCTGACAACTGGTAATTGCTCCTTTCCTCCTACTACTGTACTTCAGCTTGTGATACTGATATAGTCCCACATCACTAAAACACAGATAACAGTCCAAAATTTCTTCCCATAGAGATCTGCGGGAAGGCCCAAGGACCATTGCCAACCACTGTGGAGCTGTAGGTTTTGCACTAGCCTAAACTTGAGGCAGCAATTGTTATATTTCTAACACTGTCTAAAACAATAAATCAACTTATAAACATTATTCATAAAACATGTCATTAATGAAACTATCAAATCTTGTGTTTGTAACCTCACCTGCCATCATTCTTGCCAAGTGGTTCATCATACTTCACTCCGACCCAAATTCCTTGACTGAAGTGAGTCTTCCCAATAAACATGACGACACCTCTTCGTGTTGGTTCACCCTGGACACGGACCTTCAAACAACAGACATGTTGACAATCCACATATACATTAACATATCATCAACTAAGCCAAAGTTAAATGCATTCCAAAGTCAAAATATAACCTTTGTACTGACAGGTATGGCATGACAAGGCAAGGGAAACATGGAGGTCTGTAGAGTTTTTATTAGGGCAGTAACACACCACTCCACTGGTTTTGACTTGTATCTTCCTTAAAAGTTGGTATTATAATCCTCTGGCTGATTGACAGGCCCTTAAATCTACTAGTTGTTGTTGTTGTCGTTCCCTAGACTGTCTGTCCGAGCAGTCCCGTCTCCCCAAGGAATGCCATAGCCAAAACTGGGTTTTCCCACAAATCCTTTATAGAGCATATGTTGTGTTGTTTGCGTGCACGATTATGTATAATGCAGTCTTCCATTATGTGTTGTATGGTATGGGGTGAAGTGTTACATCCTGGGCAGCTGTTCACAACGCGATCATCCAGCCTCTTCTGGTAGCTTAGAAGTGCTGGGTGGTGACCGCACCGCAGTCTGGCCAAGTGGACTCTGTCCTTTCGTGGGAGAGAGGATTCAGAAGGGTGGATATCAGGGGGTCTGGCATGCAGCAGTGTGTTGTCTTTCAGTGTGTTAATGGAGCGGTGAGTGATATGATTATGAATATGTTTCCGGAGGCTGGTATTTGGTGGTTGTGGAGGAAGAGAAGAGAGTATCTGTGCGTGATAAAGGTCTTTGGGTGTTGTTTTAATGTTTCTTGGTGTGAGTGGGTGTTCTGCTATGTAGTGTAGCGGGTGTAATGTGTTTGTGGTGGCTGCGGCAAGTGTTTGTGTGCCTCTCATGTCAAGGTGGTCCTTGACTTTGAGGACTTTTGTTTCATGGTGTAAATGGTCTGTAGGTGTTGTATTTGTGCAGCCTGTAATTGTTTTTAGGGCTTTGTTTTGTATGATTTGAAGGGTGTTGTGGTGTGTCTCACTGAGATTAGGAGCCCATGCAGGACTCGCATAATTCAACACTGAGCGTATGCATTGTTTGTATAGTGGTATATGAGTGTCTTTGTTTTGTCCAAATGTTGTTCCAGTGATTGATTTAAGTGTGTTAAGTCTGGGTGTGCATTTGTTTTTTATGTTTGTGATGTGTTGTTTGAAAGACATGGATGTATCGTATGTTACACCAAGAATTTTCGGTGTGTTTGTGTGTGGTATTAGAGTGTTGTTGATGTAGAGATGAGGTATGTATTTGTGTTCTTTTGTCCAGTTGGTGAGAAGTGTTGCTGTAGATTTGGTTGGAGCTATTTTGAGTCTGTTTGTGATGAACCATGTGTTGAGTGTGTCAAGGTATGGCTGGATTATTTCTGCAGCTTTGTCTGTGTTACGATGTGTGCATGTGATTGTTATGTCGTCTGCGTAGGAAGAGATTTGTATTTCTGAGGTGTCTGGCGTGGGTAAGTCATGCATGTATAGATTAAATAGTGTGGGGGATAGAACCGAGCCCTGTGGTACTCCGTTCTTAATATTTCTGATGTGCGATGATTGGCCATTATACGACACTTAAGCATTCCTACCTGCCAGATAATTGGCCAGCCATCTAAATCTACTAGTTGTTGGCTTAGCCTAGTGACAGTGTCTGGCCTCTGGCTTCTCCACCTTTTGGTTGGTCATGTTATCTGACTATAAGCTACTGTCATTCCCAGTGGAGGATTGATGTCTTACCACTGGTCTAATAAAGGCTCTTCAAGAATCCCATATTTCCCTCCCCTAGTCTTCCCACAGATACAGTACACTCATTACCTCACATCTTTCTCCAACTACTAGAGAGGCTGCCTTATCTGATTCTGCTTTCTTTTCAGCCTCTTTCTGCTCCGTAAGGCGTGCCTGTTCCTCTTGGTTGTATTTACCAAGCTTATTACGCAGCAGAAATGATCGGACACTATCTGCAAAGGAATATTTAGCATTCATGGACAAGTACAGCTCAAAACATTCAAGTACATTTTTATGAACAACACCTTTTTTCTTCATAATCATATATATATATATTCTGATCCAGGGCAGTGGACAGGATGCAGGGATGACCCGTCATCAAGGAGGTGCCAAGATTAGAGGGAGGGAGGAGGGTGGAGGGGAGTGGAATATATAGGAAATGGAATGGGTGGGAGTGGTTTCTATGCCTTTTTCTATTTTGCTACCCCACATGTAGGGGGAAAATGTCTTTGGTATATGTATGTATGTATACATATATGAAATGTATGTATATATATATATATATATATATATATATATATATAAAATACCACATATATAAGACAAAAAGTCATCTGCATCAGAAAAAAAAAAAATCTCTTGTTATCTTATTATTTGATGTATGGCCTTACAGTGTTTCTTAAAGATTTCTGGATTTTTACTTGTTAAAATTATTTACATTTTTCAAAAGTAATACAAGTGCTTCTAACTATAGGCTTACGCACAAAAAAATGCAGGGCACATGTATATTCTTGCTTGCCTTTCTAAATAATATTAATATTAATAATAATATCAACAACAATAATACTCTATCTACTGAGGAGGGCTTTTCCCCCTTTATATGGGAGGTAGCCAAGTCAAAAGGCATGTACCCACTCTCATCCACCACCATGTTTCCCTCTCATCTTAGCTCCTTGTAGATGAAAGGTAATCCTGGTCTCCTGCCCACTGCCCAGGTCAAAAGCAATGCAGTAAGACACAGTACATCCACAACAAGGCTGCTTCACTCACACTGTGACCCTCCTCTCTCTGTCCCCTCATACAGAAAATAAGAATAGACGGGGGAGAAATCCTTTTGGGCTGCATCAAAATAACATCTACACACAACCTTTCCCAACCCCAATGCCCATCCCTTCCATGCACTGCCCACTCATACCTACCTCCTGCTTTCTCCCTTCCATCCATCTCATTCTTGGTTGTCCCCTCAAGTTCACTTCATCCACCTCTGCCTTCCACACCTCCATTACTAATCTTTCTTCGTTCAATCTTTCCATGTATCCAAACCATCCAATACTCTTTCACCAGCCCTATCTGTCACCTCCCTTTCCAATACACCAAAAGGCCCTTTCCACCTTATAAGAGGGGTGGCCTAGTCAGGGCACACACCCACCTTTCACCCATCCCATACCCATCCAATTCCTATTCATTGTCTCTTTTATCTCAGCTGGAGGATGCAGGTCTTCTACAAGAGAGATCATGGGCAATGGAGTGATTGTTCTATCTCAGCCCCTAATGCAGAGGTTCTCAAATTGGTAAATTTCCATGCATAAGATCCAGATAAGATCTCAAACAACCATCTAAAACACCTTGGTCCAATTACAATAAAGGCCTTAGTTGATATTTTCAACCATAGTCTGTACAACAATATCCAATCTGGATAAGAACCCATATTAATAGGGAAAAAATCCATCTGAAAACCCAGTTTCCTACAGACCAAATCCAGGATGCAAAGCAACACAGAAAACCTCCAGAAAACGTCTTTTTGTCAACCCTGTTGTAAATCTCTAAATCCATGAAAATCCAAATGACATCTTTTCCTTTTGCTAAAAAATTTCTTGCATATCTGTCTTCATGCAAAAACCAGGTCTGCACAACTTTTTTTTTCCCCCTCTGAACCCACACTGCAATTCCTCCTAATCCTATTAACATCCATACACCTTACTACACTTAACAGACTGGCTTTCTAAAACTACTATACTCATCCTGGTCCCCTATTCACTTGTATAGTGGAACTATATGTGCACTCCTCAAATCCACCAATACATTTCTTCCTTATACTCAGATTAAAATCCATGTGAACAAGTTGTATAGACACGGTAAAGGAAACATGGACTGGAGGTGAAGCTTTTATTCCTGACGTTTCGTCTATCTATCGACTTTCTTGAGAAAGTCTATAGATAGACGAAACGTCAGGAATAAAAGCTTCACCTCCAGTCCATGTTTCCTTTACCGTGTCTATATATACTCCGATTATAAAATATCACCAGTCATTTCACTAACTACTCCACTTGTCAACCAGATGCCTTACAAAAAATATTAACAATGATAGAAGAAGAAGAATAAGAAGAAAAATAATAATAAGAATAAGAACAAGAAGACTAAGAATAAGAAAAATAAGAAGAAGAACCTAGACATTACTGAATGATGAGATAGTTTACACAATTTCAATAACAGTGATGTGTAAGACTTGAGATGCTACCAACCATCCCTTTTGTTGTATTCGTCCGCAGACAACTCAAACTTGTCCACCTTGGAAAGGTCATCATATGCTCCCTGCTTCTGACAAGAGTCAGTCACCTGTGATATACAAAATTTATAGAAATTAAAAGAATCATCGAACTTTACATATTAAAGAAATTCATTGAAAATTCACAAATTGAATTCAACTCATTTTTTTATCTTTATGTCAAAATTAAGTATAGTAAACACTTGTGTATCCAAACTGATTCAGTTAAGCCTATCTGGACATTACTATATGTGTATATTATATATATATTATGGCCATGTGTGTGGGACAGGTATTAGGTGGGTGTAAACTCCGACTTGACCAAACCTTTCATAGATGTTCGTTTTGACTTGAGCCCTTTTTATAAGAGAAGGACTTCTAATATATAAATAAATGTGGCATATGGGGCTGGGGCTATGCTCAAGGGGTCCCATCATTTATCTTCATTAATCAAATTTTGCCTCACATTCACTTATACTGTTGGGCTGGATTACTTCTAATTTGTTCTACAAAATGACATATCTAATATACTTTAAGCAACCTGACTTCTCTAATTCTTTGTTATGACTTCTTTCATATTAAGAGGTCCTATCTGTCAACTTTTTCTATTCCTCTCTTTGTCCTAAATATCACTACCATATAAACTCTCTCTTCACTTCAATGTGGGTAGTTCCACTTTTTTCCACTCTCTCCTTTTATGTCTTTTCATACAGGATATAAATATACAAGTAGCCAGCACTTTGTGAAAACAACTCAAATCAGTCAAAAATTTCTTTTCAATAAACAGAAAAGATAACAGCCATGGTTGTTTAGTCTATATATCAATCAATCAATCTGTTACCCCAAGTCCCTCTTGCACTAGACCCACAGCTCCCAGCTAACCAGCAACAGCTATCTGCCAACTTTGAAAGATAAAAGAGAAAGAGGTGATATGATTACAATATTCAGGTCACTAAAGGGTATATATTACAATGACAGTAGAGATCTCTTGATAAAGGATATGAGATCATGAGAACAAATTAAGGAAGACTTCATGGCTAAAGGATGTAAAGAAATAGTTGGAACAGCTTAGAGTAATATAGCTCAAGCTGAAACAATACATGGATTCAAATCTAAATATGATATTTGGAAATCAAGGATTTAGATTAAGTTGAAATTTTACATGAATCTAAGGCCAAGTATTATAAATTGGAAAGTAGTAGATAGGACCCAAGGAACATAGCCATTTTCTTGTGTACTACAGCTAGGTAAATATATACATGAAAAAAGACATTCAAACAGTCTGCTATACTACAACATAACTTATGTAACCTAATGTACTCATACAATTGGCTTTCATGGTTTGTGGTTTTTAAGAGACAAGAAAAATTATAAACACATCAGTTTCATTTCTGATGTAGATACTGTATTCACTGGGAGAGCAATTGATATCAGCACTACCAGCCATAAACTAAAAATATGGATGTCCAGGAAATAGCATAAATTTGGATAAGATGTCCAGATGCACGAGTAATTACTGTACTCTCAACATTTTTACTCAGACCTCATTCAATCTTACATGAATTCTGTAATTATCTTCAATAGGTAGTGAACCAAGAAGAGCTGAATTGTCTGTGATGGGACAAACCGGCTTATCCTTCTCATCTAATATCTCCAACTGCATACTGCCTGCTGATGCACCGGTTACCAGCTCCAAGCGATTCTGTGCATTAAAAATTACAAATATAAATCTTTTTAAAATATGTACATGTATACTCATTACCTCACTGTTAACTTGGGTTTCTAATAAACTTATGTTATTTATTCTAATATACAGATACCTTTATTTCAATTAATTATTTAATTTACATTGAATATTTCTTTAGAATGTATTGAAAAAGGGTGACCACCAGTGATTCGGTAGAACAATTGGTCTGGCAAGGCTTTGGAACTCAGGATGCCAGAAAATCGGTGATGTACATGTACAATTGTATTTCTAACATTTTTTCATACATGGAGAGCTGACAAATGGTGACTGTTCTCCTCTCCTTGCCACTTTCTGCCAGTGACATGGAATTGGTCCCACATGGATACTACACAGGCAACAGTCCAAAGTCTCTTTTCAGGGAAATCTGTGAAAGGTTCTGAGGACCAATGCCTGCCACTGTTGTGCTGCAGGTTTTCTGCTATGTGAAACTTGAGGCAACAGTTAATTACATTATACATATAAGTACATACACATACATATGTACAGTAAGTCCTTGTTATACGGTACATATGCATTCCTGAAAACCTTACCGCAAATTGAAATTACCGTATACCGAACCCATTATAACGTGTAATAATAGGATATGGCAGACATACCTTCTCCCTGCTCTTTCCTCTTCAAAATATCTAGCAGATACCATATCTGTGAATTTTTCTTATTGTAAATAGAATCGAGGGTAGTAATTACCAAATACCGTAACTGTGAATTTACTGGATAAAGAATTACCGTATAAGGAGGACCCACTGTACTGGGGCACTGAATTCAAGGTACGAGAACAGTAGCGAGATGAAAGGTTAGACTTAAGAGAAATGACAATTGGGGTACCACAGGGCTCAGTAATGGCATTCAAACTGTTCCTATTGTATAAAAATGATATAATCAGTCGTGGGTGTTGCGATAAGTAAAGCGATAATATTGCTTTAACCAGAAAAATTTATCGCTTTCAAATTTCCCGCGATAAATCCAGCGATAAAGTAGAAGACGAAAAACCGTTACGGCGGGAGGTTACAGGCTCATTGTTACGCGGCAAACAGATATGGTGTTTTAAGTGTAAAAAAGATGTTTTTAAATGCATAAGTAGCAAAAATAGAGTATTTTTGAATTTATCACAGGATTTATTGCTTCAAGGTATCTTGGAAATTTATCGCTTTATCGTTATAGGACTAATTTATCGCTTTATCATTATCACTTTATTGCAAAATTTATCGCTGCCCACCACTGGATATAATGAATGGATAGATAGCTATACAAACTTACTTCTGGATGAAGTCAAGATTATGAAGCGAGAAGTGATGAAAGTAAAAGACCTAGATGAAATAAGGAGTGGAAAATTAATTCAATGCAAAATGTAAAATCTTGGAACTAGGCCAAAGCAGAAAAATATACAATATAATACATATAAAATGGGAAATTAATGAATAACTAATACAAAAGAAGGAGAGGAGCCAGGGACTTCAATCAGGGATAATCTACAGTATCACCAGAAAGTCACAAAGAAAATAACAGGAAAGATTTATACTTTATTGAAAAATATAAGAGTATTACTTCATTACATGGAGGAAGACATGAAGATTAGTGAAAGTGTGATTTATCCCAGACTAGAATATGAAGCATTAGTGTGGTCACCAGATCTAAAGAAGGATACAGATTGACCTCTCATTAATGGACTATAAGGGGGTAATGGTGTCCGTTGATGTGAATAATCTGTTGATTTGGAGTGTTTTTTGTGTGTATGGGGGGGGGGGAGATCACCAAAAACACCGCAACACAGTGAAAACACCACAAACACAGCTAATAAACGTCCAAATGTCCACACCAATCCCGATCTTGTTAAATAGTAAACAAAACAAAGTGTGCACCATCACGCCATCAGCAACTCAGCGGACAAACGCCGAAATAACGGACACATTAACCCTACCCGCGAAATTTAGACTGCCGGACTGGACCAGCGGATTTTGTCCATTGCATCCGATATCCGGTGTCTGTTTATGAGAGGTCAATCTGTATAGGAAAAATTAAATGGTAGCAAACAAGATGATCCCAAGTATGATCAACAAGACATACAATGAAATTCTGAGAAAAATGGGTCTTTCCATATTGAAAGAGTAAAAAGAGAGAGAAGGGAGATGTCAAGATAGAAAGAAGAAGGAGGAGGATGAGGAAGAAATGTTTTATATATATATATATATATATATATATATATATATATATATATATATATATATATATATATATATATATATATATATATATCTGGAAGATGTTAAAAAGTATATCTTCCCACAAAGATGTAAAAATTATTTAACAAATTGGATGAAAATACAAGCAAAGCCAACACCATAAATGACTTTAAGGCAAGGAGACAGGACTCCATAAATACAGTTCCAATTCCATATAGTTTTCTGAGGAGAGAAGCAGTCACCAGATGTCACCTCTCCTCATGCAATAAGGCGGAGAAAATAACCGAAACTGATAAGGATATATACTGAGCCTAATCTGGATACCAAATGTCAGCAGATGGAGGCCAGGGTGATGAGGTTGTTGATGGGTACAACATAAAGCAAGGAGATAGTTTTCTCCAATATCAGTCTTGCAGAATCACTGTTTGAAGGTACCCATCTCTGGTTCATCCAGAATTCATTTGTACTTTCAGAACTCACCTTGAAGTCTCCAATGGTCAGACTCTTGTCGAATCTCCTCTCTGACGTAAAGTTTGTTAAGGAGCTGGTCACCCTTACATTGACCATAGGGGCTGAAATAACTTGAATTACATCTGCCATGTTTCCTTGCGAAAGCCTGCAAAATATTTACGAATATATGTTGATATTCAAATCAATACAAATATCCTCCATGCATGCACAAAATCATCAATGGTTAAGAGACTTGGAATTTAAGGGCATCAGAAAGGAGAAATTTAAACATGTATGAGAAATATAGTGGGGGTTATGAAGATGGATGGTGAGAAATGAGGAGGTGAGGGTGGAAAAAGTGGTGGCAGGAGTGATAAAAGAATACTGGGATGGTTTGGGGACAAGAAAGAGTGAAGAAAGAGGGAGGGTGGAGGGTGGGAGTGTATTTAGGGATGGAATGGGTGGGAATGGATTTATGCCTTTTTCTTTTTGGCTACCTCCCTTGTAAGGGGGAAAAAAACCTTGGTATATGTATGTATGTATGTATGTAAATAAATAAATAAATAGTAAAACAAATGATGGATAATGCATGAAAAATGTTGAATCTTGCCGCAGGAGCGATTTTTTTGTGGGGGATCGCTCCTGCTATTGGATTTGTGAGAGCGACATTGGAACTTTCCTGAGCGAAATCGCTCGTCACTCCCGTGTATTTTTTTTCGCTGCATCTCATCCTAGGTTGCCCCCTCATGTTCACACCCTCCACATCTGCCTTCCATACCTCTTTTACTAGTCTTTCTTCACTCATTCTTTCCATGTGTCCAAACCATCCCAATACTCTTTCATCTACCCTATCTCCCAACTCCCTTACCACCCCTATTTTCCTCCTCACCTCCTCATTTCTCACTCTATCCAGCCTAGTAACCCCCATCATACTTCTCAGACACCTCATCTCAAACAAATTCAAACTCCTTCTCTCTTCCTCTCTTAAGTTCCATGTTTCTGCCCCATACAGTGCTGTTGGCACATCACTCCTTCATACAACCTCCTCTTAGCGTCCATTCCCAAATGTCTATTTCTCATTACACTTTTTAATCCACCAAGGCATTTACTCACTTCTCTCAATCTACATTCTACCTCCACCTCCACTCCTCCCTTTCCTCCCACATTCACACCCAAGTATGTAAAACTATCCACTTCTTCCAGTCTCTCTCCCTTAATGCTCACGTCCAATATTTTTATTGTCAATTTGAGTGAATCAGATGTTTATTTATATTAGAACCACTTGCTTTGCATTTGCATTTTTAAAATTTCCCACCTACAACCCAAATTTCCCAGCATGACATTCCAATTACCAGTGCTCTAGCTACCAACACAGATTGGCCTGACTACAAAAATGTAATTTTCGCAGGAAAATTAATTTTTCCCAGATACAAACCTGAGGTACTCCTTACAACAGGAAAGGATCCGTGCAACCTGCTCGTGGGGATGCCCCTCGGCCCATCTCCCCCCCAAAGTCCTCCTGTTCTCGGATGCCTCCAAGGAGGGCTGGAGAGCCCACCTCAACGACAATCACGTCAGCGGTTCCTGGTCCACACTCGGGGAAAGTAGTGGGCATATGTCGGACAATTCCTCGGTAGTAGCCTACCTGAACAGGCAAGGGGGCACAGTCTCCCAGGACCTTTGCCTTCTGACTATGGACATCCTCAATCTAGCTGAGAATCTCCAAGTGTTGCTCAAAGCTCGCTACATCCCAGGGAAGAAGAATGTCTGGGTGGACCACCTCAGCAGAAGGAGTCAGATCATCAGCACAGAATGGTCCCTCCATCAAGAAGTAGCGAACTTCATCCTCAACAAATGGGGCTCCCCTCTGGTGGACCTTTTTGCCACGCGATGGAATCACCAACTCCCAATATATTTCAGCCCTCTCCTGGATCCTCTGGCAGCAGGAGAGGACGCTCTTCTGCAAAGTTGGGACAACCTAGACACCTACGCTTTCCCACTGTTTCCCTTGCCCCAGAAGGTGCTCCAGAGAGCAAGAAATGCATCCAACCTTCAGATGACTTTGATCGCTCCTTGGTGGCCAGAAGCCCCCGATCTAGCAGTAGCAGAGCCCCTGGCCCTTCAGGGAAGACCAGATCTTCTACATCAATTTATCAATAGGGCTTGGCACAAGAACCCTTCAGCACTCAATCCTCACACGTTCAGACTATGATCCTGATCCTCCTAAAGAAGGGTTTTCCCAGAGAGGTGGCGGAGGACATGTCCACTCCTATTCGCTCTTCCTCAGCTAACCTTTATCAAGGGAAATGAAAATGCCTTTGCAGAATGGTGCCACTCCAGGAAAATAGTCCCAGATCAAGCCACCGTTCCTGAGATCGCCTCCTTCTTCCACTTCCTCAGGAAGTCCAAGAAGATCTCCCTCTCGGCAGTGCAAGGCTATAGGGCAGCACTAAATCAGGTGTTTTCTCTGAAGGGAATGGGCATAGCCCTTTCACCAGAAATTTCCATGCTCTTCAGGCATTTCAAAAAATCGTGCCCCCCAGGAAAATCAGTTCTCCTCCATGGGATGTGGCATTAGTCCTGAACTCTCTGAGGGGTCCCCCTTACGAATCCCTCCGAGATGCACATCTGAAGGACCTCACCTTGAAGACAGTTTTTCTTCTAGCCCTAGCATCTTTCAAGAAAGTAGGGGAGTTACACGCCATCTCTTATAGAGTTGCCCATTCAAAAGGATGGAAAGAGGTCTCCTTCACTTTCACTGCCAAAAACCAAGATCCTGCCAAGCCCGACCCTAGATTCTGGTCCTTTAGTGTTCCTTCCTTAGACGAATTTGTAGGGGGAGAACAAACGGATATAGTCCTATGTCCGGTATGAGCCACCTGGACCTACCTCAAGAGAACTGAACATCTTAGACCAGAATTAAAGAGGTTGTTCTTCTCTACTAAAGATAAGCCGAAGCCCATCACTAAGAATTCAATTTCTTACTGGATCAAGGAAGTCATCCGCAGAGCCTACGCAATGAACCACACTGATTGCCCTAAAGCGAAAGCCCATGAATTGAAGGCAGTAGGGACCTCCCTAACCTTCAGAACGAATCTGTCAATCAACCAGGTATCTGGAAGAGCCAGACTACATTCACTTCCTTTTACCTCAAAGAAGTAATGTTGGAATCTTTAGGGAACTTCTCCTTGGGCCCCATAGTGGCCGCCCAAGAAGTCCTGAAATGACATACCCCTCCCCAATAGCACACAGCCGAGCCTGACAACTCATCCAGGTTCTGGCTCGGCAAACACGGTGATAACTTTCCAAAGTCCTTCTCATACTCCTACATTCCCTTACCTCACCCGAGGGCTCTCAATCATTCCAAGGGAATCAATTCATGCCCTTCAGTGGTACAAAAGTGAATATAACCTGTCTGTCTCCACTCCTAGGAACAGAAATGGGTGCCCTTCAAAGTTTAGGGGAATGTATAGGGGTCTGGTCAACGTAAGTCTTAGCACACTAAAAATTTCCTTACGGAGGTTTTCCAGGCTAGATAACAACTTCCTTCCCTCCTAAGTCCAAGTATCCTATTGTAAGGAGTACCGAAGAGTTTGTATTCTTCGGAACAAATGTAATTTTTGCAGGAAAATTAATTTTTCCCTGATACAAACCTGAGGTACTCCTTACTTCTAATGGCCTTCCTCAACCACCCCTCTACAAGTTCCTTCTCCCTTGCCTGACAAACCTTGTGATTAGTTTCATTCATGGCTCAGAGAATGGAGCATAGTGTGCAAGACTTGTGGTGGAGGGGAAGGGCCCCCCCCTCCCCCTTGCCCCAATACGGCCACTTACTGAGGATAAGCATTGCCCAGACCTACGGAGTGAGGATTTTAAAAACACATAGTGCTTAGCGGTAGGAATCTTAACGCTACACGAAGTATCCGATACTTCGCGTGTAGTGCAATATTCCTACCGCTAAACACTGTGTTGTTTTAAAACACCTCACTCCATGGGTCTGGGCAACGGTTATCCTCAGTAAGGGGCCCTACTGGGGCACAGGGCCCCCCCCTCCCCCACAAGTCTAGCAATCATTACTCAAGACACAAAACACCTCATTTTACACTGCCTTACCCTACCCTTGCCCAGGCAACAACACAATAACTCTTGATAAAATTCTAAAATCATGCAAACATGGATATTTAACATGACATTCCAAGTTACCATCCAGTGCTATGACAATACCAACACAGAATAAGCCTGACTACAGAAACGGCTTTGATACAATCATTGCACGAAAGACACCAAACACCTCATTCACGCTGCCCTACCCTACCCATGCCCGAGCAACAACACAATAACTTTATAAAATTTCAGAATCATGCAAACATGGATATCTAGCATGAAACTTAGTGTCCAATAGCTCCTAACCTAATATAACCTAACCTAACCATTCCACAGAAAAAAGAAAAAAAAGAAAAAAAATTAGACATTCCAAATGGAAGAAAAGTGAAAAATGTGTGTGTGATATTGAAACAGAACCTATTTCTTTCTCTTGTGATTTCCAGGCAAATCCAGCTAGCTGTTACTAGTTATCTGGGAGCTGTGGGTATCCTGCAAGAGATCTGGGGCAACAGATGGTTTGATCCCTGTTATTCAAAGCAATAAAAATATCCAACAATCTATCTTATCACCAAAATATGTAACTACTTTATTTAGAATACACAATAGATTATTGGTAATTTATTTTGCAGTGTTTAGCATGGGTGTGGTGGAGGAGCAAATCATGTTGCAGGACAGTACCACTTCCATCAATCAGGATTGTCAGCATGACTAGAGAATTTAAAATAACAATTTCTAAAGTGACACTAACTGCTCAATTTCTTTATATAAATTTTCTATATCAAGTGAAGCTATGATTCATTCCAAATGTTAATTCCTTATTTAGTCTTGAAGACCCTAAAGTATGGTAGTTTCTAGAATTTGGGTGAATGACATAACTGCTCTGGATGAGTCATCCCCATTTACACCAACCATAACACTGGAAGCATCATTCTTACCATATATGTTAATATCTAAAAGTTATGCCTGATTTATAGGATTATACCGACAAAACTAGGATTACAATTGCCTTACTATGGACAAGTTCTGGTTCTCACACCATATAGGACTGGCAACTTAAACATCCCAACATCTGATGATACACGAGTGAAAATCAGCAATCCTCCTTCACTATCAAGTACTGAAATTAACTAATTTCTACACCTATTAGACGACTTTGCATGCACTCTTTACAGTTCACAACATTCCACACGGGTTTGTTTCTACATTAATTATTATGGCCCACCCAGTTACATGAACCTGGACAAGAGCTCTAAGTTAGTAAGTACATGACTAAAACTACGATGACAGGTAGGATAAAACATGTATAAGGGTTCAATATATTGTATACTACCTTATTAGAGCTTCAACTGGTATATTTTCTGTTTTCTTGGTCCAAGTAAGTTTATCTGGTTTCAGTGGCTCACAGCAGAAGTACAATGGCTCTGCGATGATTCACCTTCGATTACTGTGTTGTTTGGAATGTTCGCCTGCTGCTTGGAGAGGGGTGAGATCTTTCACAATGTATGTTTGTATGAACATTCCAGAAGTTACAAGAACATTCTTCCAGAAGTCTAGATTATCATCCTTTTTATATTGCCCATTAATATAAACAAGCCATGAATTTTTACTTTCACCGTACCAGGAAAAATACTGCATAATTGTATACTATTCTATATTTAACAAGGGCCTTCTCCCCATACCATGAAGGTAGCCAATATCAAAAAACATATACCCACTCCCACCCACCACCCTCTGATTTGATTTGATAAATTTATTACGCCTAGTGGCGGCAAGCAATTTACAAACTGAAGCAGTTACAGAGTGATGAATGTCGCGCAGGACATTGTGGAATCTAAATAAATCAATAGTCACCAAGATATGGAAATCTCATGAATGAATCCAAATTATTCTGTTAAAGATATTTGTAGATTATAATAGATAACATACATAGTACACATGTCATACATATGTACAGTATACATGCACATACATAACACATATACAATACAATATACTATTTATAAATAATCCTTATGTAATTATGATAATACTTAATTACATAAATATACGCTGCACCACCAAGATACAATACTAGTATGATATATGCATTGGAAATTTGCATAGTTAGTAAAATGCTTTGCTCAGTGGCGGTAAACAAAATATAAACTTATGGAGTTACAGAAAGAAACGTGTTGCGTGGGACATAGTAGAATTCAAATTAATTAACAACCACCAAAATGTGGAAAACTCATTAGTAGTACATCTAAATTTTCATTCTGTAAGAGATATTTACAAACATATATTAGATCTTGTCCCTGTGGTAGTAAGTCTTTCACTGTGGGACATGCGAGACAATAATGTTCGAGTGTGTTGGCGTTGGCGAGGTGACACAGCTTGCAGGTAGAGTAGTGAGGCACATCCTCAGTCTGGGAGACCTGCCACACTGGTCGGTAACCCAGCCGGAGTCTAGCACTCACTATATTGTGTCTACGGACCAGTAGTCCGTGTCGACGATATTTGTGTGAGGTGTCAATGAAGTTATCATAATGCTGTATGGAGACACTGTGAGCTCGCTCGGTGTTTCTACGATTCACTGTTAGGGTATGCATGGCTGAACACAGAATAGTTTTGTAATAACGTAAGGAGGGCGGGGTACGTACCACTGGTAATTTGAGAGCACACGCAGCCTTTGCGAGACTGTCCACAGTATCGTTACCCGCGATGCCTACATGAGATGGCATCCATAAAAAGGACACAACCATTGTATTATCATGGGCATAGGCCAATCGACACAATATATCTCGCACTATATGGTCATCAGCAGGTCTTGGAGAGGAA
>NC_134800.1:50571057-50576057 GCF_046742065.1 Oratosquilla oratoria
GTGATTTTTGTGTCACTCCATTGAATTCTATCTCCGACTTGACACTCCTTTGTTATATCACTCCTTTGAATAGCACCGATATATATATTATATATATATATATATATATATATATATATATATATAATATATATATATATATATATGTATATATATATATATATATATATATATATATATATATATATATACATATATATATATATACACACACACACACACATACGAAGAATGGAGTGATGATATTACATTTTCCATTTATTCATACTTACTCTTATCTAGGGAGGTTACCGGACAACTGGGAGAATTTCCTGGGTAACTGGGAAATGTTACCGGGTAACCCGGGCACAAATAATAGAATAGGTGATATCAAACTATCAAAGACAACAGCACTGCACGCAGCAAGAAAATAGAAGAAAACGGGACATCAAATCACAAGTAGCATCACACGGAGTGTCAGTCCAATTATCTCGCAGGATTTCGAGCCCCTTAGAACCCAAACCAATCGACCTATCCTTGTACTCTTTCATTCCCCATACATTTCTTGTATTTAATGCCATTTTTTGTGATATGAGCATTCTTTCTAAAGAAGCACCACAGTACGAAACTAATCAAAGAGTAAACTCTTGTTCTACTTGTGTATTTTCCCTCTGCTTCTCTTACAACACACACACACACACACACACACACACACACACACACACACACACACACACACACACACACACACACACACACACACACACACACACACACACACACACACACACACACTCTCTCGGTGGCACAGTTGGTAGAGCGCTGAACTGGGAAGCAGAAGTGCTCCCAGTAGCCAGTTCGAATCCTGCCCAGGGCCTAAATTATTTCGGTATCGCTGTGCCTCGGGTCGTTACTCTGACTCTCGTGGGCGGGGAGTTGGGTGTGTGTGTGTGTGTGCAAGGTCATAGCATTACCCATAGATCGGACCTACGAGCTCTGAGCTCTCTTCCAGGAGGGAAATAGCTGTCGATCACGAGTCCAACACGTGATCCAAAGACCAAGACCAAGTGAATACACACACACGCACACGCATACACACACACACACACTATATATATATATATATATATATATATATATATATATATATATATATATATATATATATATATATTTAGATCATGTATCAATATGCAGTCTACCTCATCTTTGGTTTTTCTTATAATCTTTGTATCGTCTGTACACACGTTAACGTATTTTGCTGTGTTTTTTAACTTCATGTTCTACAATTGTTTAGATCTTGTAAAAGTTTGCTTTGCCCTTCATATTCTATTCTTCTCGTGATCTTTGCATAGGTTGCACACAAATTGCTGTATTTTGCTCTACTTACCATCATATCATCAACGTACATCAAGAACATTACAGGTGTCAGATCTGACATTTATGGACTTCATTAGTCACCACCCTTTATCTTGTGTGTGTATGCTTTACTGAAAGAAAATATATTGATTTTGAAGTTGTGTAATATCAGAAGTCATGTCGATTTTTGTAGCGAGAATGAAGTTGAAAAACTTCTAAAGCGGCCCATACACGATCAATTATATTGCGCAATTTCATTGTCAATACTCTAAATTGACAATTGAATTGACCGTGTATGGGCGATATAATTGATCGTGTATGGGCCGCTTAAGGCATGGCGAGCCTTTCCTACTCTTCAAAGTGAGCTATTTTCACACTTGCTGGTTATTTTCACCGTCGTTTATTTTCTCTGTTATTTCTTTAAATCCTTATTTTCCCTCTTACGTTAATCTTACAAGTTTTAAAAATGATATGTTTCTATTACACTCTATATTTTCTGCATTCAATTGAGACCTGCTCGTCACAGAAAATAAATCAATGGTCGGTAAATACAGTTTCCAGTTAGTTTTATTTTATTCAACAGGTCTCGCTTCGCCAAGATGGCGTTGTGCAAGACCATACACATGTAGTACAAATCACAGAGCAAATCTTAGTAAATCTCTAAATACAATAGTTCTATACTAGTATCAATGCTAAACTCAGAATCTTAGCATCTAGAGTTTTACAACACCTAGAATCTACTCTTTGTTCAATAACTGGTCGTTTTTGTCTTAGTTGGTACACTTGTTAGAAACTGAAAAACAGCTCCTAGTTTCATGTAGTGCGTTCGTTTATAGCGAATTCAGTACTCACACAGCATCTTGCTAAGTTGGAAGGGCAATGCAGTACATGAATATCTCATTTAATCTACATAATATCTAGGCAAAACGAATCATATTAAAGATATCCTGGACCAATTTCAACTCAGCAACTGCAAAGTGGACTTTTCAAGGTCTATCCTGATCGCCACTGGCGTGTTTGTAAGGACATGACTTAACAAAGAATCAACATCGTTTCAGCATTACGCAGATTAAATCTCTTTTATATACAACGAAGGTATTGCGAATGCATAATATAGCACAATGATATACTTTATTAATTCAATTTTGTCTGATACCAGACAGTTCTACTAGACTCCAATGTGAAATGGGGTCAGTTTAATTCTTCGCTAAGGTAGATCAATACCGTATATCTTGGATCAAGTAATTAAAAAAAGATCCAAACACTGTATGTTATGAATGAACCATTTATTGGACACCATGGTAGAATATTTTCTATCTCTCTCGTTGTTCTAAGTTGCCTAGGTACTGAAAATACTCTATAAACCTTGTTTTTGAGCTTCAGAATATATCTGTTATCGTTAGGTTTGACAGGCGTGGTAGTAGCCAATTTGTTAAAAGAATGTCGACTATTTATAAGTGACAGAACTAAATGCAGTAAGCATTTTGTTTGTACCGACTCTCTTCTACGGATAATGTAGAGTCGTCAAGAACAAAAGAAAAGGGAAAAAGTAGGAATATGTAAGAATTTCACATTACTGTGTTGTAGAGAAAGAGAAAGACGCTGAATAATTTTGAGCACAGAGGAATCAATTCATGGCAAGGTGTAAAGATAATTATGTAGCTGACCAATTTTTCCCTCATTCAGAATCCTCGTATGGGTTATTGACTACTTAGATTTTAAGTCCATTTTAGATCTACCTCATCGATGCAAAATGGTTAATGCCGGCGAAATACAAAGACCTCATTTAAAATGATTACGACATTGCAGTGTCTCGCAAATTAATTAATTTTGGACCATGTCTAAACTTGCTGACATTTATCTGTTTATCACTTGATAGTTATAAAAAAATATGTCGGTCAATAGAAAGATTATTGCACCTACATTTTATATAAAGACACTACCCATGATTCCCAAACGGTACTTCGTGTCACTGAATCAAAATATTGACATTCGTTGAATCCGTGTTTTGTCGTCGAATGTAGTCGTTAGTTGAACCATATGCATCGACGAGGTAAGCCAGTTGCTGTTTTTAATACTGGTACAGCCTTTTAAGTACTGCCATTTGTCGTTACTAAGATTTGCTAGCGCCACATCGGTAGCCTCATGACTGTGAACTCCACTGTGATGGTTTTTTTTTTCACATGGTCACGTGCACATGTAATTTTTGGGTTAGCGTCGGCGGCGAAAGGTTCGCGCATCTTTGGTGAAATATATCTTTTCCACAATTAACGAGCCCTTCAAAGAGAATGCGACCGAATGCATGCCTTACTTTCAGGTAAATATTGCATTTATCTGCTTGCGAGGGAGTCGTTCAAGAAAGGTAAAATAATGGGTTTATTAAAATAAATAAAGAATCTGAAAAGTGCGATTATAAAGAAAACGAATTTTGAGGAAGTAAGACGAAAATAGAGAAAAAAGGAGACAAAATATGAGGAAGAAGGGGAGAACTTCGGGAAAAGAGCTAAGATCTTTGTGCCCGATGAGCTCAGTAAGCCGCGTAAGTTGAAGTACCTAAAGAGGCGGCAAAAAAAAAAGAAAAAAAAGAAAAATTGAAAAAATTATTTATCGAAGAAGTCAGGCAGTGAAATGAAAAGGGATTTGGCAGAGCCATCCGATAAGAACTGCGGAGGGCATTGCGGAGACCAGCTTAAGACCGTATGTGAAGCTTTATTGACGAGTTCTTGGCGCGTAGTTGTCACGAAAGGTCCCTCAGATGCGGCCTCCCATAAGAAAAATCGAGAAATAAGATTTGTAAGAATTTCCCCCAACGGAAGGATGAAAATGTAGCAGAAGAAGAAGGAATCGAAAAATAAAGATGTAGAAGAGAATTAAAAGAAGAGGGAGAAGGAATAAGAAAGAAAAGGAGAAATAGAAAAAGAAAACTGAAAATGACGAAGGTTGAAAAAAGTAGAAGCAATATGAAAAAGGGATGAAGAGAATGACACTATATTTGATTTGTGGTGATTCACTAATTTAGCATGGTATGACGCCCCTCCTCAAGGGATTATGAAGATGAGAATCATACGTTTTTTCGAGAGCTGCGTCTGTTTTTCTGGTCTCTTCTTTGTTTATTTCTTCGGGCTTTTTCTCAGCATCTGTTACCTCGGGGAGAGCTCAGTCATCTTCTGTTTCTACCTCAATCAAAAAAAACACTCATTCTTTCCCTACCACTACCCATAAAAAACTACCTCCAAACACCCTTTCCTCACCCCTCCAAATAATCTCCCCTCATCCAATCAAAACACCACACCCCTCCTCCCCCTTCTCCCCCACATCTTCATACCAAAGGGAAATTCATGTCAGAACAACCACCACAACCAACCACACCACCACCCCCACCAAACCCCCCCCACCCCCCCCCCACCCCACCCCCCACCTCAGCAATGACCCAACGAAGGACACATTTCTGGTACCCAAGGAAATGTGGGTGACCACAAAACCATACACCCCCCCCCCCCCCCCCCCACACACCCCCCCCCCCCCCCCCCCCCCCCCCCCCCCCCCCCCCCCCCCCCCCCCCCCCCCCCCCCCCCCCCCCCCCCCCCCCCCCCCCCCCCCCCCCCCCCCCCCCCCCCCCCCCCCCCCCCCCCCCCCCCCCCCCCCCCCCCCCCCCCCCCCCC
>NC_134800.1:50588686-50593686 GCF_046742065.1 Oratosquilla oratoria
GGCATCGATGAGAAACTATAGCCATCCTGAACAAATGGTTTGTATTTCTCCAGCTTTGTACAATTGCATTTCTTTATTTCCCATTATCTTTTCCTCTAAAGTCACTGCCAAGATGCCAAAGGGGACATTGCTGTTCTTTGATTCCTCACCAGGTTAAAGTACACAGATCACAATAATCAAACCGACTCCAAAAATCACTGGGATTATCACACATAATCCACAAATCAGAAATGTTAGCATAGCTATGCTGTAGGACCTCCCTTGTAAAGTTAATGTATTCTTTTACAATTGGACCAAAAAATTGACTTATTGCATGACAACAGTAGCAGCTGATTGGCTGAGAAAACTGTGGCCGATCTAAGTCAAGTAATACTGCTGTAAGTGTGAGATTTTTAAAGGATTCAGATTGGGATAACTCATGCTGGTTTTTTAGAAATGCATATTATGTTAATTTAGTTTCGAATCAGTAGGTCAGTCCAAAGTCTCAAAGTCTACGGGATGAACAAACCATATTTTGATATAAATATACTGTTAGGAAGAAAGGAGAAAAAAAAAGGTCACATTCTTTAAAACTAAAGTTGATAAATGAACTGGTGAATAATATCAAACTTATGCTAAGTGAAGGAAAAAACCAAATCAATCTTAATTGGGGCGAGAGATATTGAGGAAACTTGGCCCGACTGTAACAAAAGTATAAAACAGAGAAGAAACAAGTAGCATGAACGAGAAGCTTAGGCATAATAATCAATGGTACAGTAATATGACTATGAAGAAGAATATATTAAATGCAGCGAAAATCTGCAATTGCCATTTAAGAATACTTTAATCATAAAAATTCATGAGAATACAACAAAATACTGACCAGCAGTTGCTTGAGAACAAAGACTTGTCTTTTTACTATAAATTGTCATATAGTACATAAAAACGATTATAGAATATAAAAATAATGCTGCTAGTCCTATAAAAAGAAAATGTTTATAAGACGAAATAAATATAGTTCCAATAAAACCAAGGTAGATATTCCTACATATAAATTAAAATACTTGAGACACCAAATTTTTTTTAAATATAAATTTACACCACTTGAACTATCAGAATGTAATATAGTGAGTCATGAATCAGATGGATATCAATTACGCAAACCACGCTTACATAAAACGATCACCAACGGAGTTAGTCTGTAGCTTATGAGTAGAACAGGATATGTTAGACTGGTGCCTCAAAACTCATTTGAACCGCTGGTGTCTGCTGACAAGTATCCCGCCACTCACTACCATGGAACCAATATATTGCACTCACCCTTGATCAAAGTTGAGTGAAACGAATCGACAAATTTAACAGTGTGTGTGTGTGTGTGTGTGTGTGTGTGTGTGTGTGTGTGTGTACGTGTGCGTGTGTGCGTGCGTGTGTATGTGTGTTTTACCCAGTTGTCGTATAAGGGGTTGTATCAATACTCATGGGGCCCTGTATCTTTTTCTCCATTTGGCAAAACCTTGCCTTGAATTATTTTGTATTATTGGCATGGGTTATATTTTCATCTAACGTATTCTACAGGTCTATACTTCTATGTGGAAAGCTATACATCTTAGCATATCTTAAACAGGTTTGTTTTTCAGTTTTTTACTATTACCTCTTATCGATCTTTAATCTCGTACCAATAATTCTTTTTTGTCCACTTTTTCCAAACCTGGCACCATTTTAGATATTATTATCATGTCTCTCCTCCCTTCGTTCTTCCAAGTTAGGAAGTCTCATCTTCTTCAATCTTTCCTCATATAGCATGTTGCTTTGATCAGGAATAATTTTAGTTGTCGCTTTTTATAAATTTTTAAAGATGTTCTTATATCTTTAAGTATGGTGACCACATCACCGCTGCATATTCTAGCCTGGGCTGTATCAAGCTTTTATTGATTTTCTTCATTATGTCCTTAACCATGAAGTGAAATGCCACTCTTGTATTATTCAAACAAATGTAGGTCTCTTCCGTTATTCTCTTTATGAGAGCTTCAGGTGATAGGTCGTCCTTGATTATGATACCCAAGTCCTTTTCCTCCATTGATTTTGCTGTAATTTCATTTCCCATTTTTGTAATTTGTCATCGTTTTTTTTTCTTAATTTGGCTCATTTTTAGTATTTCGCATTTTATTGTGTTGAAACTAATTTTCCACCCCTGGCTCTTCTTTTTATAACCCCGCGATCCTCCTCCTTTCTCACCCTCTTCATGATATTTGCATCGTCAGCAAATAGGTTTGCATAGCTACCTATTTCTTCCTTGATGTCATCAATATATACTAACTAAAATACATAAACGTCAGTGTGTCATGACATGATACATGAATGATATGAAAATGATATCCCATGGAGGTATATAGGTCTAGGCCTATCTCCTTGGATTAGCGCTCTTGTGTAGTTAGCATGCACTCCTAAGTCTATGTTTCATATAGCCTGGTGTGAATCTTAATGGTCAGTGTATTTCATATTTCAGACAGTTGATGAGGGACCGAAAGCTGCTGAAGAGCCCAATATCTTGAAGCCAGAGGTTGATCCTGTGCCTACTACAACACCCCATAAACCTGAGCTAATTCCCAGCACCCGTGAAGATGCTGCAGTGCAGACTGTCAAAAGTATGACGAGACGGGCAACATCGATCCATTAGGGTGCAAGTTCATCCTCTTGCACAATCATTTGGTAAGTTAATAATTTGACCCCTGTGTTTCTGTTGTAGTGAACTTGAGAGTTAATTTGGAGGAATAAGAATGATACACCTACGTATAATTTTCAGTTCACCCTTTTTTACTTGAGGCTAAACACCAGTTTTACCTAAATTACTTTCAGGTATTCAAACTAACCATGTGCAGTGGTCATGAAAAACAGACTCATGACTGACTGATACAGAAGCAGAGACTTTAGCAAGAAAGGATATGGAAACTTGTGAATCATCATGTGAATTTGTAATGGGTGATAAAAACGATGATGAGCTACATGAAGATGATGATCCTGATTATGAGCCTGAAACAAAATTTGAGAGTGAGGCTGACACTGACGATGAAGAGGTTAGGTGAGTGTAATTCTAAAATTATTAGCAATTGCATGTGTGCACAATGTTTTATAATCAATCATCCCTGCTACCCAGTCATAACAAAATCATTTTCATTTGTGTCTTTTCAGGAACGCAAGTAGTGACCTATTGTCAGAGAAGAAATACATCATCTTCCACTCATGTTTGACTCAGCTGTTTGCCATTTGTTCTGTATGCAGCTCAGAATCCAAGAGGCTAATTAAGAAGAAAGGCACATTCATCACTGTAAATCATATGTGTGTCTACAAAGAATGTAGATTTGCAAGGTAATATTACATTGTGCAAGGAGATTATATAAAGAGGTGATTGTGCCGACAGCATTGTATAGGGCAGAGACATGGAATCTAAGAGAGGCATAGAGGAAAAGTTTAAACCTGTTTGAGATGAAATGTCTGAGAAGTATGATAGGAGTTACAAGGTTGCATAGCGTGAGAAATGAGGTGAGAAGGAGACCGGGGGTGGAAAAGGAGATGGGAGATAGGGTTGATGAAAGAGTATTGGGATGGTTTGGACACATGGAAAGAATGAGTGAAGAAAGATTAGCAAAAGAAGTGTGGAAGGCAGAGGTGGATGGAGTGAACATGAGGGAAAACCAAGGATGAGATGGATGGATGGGGTAAAAGGGGCTTTGGGGAAGAGAGGAATGTCTGTTGAGGAAGGAAGGGAGAAGGCAGGAGATAGGGGTGAGTGGAGAATAGCTGTGTATAAATGATACTGTGATGCAAGGAAGGGAGTGGGTGGGGGTGAGGGGTTATGGTGTGATATTGTGTGAATAATATTTTGACGCAGCCCGAGGGGATTTCTCCCCGTCTTCTGTTTACCTGTATGAAGGGACGGAGAGGGGGGTCGCCAGCTAAGTGAAGCGGCTTTGGTGTGGATGTGTTGTGTCTTGCTGCATTGCTTCTGACCCTGGGCGGTGGGCGGGATACAGGGATAACCTGTCATCCATGAGGAGCTAAGAGGAGAGGAAGGAAAGGGTGGTGGATGGGAGTGGAATGGGTGGGAATGAAATGGGTGGGAGTGGAATAGGTGCCTTTTGACTTTGGTTACCTCCCTGGTAAGAGGGAAAAAACCCTTGGTATATAGATAGATAGATAGATAGATAGATAGATAGATAGCAAGTGTTATGAATACTTCAGTGCTGTATGAAATTCGTGTTCACATAGAAGATAGACACGAAACATTTGAATTTGTACAGGGAATTTACACTAAACATAAATAAAGACAATTTGTTGTTTTGTTTTGTTTGAAAGAATTCATATAATTCTATTTGGTGCTTTCAGATCATGGGATAGTCAACACTTTTACCAGAATCTATACGGTCTGGATCCAGCCATAGATTGAAAAAGTGTGATCGTTTAAATGTTAAATGCGGTGATAATGAAACAGAGGCTAAACAATAGTTTACCTACCTAGAAGTGACCTTAGACCAAAGTTTGCCTGGGGAGGTCAGAACTGATAAAGTACTCGCTAATTGCTCTAAAAAAATCTACAAAAATGAAAGCAACTCTCGATGGATATGGAAGTAAGAACTGCCGCATCACAAGAATGTTATCTGTTGTTTGCTTTAAACATGAAGCCGTTTGTTTAATTGATTTCAGTTAAGCGCCTGATGTATTTCATTTGTGCCAAGCGTATTGGTTGACGGCGTATAAAAACAATATAGCATAAATGATTCTATTATGGCCTGATACATTCGTCTGCATTGTAAATCTATGATGCAAATCGATACGCTTCCTACCCAGTTCTAGAAAAAACCCATTGAAATACTTGAGATTCAATCCATCTGTGTGAACAGGTAAATATCACAAAATGAGATAAATGCTAAAACAAAATACCTTGATTAATCATAGGGTTAGACGTAGAACAAATGTAAACAGTTAGATTATTCAAATGCCGTAAAGGAGTTAACGGAATGCAA
>NC_134800.1:50601186-50603686 GCF_046742065.1 Oratosquilla oratoria
GGTTTCCTGTTCTCTTCCTTACGACAACTGGTGATTGCTACTCGCCCCCGCGACATTTGGAGCGCAAGGCGGTGACAACTTCGTCCTCAATTCGTCTTCTCAATAATGACATTCCGCACGCTACTGTACATGTCATCATCACGATACAGGGCAAGTTATGGTACTGATGTTTTACGCATACTATAGACTCCGAAGATGTTGCACTGACAGACTTAGAATCAAATTAGTTTACTAATGCGACAGTCGTTTGGCATCCACATTTTATTCTTATATCGATTCTGGTTGCCTACAGGTCATGTTCCTGAACCGAATGGAAAGAGATAAATGAATACCGCAGGGTTAAAATCAACCCCAAAAAACATTTTAAAGTCTATAATTCACATATTCTTAAACTGGCTGCTGTCAGTCGATTTTAATCACATGGGGGAAGCACCTATTCAGTATACGTCAAAGGATTAGTCAATTATAGTCAATTACCCAAAGTAATGGAATAATACTAAAAACTAGGTATAGATGTACACATACGTGCATACATTATACATATATATATATATATATATATATATATATATATATATATATATATATATATATATATATATATATATATATATATAATTCCACTTTACAAGGGAAAAGGGAACAAATGTGACTGTAGTAGCTTCAGAGGGATCAATTTGCTGAGTGTGGTTGGGAATGTTTATGAGAGGGTTTTGATTGAGAAGATTAGGAGAGTAACAGAGAAAGTAATTAGTGAGGAACAGTGTGGGTTCAGGAAAGGTAGAGGTTGCGTGGATCAGGTTTTTGCGGTAAGGCAAATATGTGAGAAAGCTTTGGGGAAAGGTAAAGATGTTTTTTGGGGCCTTTATGGATTTGGAAAAGGCTTATGACAGGATGGACAGGAAGGAATTGTGGGAGGATTTACAGTCAAGAAGTTTTACGTGCGTAGTAGAGCCTGTGTTAGAATAGGAAATGGAGAGAGCGAGTGGTTTGAGGTAAAGGTGAGACTGCGTCAGAGCTGTGTCATATCGCCATGGCTGTTCAATGTGTACATATACGAAGAGGTGGGGGGGGGTAAAGGCGAGGGCAATGGATAGGGGGCTGGAGATTGAGATAACCTAGAAAAGTGGGAGGTGAACCAATTGCTGTTTGCTGGCGATACTGTGGAGTTTGGGAAGGCATGCGATAAGAGAAAGTTGAAGGTAAATGTTGGTAAAAGCAAAGTGATGATATGTACAAAGGTAGAAGATGGCAATGAGTTAGAAGTAAGTCTAAAAAGAGAGAGGATGGAGGAGGTGGATAGTTTTAAGTATTTGGGGTCGCATGTGGTAGGAAAGGGAGGAATGGAGGTGGAGGTAAATTGTAGATTGAGAGAAGCAAGTAAATGCCTTTGGGTGATTTAAAAGTGTTATGAGATATATAGGCAACTAGGAATGGATGCAAAGAGGGGATTGTTTGAAGGAGTGGTTATGCCGACGGTATTCTATGAGGCAGAGATTGGGATTTAAGAGAAGCATAGAGGAAAAGTTTAGATGTGTTTGAAATGAAATGTCTAGAAGTATGGTAGGGGTTACAAGGTTAGATAGAGTGAAAAACAAAGAGGTGAGGAGGAGAGCGGAAATGGAAAAGGAGATGGCATATAGTGTTTATGAAATATTATTTGGATGGTTTGGACACATGGAAAGAATGAGTGATAAAAACTTAGTAAAAGAAGTGTGGAATCGGAGGTGGAGGAAGTGCTCTGACAGGGGGTTAGAGAACCCTGGAACTTCAGCGTAGCCATCTTGTATATGAATACACCTGCAGGAAAGGGAACTGTGAAGCCCTTAATGAAACATAGATAAGGATGACTGTGACGAAACTATCGAGACGCCTTACCCTTCACCTCTCCAACGATGCTATTAAACAACACTACGATGATGCGTGCATCAGACCCCACTGGCAAGGAAGAACTTGGAGTAGGGCACCAGCATTCTACAGACAAAAAAAAAAAAAAAAAAAAAAAAAAAAAAAAAAAAAAAAAAAAAAAAAAAAAAAAAAAAAAAATCCCACGTTCAAATAAGTTGACCATCGGTAAAAGATTAGGATCACAGCTGATCAGCTTGTGGGCGGAGCCACGTATCATGCCTCCTGATTGGCTGTCCTGATCAGCACTGTTAATGTCTGTGATCCGCGTGTTATATATGAATACTCGACCCTTGCATCTTATTTTCAGTAGCACTGAAGATGCTTAATTGTTAAACGAAAGCTCTACATAAAATAAAAAGAGTTCCCATGCCTTTTACCTCAACCTCCAATATTATTTGGCCAGTTGATTAGAAAGTTCAGCACCACACAGCGCGTCAGCATAACAAAAGTCGAGAATGCCAGCAAAAATATCGTGAACACATTTCGTCATGTTTACCCATTTCCACGCGTGACCATTTATCCCCTTAAAATGGCTTACATGGTACACTTGATCCTCCACCGTGGTGGTTGTATTTCCCATGTTACGTTTTTC
>NC_134800.1:50611186-50613686 GCF_046742065.1 Oratosquilla oratoria
GACTCGAACCGGGGGTTTGCTTGTCGTTAGGCCAGAGCTCTACCGACTGAGCTAATGGCTCTTAGAAGCTTCTATCTTGGAAGTTAATCTAAATCTCAAAAAATCTTATTATGAATAGACTGCTAACTTTCGTCCTTACTTAATTTTCACAGAGACCCAAGCTCAGCACATAGCCAGTGGTGAAGCTGGTACGAATCCTTGATTGACTTTCGTCGAGTCCCCGACTATCACTGTGGCGGTCCGGGTTCGAATCCTGCCCAGGGCTGAAATTATTTCAGTATCGTTGCGCTTCGAGTCGTTACTCCAATTCTCGTGGGCGGGAAGTTGGGTGGGTGGGTGTGCGTGTAGGGTCACAACATTACCCATAGATCAATCATACGAGCTCTGAGCTCTCTTCCGGGAGGGAAAAAGCTGTCGATCACGAGTTCAGCACGTGATCCAAGACCAAGGTGAATACACACCCCCAAACATTACTTACTCTACACCCCCCCAACACTTACCTACACATTCCCACACGCACGCATGCACACATACACGCAGACACACATACACGCGTGGCTTGTATATCAAGTCAGTAAATGAAAGTTTGTGGTGATTTTTCTTGAGGAAAATGTCGTACATACCTCTTCTTACTGTATCGGAATCAGGTATCATTGGGGCAGCACTGTTAGTTCTCTTTTATGTTCTTATAAAGTAGAGGTTATTTATATTTAAGGATACGTTATAGTATTAATGGAATACACAAAAAATAAACAATAGTATGTTTTGACAGGTTAATGGTAGGTGATGGAATTATTCGCTTGCTCCGAGACTTGGTGATAATAATCGATAATTAATCCGCAGAGGCATTCCTTCCTCTTACTATTGAAACTACACCTAAGGGAGTTACTTATATAAAAAGTTGATCGTCACTGGATTATCCTTAACGATGAATTATTTCGTTTGTAGCATATATCCTGAAGTAGTCATATACTTATGAAAAAAAGTTGATCGTCACTGGGTTTTCCTTAACGATGAATTATTTCGTTTATAGAATATATCCTGAAGTAGTCATTTACCATACGCCTGAGGATAAAATTCAGAAACTGGTTATATTTTTGTTAATCATTCTTGGCTTGAATACCTTGTTAGAAGATCTGTGTATATACATAGTTCTTTTCCTCATCTCTTGTATTAGTCTGCTCCTCGTTATTGAGGACCGCAATGGAAATAAGCGTACATGCTTTTTGTGTTATCCTCGGCAATTTGCAATTATTATTCCGAACTATGTGTTCTTGTCACTATTTGCACTTCATGTACATTGATTCATTGCCAAATAAAGTCTATCTATCTATCTATCTATCTATGAGCTCTTATTCTTTTCCTACTAAGTGCCTGGTTCTTAGTTTTGTCTTAATTTGAGTCATTACGTGTAAGACTCTAAAGTTTGTCTTATATAATTTCTCCACTCATGTATCTTTAGTCGTTCTACTGTTTAATTTCATCTTCTCTAATATTTACTATTATGTTTTCTCTGATTATGCATAAGATACTTAACAGTAGTTAATAGAGAAGAAAATATAAAGCAACAGAAGTATTAAAGATACGAGTGAGAACGTGACAAGTCAAGCTGTAGTAAACCTTATCCACATATGAGAAATAGAAATGGGTCATACCTAGTTATGGACCAAAAGGGTCTCCTGTCGGCATGCTCCGCCTTTGTAATCCTTAATCCCAAAGATCAGGGGTAAATATTTGTAAAAAACACTTTAAGAATATCGCTCATATCTCGAGATATTTTCGTGTATCACATTCGTAATGTTTTATGGGGTTTGGTACGATTGGTCTAACGACGATTGGTCTAATACCGATTGGTCCAAAGCCAATTGGTCTAATAGACCAATTCGTCTAAAACCGATTCGTCTAAAACCGATTCGTCCAATATACTATTTGGTCCAATGACGATTAGTCTAAAATTGATGTAAAGACAATGATAGAAATACAAGAATTTAAATCAGAGACTTTTATTTAAGACACACATAAAAATATACTTTAAAGACAATGATAGAGACTTTTATTTAGGACACACATAAAAATATACTTTAAAAATACAAAAAGGATATGAAAATTTAACTTAATAAGCAATATTATATACTGAATTATTTGGCATGGTTTGTCATTGGTTTCAATAGCTCTTTGTTTTATTTTATTACGGCACTTCACTACATCGATTCGACTGGCTTCCGCAGATCCACAAGTATGATCACTTTGTTTTGTTACAATGTGACAATTATCTTCACAGTGAGTTACGGCAGATCCTTTACATGATCTTGTTTCGCATCGCCAGTAAAATGTTTCTTTACCACTTGTCTTTTGAACCCTTTCTGAGCGCAATGTAAACAGATAACCATCTGCAGCAAGCTTTTCCTTTCCTCTTTCGGATAGCACAATTTCACACACAGGAAACTCCATGCTAAGGGCTTAGGAGAATACTCCAAAATGCAAATACTCTAAAACAAAG
>NC_134800.1:50616186-50633686 GCF_046742065.1 Oratosquilla oratoria
GATTGAGAGCCCTGGTCCGTATGCGCAACTGATTTCTGCTGAGAGGGACGACAACATCGACTTCGGGTCTTTGGCGCGCCACTTCTGCTGCGGCGTCGGCTAGCTCGTTACCTGGGACGCCCACATGGCTCGGCACCCAGTTGAGCGTAACACTCCTGCCTTGCTGATGTAGCTTCAGCAGGAGTGCTAGGATGGAGGTCAGTAGGCGTACATTGTCGCTGGGCTGTGTTGAATCCAAGCTGCCTAGCAGAGACTGTGAGTCCGTGTGGATCACTACAGGACCAGTTCGTGATATTAGAGCATGCTCTAACGCTCCTTGAACCGCTATGGCCTCAGCTTGGAGAGTGGACGCATGATCAGATACTCTCCTGCCGTAGGTCAAACCATCCGTCACGAAAGCAGCCCCCGCACTACGAGGCCTGTTGGGGTCTACGGAGCCATCCGTATAATAGACCGCCATTCCAGGTTCCGACAGTGCGCGGATGCCTTGTAGGGCCTGCGCTCGTACTCTTTCCTGATCACATAACTTCTTCTTACTGGGAAGCTTTGTGACAACGAAGGTTGCAGGTATCGACAGCCATGGTGGTGGGGGCTTGAATTCTGGGTGTGGAGAGTCCCTACCCTTCTCAAGGAGAACGCTGGTGAGCCTGAAGGAGTCCAGGAACCCAGCCGCCTATGATAGCCAGGTATCAGAGTGGATAAGGGAATCCACCCGTCCCAGAGCTATCACAAGGCTCTGACTCAGCTCAGTTATCCTGGGGCTCTGGACTATCTTGGCAAGAAAGTCGACCTCCAGCCTTCTGACCCGTGATGTTAATGAAGGCAATGAAGCCTCCATCTGGAGGTTAACAATCTTGGTCCAAGGTTGAGCTCCCAGGATAACCCTTGCTGCGGCATTTTGGAAAGGCTCCAGGTCTTCAAGCTTGGCAGTCACCACATTTATGAAAGCTGGGGCAGCGTAGTCCACCAAGCTGCGGACATCTTGCCCATAAAATGTGCGAAGGACCTGATGCGTGGCACCAAGTGCCTTCCCCGTCATTGCTCTCATAACTGTGGTTCTTGCCTTCAGTATCTCCTTGAGATAGGCTAGCTCCTTCTGAAAGATGAGCCTCTCATCAATCCAGACCCCCAGGTACTGAAACTGATGAACCCAGTCCACCCTAAGGTCTTGGATGGTGAGGTGCTTCCCCTCTTTCCAGAGTCTCAATGCCATGGCCTCCGATTTTGTAGGGGAGATCTTTAACCCTAACCTGCAACATTCCGTCGCTACAGTGCTTAAACAGCGTTGAGCCCTGCTAAAGCACTGTCGTTTCCCAGTAATTATGAGCGCAATGTCATCTGCATAGGAGATAACCTTGCACCCATTGGGTAGAGGTAGTTCCAGAATGTTGGAGACGAGCACATTGAACAGAGTGGGGCTGAGGACACCCTCCCCCCCCCTGTGGAGTGTCATTCTCCAGCATTCTGGCCTCTGATATATGACCCTGAAAGCGTACTTTCGCAGACCGGTGACTGAGATAGTCAGCAATCCAAGAAAGCAGCTTGCCTTTTACGCCCTTGCGAGCAAGGGTGTCTAATATCACAAGTGGACTGGCCAGCTCAAACGCCTTTTCCAAATCCAAAAAGACCACGATGGATGGTGTGCCACTGACAGCATTGAGGAGTGTTGCTATACTGTTTGCTGTGCCAGTGCCCTTGCAGTAAGCATGGATATGCTCATGCATTGGGCCCAGTTTCCACAGCAGCCTGTTTAGCACCATCCTCTCCGCTGTCTTCCCCATGCAGCTTGTCAGGCTGATGGGGCGATAAGCACTAGGTTCCTCTGGCTTTGGAATTGGCGTTATGATTGCCGTCTTCCAGGCTGTTGGTAGCTTGCCAGTCCTCCAGGATGCGTTTCTCACTCTTAGAAGTGCCTCGTCACCCGCTGGCCCAAGGTGGGTCAGCATGGAATAGGTGATGAGGTCCTGGTCCTCTCCAGGTGCCGTGTCTGAGCTGGTCCTGTACGTGACCCGTAGCTCCTGAAGCGTAAAGCTAGCGTCAGTATCATCCGATCGACTCATCATGTCCTCAACACTGTGACGCCTCACTCCTTGGAGGTCCTGCAGTGTGTCTTGAACACACTGCGGGAGCGAGGTGCTGCTGGAGCGAGAGACAAACTCCTGCACCAGCCGCTGCGCCTCAGCATCAGGGGCATGATGAGTGCGTCGCGGTTGAGTCCTGCCAGTAGCTTTACGGAGCTTAGACCATAGCTCTGCTAGGGAGGTGTGAGCGTTAAAGCCCTCACACCATTCAAGATATTTAGCTCTTCTGGCATTTGCAGCTATGACGTGAGCGTCATGAACTGCAGCGCGCAAGTTGGCCAAAGATTTTACATGCGGCGGAAGCCGATATATATACTACGTGGGCAAGTTACCCGTGGTGCGTAATTAGGTAATTGCACTGGGTTAGGTCGGGTCAAGCAGGGTCGCACTGGCATAGAAGCGTCAGGTCATGGACATCAGTCACGTTCCTTGTCACGTGACTTGTCGCGGCTGTACAGGGGATTGGTCAGCGTGAGGGCGTGTCGAAAAATTCAAATTTTCAAGCTTTCGATAGACCATAAAAATCAAAGGCCGTCAACGTGTCTTGACGAGTTGATTACAATAGCATTTTTTAGTTTAGATGAAAGGTTAAATTTTCGATCAAAAACGAGTCTTAAAAGTGGAAAGAAATGGATTTTTTTTTTTTTTTTTTTACAATTCTGAACAAATTCATCGGAAACTATTGCCGATATTATGAACATTATGTTGATAAGTGTTTAGAAAAAAAAACATTCATGTTTGGTCTGCATAAACATATAGGAAGTCAATGTACGTGTCTCGATGACAATTTCTGATGATAGTGTATTCGATAAAAAAATGACTGTCATTTATTTTATATTATTTATTTATTTGTTTTGTTATCATTTGTCTGTTTGTTTATCATTATTTGCTTGATTCTCATTTATTATAAGTTATATGTGAATCTCAAGTTATATGTGAATTTCAATTTATATTTTGACAGATAACCCACACTGTTAGGTTAGGCTGAGTTAGGTGTATCCCCCCCCCCCCCAGGTCAGGTTAGGTTAGTTGGGTTAGGTTTTTCTAATTTGTAGACTTTTTTTTTTTATCAAAATTTGTTTTTCATCTGCAGGCGAAGCAGGCGAATGTAACCTAACAAAATCACTTTCAGACCCAAAACCCGACATTGGAAATTTTGACTTTCAGGCATTGAGTCAGTTTTAGGGCTGTATTGTCGTAAGCGTAATGATTTTGTTGATGAAGCCAATGTAGATCGATACAGAACAGTTGCACTGTTCTGTCTTTTGTATGCGAGTCCATTTCTATGTTCTGCATACGACAAAGGAAACCTTCGCATCTGATATCTTTTGCGACTATGACCGAGGATATTTGGCCCATTAGTTAATATATGTTGGATTAAAGGGGGCGGTTGTAAGTGTTAATTACGAACAGTCGAGCGTGAAACACGAGTAATTAGTGACTGCAGGTCATCAACCTGGCTCACCTCAACCTCTCCGAAGGCCCAGATGGCCGTAGTGTGGGAACCAAAATAGTTTGTTTTCTTTTATCAACTTCTTCAATACAGTGACGCATTTCGTATGTCGTCTTCCTGCCAAAAAATACTCGATCTTATCCAGCTGAAGGCTCGAACTCGGGCTCACAAGGGGTCTCGATTGACCAACGCCCCCTTCAGGCCAGAGACCGGGTCCTCATCAGCATAAAACGGTCTGTCATAAGACAGAACAAAAATCGTCGATGACGTCACTGTGCTGAAGGGGGTAATACTCCTTAGTCAGGAAAGATATCGTTTCAGGATTTTTATTTAAAATTCATTCCGTGATTCCAGTAAACAGATCACATATTTCTAAATCGAGTTTTCTCTTTGTCTTTCAAACATTCCACTGAGGTCAACACACTGTCAAAGTACCCATTTGTAGTGCTTGCCTTGCGTCTTAAATATTGATATTTAGTACGCCTGTTACAATATTTGTTTTTCCTGTTATGTAATAAAAATTAGTGTTGAATTGAAGGACTGTAAGTTGCCAGCGGAAAATCTTTATATTAAAGGGTTTCCCTTTGAACAAGGAACTGATAGGTGACAAGCATGGATAGTTATTGTATAATTCAGGATCAATTCTTTAAAGTTTTGAAGACCTCAGACAGTTGCCAATGCGTCCAAATGAATTATTTATAATTTATTTTCTGTCGGGTTCAATATTCTACTCGTGTAGGACATCATTCTTGATTCTCCTTCGTCATCAGTCACTCTTATAGGAGAGTAGGAGACGGGACCCTACGAGTGTTGCTTCTTTACTGTATACTATTATTAGGTAAACATACACACACATATACAAACACGCATATACCATGGTCTTCGATCACGAGTCCAACACGTGATCCAAGACCATGGTGAATCACACGCACACACACGCGCACACACACGCACACACACACACACACACACACACACACACACACACACACACACACACACACACACACACACACACACACACACACACACACACACACACACACAGAAATAGTAAATCAATAATGGGCAATGAAGAAAGGATACAAGAAGAAGTAGAAGAGGAATTCAGGTATGATAGATATGTATAAGGAGGTGCAGGACCACTCAAAATTCAAATCGCAAATAACGAGCGGGCGAGAAAGGGAAGTGGTGACGCTGTTGATAGTCTTATGGACACTTGCGGACAAATGGATTAAATCCGCTATATTGCGAAGCTATTAATTAACCGTTACGCCACAATTATTATGATGATATTACATACAATTTTGGAGTTAAAGAATGAGCACTGGAGGGTTGGGACTGAATAAATCCAACTTTATTCAGTTGAGTGAATACTCCCGTACTCTTAGATTAGAAAATGAATGAATGAATAAATGAATGAATGAATGAATGAATGAATGAATAGATAAATAGATAAATAAATAAATAAATAATAAACAAATAAATAAATAAATGAATAGATAATAAATAAATAAATAGAAAATAAAATGAAATAATATAAGATAAAATAAATAAATGAATAATAGAAAATAAATCTAAATAATATAAAATAAATAAATAAATAAATAAATAAATACCAAATAAAATAAAATATAAAATAAAATAAATAAATAAATAAATAGAAAATAAGATGAAATAATATAAAATAAAATAAAATAAATAAATAAATAAACAAGTAAATAAACAAATAAAATAGATAAATAAAATAAATAAATGAATAAGTAGATAAATGAATAGATAATAATGTGGCATCAACACACCATCACTTTAATTGAACGCGACAAAAACGTTATGGTTGCTTCTCAAACATTCTATCGCCTCGCCATAGATTTGAAATAACGAGTGGGAAGGAGCCAAGCGTTGCATGACAACAATCAACAGTTTTTCCACATATTTGGAACATCTTCCGACGTCTCGTGACCGTTGCATTTTTATTTGAAATTCAGTCACATCAAAGCGCTCGATTAGCGGACGCACGATAAGGATGGACGTTCTCAGCTCTTTTGAGCTTACTTCAGTGAACGGAACCATTTGAACTTAGTGCCGAAAATAATCTAACAAACTCGATGTGCATTATCGATTATAATTAAGGTAATTGTTTGTTATGAATGTCAAGGTTTAGCACTTTGTGGGTATAATGACAAAGGTGATATACATGTCGACCAAGACTATATTGATGCGAATTTCGAGGCACCTATACGCCATGGTTGCTCGTGGAGACGAATCACCTTAACGAAACAACTACACACTCGTCGACATCAGAAAAAAATATTAATCCAAAACTAAAAGAAATAAAATTAATTTTCAAGAATATATTTGGTAAGCGTACAAAAATTGAAGGAAATATGTAAATCCAAATAAAAACTGCATACATTTTGAAGAGCACAAATGATACGTAATAAAAGGAATTTAATTCTTAGTTCGTTATTTTTTAATAGGGGTGGGTGTAATGCTCGCTATCGAAGCCATGGGACTGTCTGGATCACTGAATTACTCTGCCGGGGATCGGCAGAACTCAAGTGCAGAGCTACTGTTTTTATAAAGATCGTCCATTCGGTTTCTCTACGTCTTTGCGGAAGTACATTCAGGCCTCAATAATTAAATGACAAGTACATCGCCTAGCCCCATTCCTTCTTTTACGCAATTCTCCTTATGAAAAAAAGATATACTGATGCTATTTCCTCGTGAAGAAATATGTGACATATGTCACATACATCGTAGATGGATGAAACTTCCTGTGACGTCATTTTCAATCGAAATGGAAAGTGACTTGATCTTCCTTAAAGAAATGTTCTTTGACAATTTCGTCACATGGGAAAACTTACGTCATAGACGTGACATACAACGTCCTTTTGATGTAAACAACGAGGTAGGGCCAAAGTTGTCTCAACACCGGCTCACGATTTAGTCGTTAAATAACAAGATGCAAAGCGGCGGTGTCGGAACCGTATTTCGGGTCAATCGAGGTCAGTGACACTTGCTCGAGGGACCCCGAGGGACACGAAACACAGTTTTTTGGGTCGTATTATCATCAACCCTTCATGACACTGACATTCCCCCACAAAGGGTTTCTTTCTCACCCCACACACACTTCCAACAAAGGTCGACGCCTCGCCTTCCTCGACAAAGATTCTCCTCCACCCTTCTCCTCACTCGACATGCGATCGTTTTCAGGTAGCCAAGTCTTGTATATAAAATCCAGTTAGTTTTATTATACCCTTCAGTCGGAGCCATCCTTCAACCGAGTAAATACTTTTAGTATTTAAAGGGAAAATATACGCGCCATGATATTATTTTCGCGGTGTTATTTCGTTAAATTTTAACCCCTTTAAGTACGTGTTGCTCGATGTGATTATCAACCTATCACAGTCAATGGCGGCTGACGCGCATCATACCTTGCACCATATTTGGGTAAACACGTCGGTATGTTAGGTTAGAATGATAAGCCTTGTACTTTGCAGCTCAAAAACAAAACAGCCGCATTCAAGGATAAAGTATTAGTGCTCTAGACAATCGTTTGACGATCATCATTGAGCCATGAACGATCATCGCTGAGCAGAACATACCTTTGTTCTCTTCTAAAATCTTGCATTGGGTTACGTCGGGCGATTTTTGTTTAGCTCAGTGGCACTAAAGGACTGAAAACAAAACTGTCTTGATTAATTAGTCACTAAGATCCTACATACTACTTGCTTGCCCAATTTACACACCACTAATTACACACCACTAATTACTCTATCATTTACCTTTTCAAATAACAATGAATTTACACCAAATTTTGGGCAACAAAACACTAATAACTTTTTCACATTTCCACAGCTTCCTACAGAAAACAATACTAATAACCAAACTATAAATACCCTCAACTGACTAAACCAACATAAGAAATATAAAATAACGACAGTTACGTGAGACTATCCGGAAGGACAGAGGCCCTGATAGCCCGCAACAACAACACTGGTGCAGCAGAACTTCGACTGGCGTGGGTAACATACCCGTGGGTACATAACATACCAGTACCGTCAGCTCAATCCTTATTCATTCGTCTTGAAGATGAAATAAAACTAATCAACTGCAATATCTGGGGTACAGTGTGGATATGAAAATACAGAGACAAGAGGTTTGTACACAGTGGTATCAAATGTTAAAGTTTCTTCGAAAGAATTTGTGGGTCTTGTTTTATACATATCCTATGCATCAGTTTCTTGCGGTATACTGTGGGATTTGGCTTATTTCTTAACTATCATCATTATTTCACAACCTTGACCGAGTACAGGCAAGTGCACAATAAGTATATGTACATACATACATACATACATACATACATACATACATACATACATACATACATACATACACACACACACACACACACACACACACACACACACACACACACACACACACACACACACACACACGCACACAGAAACACACACACACACACACACACACACACACACACACACACACACACACACACACACACACACACACACACACATATATATATATATATATATATATATATATATACATATACATATACATATACATATATGGATACATTGTGTATATGTGAATGTGTGTGTGTGTGTATGTGTGCGCGCGCTTATGTGTATGCATTTGTTTGCGTGGGCGTACTTGTGTGTGCGTGTACGTGTATTTCCTTAATTATTTACCTAATTGTAGTATACGGGAAAAGAACAACGATCTTGGGGTCTTGTCTCCTACTCTGCATCGATCAAACTTGGATGTAAACTATTTTCCCACAATTTCTTCATTCAAGGTATTCCATATGTTATGGGCATGTATGGGAAACTACGGTACATTACGCTCTACCCTTCAACCATTTTACATTTTTCAGATTCTTTTCACAACAATGTATTTGCATGCGCGCGCGTGTGTGTGTATATGCGTGTTTGTGTGATTCACCATGGTCTTGGATCACGTGTTGGACTTGTGATCGACAGCTATTACCCTCCCGGAAGAGAGCTCAGAGCTCATATATGACCAATCCATGGGTAATGCTGTGACCTTACACGAACACACACACCCAGCTCCCCGCCCACGAGAGTTGGAGTAACAATTCGTAGCGCAGCGCAGCGCTACTAAAATTATTTCAGCCCTGGACGGAATTCGAACCCGGACTACCGTAGTGGCAGCCGCGAACGCTACCACCGGGCCACGAGATGTGTGTGCGCGCGCGCGCGTGTGTGTGTGTTTACCTAGTTTTATCTAGTTGTATTTTACGGGACCAGAGCTATGCTCGTAGTGACCCGTTTTCGTATCTCTCCACATCCAGTTTGTTCTTAAAATCGTGTATAGTTCTGGCATTCACTGTTTCTCTGTTCAGTTTGTGTGTGTGTGTGTGTGTGTGTGTGTGTGTGTGTGTGTGTGTGTGTGTGTGTGTGTGTGTCTTCAAGTCTAGCATAAAAATTTCGTCGTTTAAACGTCTGTAAACAAATTACACAGCAAACGTAAAAATGAGTTGACTGCTCGCGGCATAGTCCGCGAAATGTATTTCGTTACTATGCCTCGCACCGGGCGTGATTCACCGACATTGATTGGACGCCGCTGTGAGCCCCGTCCTTGGACTACTTGTGTTCGACGTCATATTTCATGAATGATAAGAATTAACGTCAACCTTGAAATGGAACCGAAACAGTACATGTTCCAGGACCCTTTCTAACTTATCTGGATAGAGAAGACTTAATCACTTAAAAGAAAGGTGTTATCAGAAGGAGTAAAGTAGTCTTTGAACTATTAGTTTGCAATGTTCCTGATTAATCACCTAACGTTTAGTATGTTGATAATATTGAGTGCAATCATTATAAAACATGCTGAAAAAAGGATACGAGCTTTTTCCTTGAATGTGTTCATATGAGCAATGCGTTTACTTTATTTTGTCTTAGTTTATCTGCATTAACTCCTGATAGGAGAAGTGTTTTTTGTGAGCGACGTGTTACAAAAAAAAAAAAAAAAAGGTACACCTATCCGATAAAGAATAGATTATATGACAAAACTTTTATATAAATTATACATACACACGTATACACACACACACATACATACACACACACACACACACACACACACACACACACACACACACACACACACACACACACACACACACACACATACATATATATATGTGCGTGTGTGTATATTGTATATTTCGGACGCAGATTCTCACTAATACACACTGAATTAAACACAACAGCATTTTGACACTGATTAATTTTCTTACTGAGATTTTCAATTTTTCTAACAGTAGATCTCATTTCAGGGGGATGGGCAAATACAAGCCTTCCATAGTCTTCCATTTTTAATTGACGTTTCGACTTCAGGGAGTCATCTTCAGAATAGTATACAAGAATTAAGTCACAGTCTTACACAGCTACATAATACACAATTGACAATTTTGTACAGACAACATGGGTTTAAGTATAGGCCGCTTGGGAACACTGTAAGGTTCGTGTTGACCGCCTACGAGCTGGGACACTTCGCTCAGGAGGGGGAGAGGAAGGAGGAGGGAGAGGGGGAGAGTCAGGTAGGATAGTTCGTATTGCAGGGACATCCCGCTGGTCAAGAGGGGGTTGGTGAGGTGGAGGAGGGGGAGAGGATGGAGGTGGGTGTTGCTGCCGATGGGCTCCATATCTAGATGAGGAATTAAAGAGGGGAATAGCAGAAGTCATGTTTGATTGTATGTTGATTATCGGAGCTCTTTCCCCTATGTGGATGGCTTTTAGCATTCTTAGTGAGACTATTGTCAATAACGCCAAGATAGTCGCGCAATGTAATAAAATAAAAGAAATAAAAATGCTAGAAGCTATCCAAACGATAAGATATATTGATATTGAAAATTTTGGTTAAACCAATCATATAGATAAGCTTAGAAAAATGAAACCAGGAGAAATAATAAGTGAATAATAAAGAAATTGCATTGAGAGAATAAAACAAAACAAAAAAACAAGACAGAAGATAGGTTAATTAGAAAGACAGTGCTGGAACGGAGCGAACACATCGACGAAGTCATCGACATCATTGATAATTATGTAATTTAAGTTACACATAACCACATTCTGGCACAGACAGACACAGTTTAATTTTCTAATTTTCTAAACTGCAGAAATTAATTTGTTTTCAGAATTTAGAGAAACAATACCGACTAAACAATATATGAATTTGGATTTTTCTTTTATTTGACCTACTCTGGAACTTAATTTCAGTCTTATAATATGTTCACTATTATAAATTTTTTGTACCTGGCTGAATAAGGGCGTGTAGTATAGGAATGAGAGAAAAAACCCCCCACTTTATTCGTTTGGAAAAGATTGGTATGTTCTCAGCGATACTTGTAGTAAAGCTCTCGTTTTTCTAAAATGTGTAAGCAATCTAAAATAATGTATCTATCTTATCATGTAAAGAATAATTAATTTTGAAGAAGTGTGTAAACAACCTAGAATAATTCATCTAACTTTTCGCGTGAAGAATAATTAGTTTTATCTAGTCGTAACAAATCACCATAATTAAAATTTTTACTGACACACTTGGGACTAGATGAAAAATATATATATTATGTTGTAGAAATCATTGTTTACAAAGCTTTTGTGGCATCCAGGAAGCGTAGTGTGAGCGTGTTGCAGGAATACAGTATTTTCTGTTGACGCACACTGCAAAAATATTGAATGCCTAAAGACAGCTTTGCAGAACCAACATTCACACGGATAAGCGCCAATGAAGCACCAGTATGAAAACTTCTTTAGAAAGATATTCCAGTTCAAATTGGTGGTCCATAATTATGCCGTCTATCCAGACATCATGGCTCTTGTCAGTGATATTTAGGGAGACAAGACTACTCTTAAAAGACGATGAAGAAGCTTCCAATATCGCTGAAGGAATTATCTGTTTCATTACAGGACGCTTGGATTGGTACAAACGTCATGGCGCTGTAAGCTGTGTTTTAGAATGCAAATTAACGGACAACAAATATTTTTGCTAAAAAGTCCCTTAAATAATACTTTTGAGATAAGATGTTTGTTTTAAATATGGTTCTCGTGAAGATAGATAACATTACAAAAGAATAAATGTAAAGTTGTATTGGGAATCGGTGATTACCTTTTATCACATGGTAAATTTTGCACATCAGATGGTGGCGTCAGGTCTGGCTTAACTACTTTACGTGCAATTTCATTAACAGCTAAGCTATTGATGGCGTAAGGGCAATATTGTCCTTTAGATGTGTTAAAATTTGGGAGCGTTCTTATTAGGAAGGATTCAAATATTTTTCTTCTATAGATGCAATCTTCTGTAGTTGAATCCTCCCTATAAAATATCTACCAAATTTTAACATCTAAAGGACAATAGTCTTTTATAAGGATGAGAATGATAATAATAAAAGAAAGGATAAGAACAAGAACAAGAATAAGAATAAGAATAAGAATAAGAATGAGAATACGAATAAGAATGAGAATAAGAATAAGAATAAGAATAAGAATAAGAATAAGAATAAGAATAAGAATAAAAGCAAGAATAAAAATAAGAAGAATAATAAGAACACGAATGAAAAAATACGAATACGAGTTATGATGCTTTATGTCTTATCAATGACAGTCAGGGAAACACAGACATCCTAGAAACAACACAGACAATAGAATTGGGAATTATAAGAGGATTCACTAAAAACAACAGAGCAAATACACACGACAACGAAGATCCTCAATATATAGAGCCCCACATGAAAATTATAGGAACACAGTTATATGTGACACCTTTCAATCCTACCCATCCATCCCATTACATAACACAAGCACAATCACTTTAAACATTACCAACATAGAATAGAATAGGCCACAGAAGGCAACAATCACATCGCAAAGGACATGGAACACTTTACCATATATTACCCCATTTAGCCTTACCCAGACAAAAACACAACGTTTCTTCTGATAATTTTCATGACAGTCGCATGTAGGATTCGAACCCACTGCTTTCGGCCTTTACCCACTCGACCATAGAGGCTGTAAAAGTCTTGTAACCTGGAATCTATCTGATTCCCGAGGATAGGAAAGATCACTAATCTGCGACCCCAGTTCCTGTTTTACAAAGGCCCAAGCCCTTCCTTGAGTGACTAATGTGACCTGAGGCTGTTGGAGGTTACCTGGGGGCCGTGGGTCTCCAACAAGAGAGATCTGGGGCAACGAATCGATCGACTGATTGATTGTTAATGAAAATTCAAATCATTATGTCAAGTGGGGGTTCTCACCTAGATTTCACCACTATTGATTTTCAAGGACAGACATGTGGGTGAATTATGAATGATGAAACACAACGCAATACTCCTACATCACAATATCGTTCAAAATAGGAAAGAAGAAGAGGAAGTTGAGGAAGAAGAAGAAGAAGAAGAAGAAAAAGAAGAAGAAGAAGAAGAAGAAGTTGAGGAAGAAGAAGAAGAAAAAGAAGAAGTTGAGGAAGAAGAAGAAAAAGAAGAAGCAAGGGGAGGAGGAAGAAGAAGAAAAGAGGAAGAAGAAGAAGAAGAAGAAGAAGAAGAAGGAGAAGAATAAGAATAAGCAGAAGCAGAATAAGAATAAGCAGAAGAAGAAGAAGAAGAAGAAGAAGAAGAAGAAGAAGAAGAAGGAAGACGAAGGAGAAAGGAATATGTCACTTCACATACCTGAGCGCCCCACAGCACATCCATAATGACAGCCTCATCAGCATGTCAAGCCAGATCAATACAATCCTCACCCAGAGTCGTTAACAGCTCCATAATACACGCGAAAGAGAGGCGGGGCGGGAAGTAGAGCTTGATGAAACTATCAAATGTTAGGAGGATGCAATTAATGTAACATTATCGCTAAATCCTTAAATAGTCAATCCACGTATTGATAATAGAAATATAACTTATAATAACATTGGCAATTAGAAAAGTAATTAGATAGATACAAATAAGTAAATGAATAATAAGATAAATGAACAGGTCAGTAAACAAATTAATATATATATATATATATATATATATATATATATATATATATATATATATATATATATTAATCAATCGACCAACCAATCACAATCTAGTAAATGAATAAACAATTGGATAGATAAATGAACAAGTAAATAAATAAATGGATAAACAAACGAAGAGAAAAATAGATAAATAAAAGAATGTAATGATAATTAAGGAGGAAGTCATAAGGTGTACAAAGATGGTGTGCGGAACAAGGAGGATGGAAGGAAATAGAAGGAAGAGTAGTGAGTGGTGGGATGATGAAGCAAAGATGGTTGTAGAAGAGAAGAAGCGAGTATTCACAGACTGGTTACAAAATAGGACGAGAGAATCATGTGAGAGGTACAAAGAAAAGAGAAGAGAAGTAAAGCATAAGATAAAGGAGGCAAGGAGGAGAGCATCTGTGAAATGGGGTAAGCATGGCAGAATATTTTGAAAGCAATAAAAAGATGTTTTGGAAAGAAATTGAGAAAGGAAGAGGAGGCGAATCAAGTAGAGAAGAAAAGATAAAAGGTGCAGATGGAGAGGCGATAATGAAAGAGTTGGCAGTAAGAGGAATGTGGGCAGAGTATTTTAGGGCGTTGCTAAATGTGAAGGAGGATAGGGAGGGGAACGTAGTTACAATGGTAAGCGCTAAGAAAATGAGAGTGATGAGTGAGGAAAATGGAGGTGAAATAAGGAAATATGAGGTGAAAGTAGTTATTAAAATGATGAGAGCAGGTAAGGCACCTGGGTTAGATGGATGTCATGCGGAGTGTCTAAAAAAGGGATGTATAGTGATGATGGACTGGCTGGTGAGGTTGTTTAATGCTTGTCTAAAAGAGGGTGAAGTGCCGGAGGACTGTAGGAGTGCCTGTATAGTTCCACTTCACAAGGGAAAAGGGAACAAGTGTGAGTGTAGTAGTATCAAAAGGATCAGTTTATTGAATGTAGTTGGGAAAGCTTATAGGAGGGTTTTGATTGAGAGGATTAGGAGAGGAACAGAGGTAGTAATAGTTGAGGAATAGTGTGGGTTTAGAACAGGTAGTGGTTGCATGGATCATATTTTTGTGGTAAGGTAGATATGTGAGAAAGCTTTAGGTAAAGGTGAGGATGTTTTTTGGGCCTTTATGTATATGGAAAAGGTTTATGACAGGGTAGACAGGAGGGAACTGTGGGACGAAAGCTTTTAAGAGCAGTCAAGAGTTTTTACGAGAGTAGTAGATCCCATGTTAGAATTAGAAATGGAGAGAGTAGTTTAAGGTATAAAGGTAGGACTTCGCCAGGGATGTGTTATGTCGCCTTTGCTGTTCACAAACCCAAACTTTTGATTAGATTATAGTGTTTTTATAATAATGGGATATAACAAACCAGGATATAATGGAATCGGGGGACAAAATATATGTCACACGATGTTATGTACGAATGATATTTTGATGAGGCCCGAAGGGATTTCTCCCCGTCTGCTATCATTCTGCATGAGGAGACGGAGAAGGGGGATCGCCGATTAAGTGAAGCGGCCTTGCTGTGGATGTACTGTGTCTTGCTGCATTGCTTCTGGCCCAGGGCAGTGGGCGGGATACAGTGATGACCCGGCATCCACAAGGAGGTAATATGTGGAGGAATGGGTGGTGGATGGGAGTGGGTAATTGCTTTTTGATTTGGCTACCCCCCTTATTAGGGGGGGAAAGTCCTTGGTATATAGGTAATTTGATAAATTCACGTATGGCATTCGTTTCCATTGCACTTCACTTTACTGGATTAGTCATCTGTGTCATCAGTATTATGTTCTTGAGGTTTCTTGTATTTGGAATTCTATATACAACTTTAGTTCGTTACTTCACTTAAATTCCGTGCTTCACTTATTTCCTCTACAGTATGTATCATCAATGTACAGCTATTTGACAAAATAACACATAAAAAATCACAAACAATATATTATTTCAGTACCTACAACAACCACATCCATTAGAGCATTTAGAATATCAAAGTTCCATATTTTAAAACAGTTCTTTTGTGTCTTGGCAGCTTGGTTTCGACAATGTGCCCATTCAGAAGTCTTCACAAAAATAAGAATCAAAATAATATCTAAGATTTTGTTTCAGATGGTACCCAATGGTTTTTATTTATCTTAAGATGACCCTTTGGTGTTAGGGAACAAATAGTGGCTTGCTGAGAGAAATTCTATAGTAACAGCGACATCAATCCGATAATTTTTATGACAGTCGCATGTAGGATTCAAACCCACTGCTTACGACCACCCGTAAGATCACTTTCACAGAGACTTAACCCACTACACCAACAGAGACTCTGTTAATGTAGTGAGTTCAGGCTCTGTGAAGCTGATCTTACGGGTGGCCGAAAGCAGTGGGTTCGAATCCTGCATGCGACTGTCATAAAAATTATCGTATTAGTGGCATGATGCACAGATGATGACACCAGAAATTTCGATTCATACTGGGGAGACCCCCAAACGGACGGAGTCCCTCTGATGACTACAGAAATTATTCAGAGTTTCGCAACACAAAACGTGTTTCCCATGCCCCCCTTTGATACGATGATACCTAAGTAGGCGCCACGAGAGGCGATTGGGTATATGAGGCTGCCGGCGTCGCCATCTTGATCATATTTGTTTTGTAGCTGAGTGACCTCATATCCTGTGAACTGACCTGATCATATTTTCTGTGGTTATTAATATTCAGAGTGAAAGAAAACGAGCAACACAGCTGTAAGTTTATATCTTATAATGCGAGTATTGTGATGCATCGTCGTACATCAGGCAGCTGTAATGATTATAATATATTTTATATTATTTGTTTTTGTTTTGTTATCATTTGTCTGTTTGAGTCTCATTTGTTATTAGTTATATGTCAATTTATTGTTATTTACTATTTACCTGTTTGTTTATTATTTAACTATATGCATTTATTTTTTATTTTTTATTTACATTATTATAGTTTTTATTTATTCATTTATTATTATTATGATTTTTTTAGCATCCGAACTAGATATGGACCAAAAGGTCTCCTGTCTGCGTGCTCCGCCTTTGTAATGCTACTTGCGAGAATTTCACTTGTATTGAAAATGACACATATTCGCTAAAAAAAAAAAAAAAAAAAAAGGGAGATTTTTCTCTGTTGAATAAAATCACATGAATATAATCATGGTACAATCTATCAGTTTATTCTTACGGATAAAAACAAAAATAGGTTTAATACATAGAACTATGCATAGACTTTGTGCAAATGACCGTGACGTTCTGTACTCATTGAGACAATTATAATTTTTTTTACGGCCGAATATCATCACGCATATCAACAGGGTATAAATGTGCATTAGGTGAACGTTTGTGATTGAAAGTCACGCAATATGAACGCATACAAGGTCCATCAAACGCTGACACACAGACACACACAATTACACACACGTATACACACGGACACACACACACACACATATATACACACGGGAACACACACACACACACACACACACACACACACACACACACACACACACACACACACACACACACACACACGCACACACACACACACACGCACACATGCACACACGCACACACGCACACACATGCAAACACACACGCACACATGCACACACACGCACACGCACACACGCACACGCGCACACACACACACACACACACACACACACACACACACACACACACACACACACACACACACACACACACGTCGCCAGATAAACATATAAATAGAATAGTCGGGGAACATACAATTTGTCGAGATCAATAAAAGTAGCCTTTAAATACCTGGATAAGGAAATGATTAAGAAAATACCACAAACACTGATAAGCCCAAAACTGGGATATGCAGCGCTGATATGGTCACCCAGTACAAAAAAGAATATAAGAAAATTTAAAAGAATACAAAGAGCAACGACAAA
>NC_134800.1:50643686-50656186 GCF_046742065.1 Oratosquilla oratoria
GAGATTTTAATTGTAGTGAGGTTAACTGGGAAGAATGGGAAGCAAGTGACAAAGCAGATTCCTGGGAAAATACTCTGATAAGTATAGCAATGGAGAACACAATAACTCAGTGGATAAAGGAAGTGACCCGGGTAAGAGGAGATAACATTCTCACAAGAGTATATCTGTTACTAGTCAAAAAGCTAGACATTATCAACTCTTTCAGCTACTTTTGTAAACAAAAATGTACCAAAGATTAGTGGAAGGATGAAACAGAAACACGACTAGTTCAACAGAAGGTGCGAGATTGCAAAAAAAAAAAAAAAAAAAAAAAAAAATTAAGGAACGTGGCTTGGGTAAAATGGAGGAAGAGAAGAAAAAAAAATAGGCTTACAAACAAGTTAGAAATTACTATACATGTATTCGTAGGGAGGGAGAAAGTAATTTTGAAAGAGGTGAAGTAGATAAATGTAAAGATGAACCAAAACTATTTTACAGGTTTATAAAAGGTAAATTGAGACACAGGGAAGTAATTACCAAGTTAATAATGGGTGGTGAGGTCTTTGAGGAGACCTCCGCTCATGCAGAAATAATGAATGAAAGTTTCCAATCGGTCTTCAGAAAAGAAGTTATAAATATAGAGGTAAGGGAAGTGCTTAATCGTTTGGGATCACTGGATGTGACAAAAGCTTCAGGATCCGACGGGACCTCAAAAAAAAAAAAAAAAAAAAAAACTGGATACATAAAGAATGAAATAAACAACTGGTCGATAAGATTCACAGTCTTATCATATGTTCATTAAAAGTAGGTATAGTGCCGCTTGATTGAAAAAGGGCAAATATGGTACCAATGAACAAAGTTGGAAGGAGATACCACTAAATCATAACCCGGTATCACTGACCAACGCAATTCACTCACTCATGTGGTACTTGGGCATGAAATCCTATGACTGCCTTCACCAAGGCCTCTCCATCGATCTCTGTTGTCGGAGATCTGTCATTGTTCTGTTTTTTCCACAAGTTGTTCGGCACCTTGAATAATGTTGTCATTTCATCCAGTCTGGGTCTTCCAAGCAGTCTCCTTCCTACAACTGTCGTGTTTAAAACTTGGTATGTATTCCTTTATTGATTAATTTTTCCCACATAGTCTGCCCATCGCAGTCTTCTTCCTATCACTCTCTATTGTATAAATATTTGCTCTGTCATCCCCCTGCGTACCACCTGCTCACCGTCGTTTCGTTATAACTATCCAGTCGATACTGTGTCCCTCCACGCTGCTCTTGGTTGCCCCTTCATGTACATTCCTTCCAACTCTGCCTTCCACACCTCTTTTACTAGTCTTTCTTCACTCATTCATTCCATGTGTCCAAACCATCTTAATACTCTTTCATCAACTCTATCTCCCAACTCCCTTTCCACGTCCGCCCTCCTCCTTACCTCCTCGTTTCTCACTCTATCCAGCCTTGTAATACATACCATACTTCTCAGGCATGTCATCTCAAACTCATTTAATAGCTTCCTCTCTTCTTCTCTTATATTCCATGTTCCTCCACATACGGTGCTGTCTGCACACTCACCCCTTCATACAATCGCCTCTTTGCATCTATTCCCAAATGTCTACTTCTCATTACACTTTTTAATCCTTCAAGACATTTACTTTCTTCTCTCAGTCTACATTCTAGCTCCACCTCCATTCCTCCCTTTCCCACCATACTCGTACCCAAATAACTACTGTAAACCTATCCACTTCCTACAGTCTTTCTCCCTTAATACTTCCAATTTGCTGCCATCGTCTCCCCTTGTACAACTCATCACCTTACCTTTACCCATATATATATATATACATATATATATATATATATATATATATATATATATATATATATATATATATATATATATATATATACATATATATATATATATATATACATATATATATATACATATATATATCTATCTGTATATATATATGTATATACATATGCATATATATATGTATAATATATATATATATATATACATATATATATATGTATATATGTATATATGTGTGCGTGTGTGTGTGTGTATTTTGGGCTTTTATGGATTTGGAAAAGGCTTACGACAGGGTAAACAGGAAGGCACTGTGGGAGGTATTGCAGATATATGGGATAGGAGGAAAGCTGTTAAGAGCAGTCAAGAGTTTTTACGAGAGTATTAGAGCTTGTGTTAGGATTGGAAATGGAGAGAGTGAATGGTTTGAGGTAAAGGTGGGACTTCGTCGGGGCTGTGTTATGTCGCCCTGGCTGTTCAATCTATACATGGATGGGGTGGTGCGAGAGGTGATTGCAAGGGTAGTGGGTCAGGGGTTGGAGATGGTTAAAGAAGATGGAGAAAAGTGGGAAATAAGCCAGTTGTTGTTTGCTGACGACATTGCGCTTGTAGCAAGATCAGAGGAGGGGTTGAGGAAGTTAGTGACAGAGCTGGAGAAGGTGTGTGAAAGAAGGAAGCTGAAGATAAATGTGGGCAAAAGTAAGGTGATGAGATGTACAAGGGGAGAGAGTGGCAGCAGGCTGGAAGTGACTATTAAGGGAGAGAGACTGGAGGAAGTGGATAGTTTGAGATACTTGGGTGCGAATGTGGCAGGAAAGGGAGGAGTGGGGGTGGAGGTAGAATGTAGATTGAGAGAAGCGAGTAAATGTCTTGGTGGATTAAAATGTGTAATGAGAAATAGACATTTGGGAATGGATGCTAAGAGGAGGTTATATGAAGGAGTGATTGTGCCGACAGCACTGTACGGAGCAGAAACATGGAACATAAGAGAGGAAGAGAGAAGGAGATTGAATGTGTTTAAGATGAAATGTCTGAGAAGTATAATAGGGGCTACTAGGCTAAATAGAGTGAGAAATGAGAAGGTGAGGAGGAGAACAGGGGTGGAAAGGGAGTAGGGAGATAGGGTTGATGAAAAAGTATTAGGATGGTTTGGACACATGGAAAGAATGAATGAAGAAAGATTAGTAAAAGAGGTGTGGAAGGCAGAGGTGGAAGAAGTGAATATGAGGGGCGTCCTAGGATGAGATGGATGGATGGGGTAAAAGGGACATTACGAAAGAGAGGAATATCTGTTGAGGAAGGACGGGAGAGGACAGAAGATAGGGGTGAATGGAGAAGGGTTGTGTATGGATGATGCTGTGATGCATGAGTGGGTGGGGGATGGGGGATGAGGGAGTATGTATGAGAAATAAATTGATGCAGCCCGAAGGGATTTCTCCCCGTCTTCTCCTTTTCTGCATGAGGGGACGGAGAGGGGGTTGCTGAATTAATGAAGCAGCCTTGCTGTGGATGTGCTGTGTTTTGCGACACCGCTTCTGACCCAGGGCAGTGGACGGGATGCAGGGATGGCCCGTCATCCAGGAGGCGCCAAGATGTGAGGGAGGAAAGAGGGTGGAGGGCTGTGGAGTATGTAGGGAATGGAATGGGTGGGAGTGGTTTCTATGCCTTTTTCTTTTTGGCTACCTCCCATGTAAGTGGGGGAAAGCCTTTGGTATATGTATGTATGAATATATATGTACACACACACACACACACACACACACACACACACACACACACACACACACACACACACACACACACACACACACACACACACACACACACACACACACACATATATATATATATATCGTTTATTTTCATTTCTGCTAACATATATGTGTTTGGCTTGGTACTTTGGTAGTATTTAGTTAATATCTGTGTCATTCTGATTCTAAGGTATGTTATGTTTTGCCGAGTCCCTTGGGCTGTACTTAACTGACGTCCTGTTTCTGAGTATTGTATTCCTGTAGTTTGTGTTGGTTTATTTGCTGTTACTAATATATTCTTATTTTATTCATGCTAGTTTCAACTGGGATTTTACGTAAACTTTTTTGTATCCCGGCCTGACTGGAAGGGCAAGTAACTGTATTTTTTTTTTTTTTTTGCGTTTTTTCTGGTAATTTATTTTAATGATGTGGGTATTTTGTGAACTGGTGTCCTACCTGGTGATGAATGTACTTTCTGGAGAGAGTAACGATCGCTTGGGAGACCTTTCCCCTTGGTGGCACACATGCCCTTTTATATTGATTTCCTTTGCTATCTGTATATCCATGAAGACGAAGCCCGGGTAGGGTTCGAAACGTAGGAATAAACTTATATCGACGAGTCCAGCGTTTATTTTCTTATATGTATATGTATATATATATACATATATATATATATATATATATATATATATATGTGTGTGTGTGTGTGTGTGTGTGTATGTGTGTGTAAATATACATGTATATCACAGGTGAGAAATGTAGTAGTAACATTTGTAAATCACAACTACACCACAGTCGGACGAAAGAAAAAGTTGCGTAAGCTTACGCAACTTTTTCCTTTCGTCCGACTGTGGTGTTAGTTGTGATTTACATACATATATATATATATATATATATATATATATATATATATATATATATATATATATATATATATATATATATATATATATATATATATATATATATATATATATATATAAGGACTATCACCTACCAGTAAACAAACTTAGCCAAGATGTGCGCACATGAAAGTAGTTTCTTCCTGGAACTATTGCAAGGGGGACTTACATTATGAGAAGCTATTTCATTTTCGTGCCGGTGATTCATTGCTCACACACTCCAGATCTCTCATTCCTTTCCAGGAGGCATTGCCTTGCGTGTGTTGAGTGTTGTAATGCTGTTGTGTGTTGTAGGATGTGTATTAAAGTACAAACTGCTTCCCAGTCATTCACCGTTCTCCCTTTTACTTTCTACGATCTACTCGAATGCTCATTCTTTACATATTTCTATCTTGAGCACTCTTTAATGCTTCTAGGTCTGTTTACTGCTTTTCTATCCAGTTTCTGTTTCTCTCTATAGAAAATCTACAGTCTATTCCTACCTATATACCAATGGGTTTTTCCTCCTTACCAGAGAGATAATCATAGTTAAAAGGTATAAACCCACTGCCACCCATTTTATCCCCTCCCAGTCTTATCTATTACCCTCTGCCTCCCTTTCATCTTAGCTCCTCATGGATGACTGGTCATCCCTATATCCCGCCCACTACCCTGGGTCAGAAGCAATATAGGAAGACACAGCACATTCACAGCAAGGCCGCTTTACTTAATCGGAGAACCCTCTCTCCATCCCCTCACACATAATCACCCCATAACCACACCATTCCCAACCCACTCCCTTTCTTGCATCACAGTATCATCTATACACAGCCATTCTACAGTCACACCTATCTCCTGCCTTCTCCCTTCCTTGCGCAACAGACGTTCCCCTCCTGTTCAACGCCCTTTTCACCCCATCCATCCATCTCATCCTCGGTCTTCCCCTCATATTCACTCCATCTATCTTTGCCTTCCACACCTCTTTTACTAATCTTTCTTCACTTATTCTTTCCATATGTCCAAACCATCCCAATACTCTTTCATCAGCCCTATCTGCCATCTTCATTTCCACCCCAGTTCTCCTTCTCACCCCCTCGTTACTCACTCTATCCAACCTTGTAACCTCTACCATACTTCTAAGACATTTTATTCAAACACATTTAAACTTCTGTCCCTTCGGCACAAAAGAATCATTTACACCAAAGCTATGTTGGTAGGAGGACACACTTTTCTTGGTATAGAAATGCATCAGTCTGAGGTACTGAAAACCATTTACTCAAACTAAGATCTTATCAGAAACTAGTACAACATGGAGATCTTTTCAACGTTTTATAGTTGAGGAAAGAAAGAAAATGCGACAACGGAATACACCAACATTATTCACGTCAGCTATATCTATGAGTCAGGGCGTAGGGGTCGGAAGCCGAAAGGTTTCCCGGGTCTAAATCACTAGAACTCGGCTGAATATAAAAGTGTAATTTGTTGTTTATGAAGAACACGGCACTAGTCTGGTATAACAGTGCTCGTTACTGTGCCTATAGATCAGGGGTAACTAAACTACGTCCCGCCTCCACACTCCACACTCCACACTTCACACACACACACACACACACACACACACACACACACACACACACACACACACACACACACACACACACACACACACACACACACACACACACACACACACACACACACACACACACACACACACACACACACACACACACACACACACACACACACACACACACACACACACACACTCTCTCTCTCTCTCTCTCTCTCTCTCTCTCGGTGGCGCAGTTGGTAGAGCGCTGGACTGGGAAGTACGATGGTGCTCGCAGTACCCAGTTCGAATCCTGCCCAGGGCCGAAATTATTTCGGTATCGCTGTGCTTCTGGTCGTTACTCTGACTCTCGTGGGCAGGGAGTTGGGTGTGTGTGTGTATGAAAGGTCATAGCATTACCCATAGATCGGTCATACGAGCTCTGAGCTCTCTTCCGGGAGAGAAATAGCTGTCGATCACGAGTCCAACACGTGATCCAAAGACCAAGGTGAATACACAGACAAACACACACACACGCACACACACACACACACACACACACACACACACACACACACACACACACACACACACACACACACACACACACACACACACACACACACACACACACATATATATATATATATACACATATTATATACATATATATATATATATACATATATATATACGTATATATATATATATATATATATATATATATCAGATAATTTTTTATGACCGTCGCATGTAGGACTCGAACCTACGGTCATAAAAAAATTATCTGATTGATGTCGCTGTCCACCGGGGAATTTCTCACTTGCCTTCCAAATACAACTGCTTCCAATTTCTCTGTCTCATCGATCCCTTTATCCCAAATCTACATATTGTTACCTTTGTCATATTTCTTTGTATACCCTCACAGCCAGAACTCTTGGGGATGCGTTGAAATTGCCCTCCAGTTCTTTCAATAAACGGAAAAGGAAAATATTTCGACTGGTGGGCAGTAGAGTTTCACATCGTTTATTACGCGAGTTTTTACCCATAGTTCACCTCAAAAGGTTTTCTGTTTAGCGTTTTTTGTAACAACATCTTTTTTATATTATTTGGTTTATTTTTATTCATTTAACTCTGCTGTTTTATTTATTAGTTTGTTTATAAATCAATTAATTGATTAATTGATTAGTTAATTGATTGGTTGATTAGTTCATTCATTCATTCATTCATTCATTCATTCACTCACTCATTCGTTCATTCATTCATTCATTCATTTAATCATTCATCTACCTATTTATCTATTTATTTGTCAATTAATTGATTTATTAATCTATTTACTTATTCATTTACTTATTCAATTATCTATTAATTTATTTACCTATTTTTGTTTGCTTATTGATTGATTGATTGATTGATTGGTCTATCTATCTATCTATCTATCTATCTATCTATCTGTCTATATATATATATGTATATATATATATATATATACATATATATATATATATATATATAATTATATATATATTTGTTTATTTACCTATTCACTAATCTAATCATCTATGACTTCATTTATCTATTTATCTACCTACTAACATTTTTATATAAAAAAATTATTTGTTTACTAATTCATTTAGTAATAAATTACTTTATTGATCTATTTATTTATTTACTCATGTATTTATCTATTTATCAATCTATTCATGTATTTATCTATATATTCATTTATTCATTTACATATCTATTTTGCATTTATTCATTTATCTATTTGTTTAATCATTTATATATTTACTTATTATTCACGTATTTATTAATTCATTAATTTGTTTATTAATTTGCTTATCTATACATACTTTTTTATTTATTAGTTAATCTATTTATCTATTAACTCATTTATTCATCTATTTATTTAATTATCTATTTATCATTACTATTCTTTTATCTTTCTTACCTGCTCACAGAGTACATGTGAAACAGTTCTTTCCTTGGACACAGTAGGGTCGGATTCGATTGGCGTGAAACGCTAGGCGATTGTTCAAGTCACAATTTCATAGCTTCCCAACCCTTCTCTGCAACGGCGAACACCAAAGGCCATGGTGGCATTGCACGATTGAGCTGATTACGGTTGTTTCAGACTCCCTTTGGAACTGCAATCATTCTAACAAGCTTGACACTTCACATGCATTTCGTGCTATTCAAACAGCCTTACCAAGCCGAATTAAGCAAACGAGGAGAGGTACAGATCTGTATTGTTCCCCAGAGGATAGATCGCTTGTCCCGCAGTGGACTCTCAAGGCTGAACATTCTCTTTCATACTCGTTCAGGTCGCTCGCTTAGCTCCCTCTCGACGGTTGTTCAGAGGGTGTCTTAGAAAACACAATTTAGCTTATGTTATCCTATTGACCAGCTGTCATTCGTGATCTGATGTCGACTGTTGTTCATTATCTAATGTCCCCATGGGATCGAACAACTTGCACAAGAAGCCAAGTCGCCGATGCTTTCTATATAAAGACATAAAAACATAAGAATGGAGTGGGGAGGGGGGACTGCAAAAGACCTACACTAGGCAGTTCCATGTCCATTACCACCTATCATCCCCATTCATAAATTGTCTAGTCATCTCTTAAAACAACCAGTTGTTTCAGCACTCACAATATGGTTACTAAGTCTATCCCATTCGTTAACCACTCTATCGGTAAACCAGTTCTTGCCTTATTTCCTTCTTAAACCCAAAATTGTCCAATTTAAACCTATTACTACGAGTCCTGTCCTATTGTCTTAATATGATGAATGCCTACAACAGCCATGCTATAGCCATTGGCCCACTTGAATATCTCTCTTAGATCGCCCCGCATTTTTCGTCTTTCCAGAGAGTGTAAGAAAATAAGAACATAAAAATGAAGGAGACTTCAAGAGACCATAAGACTTACACTAGGCTGTTCCATGTCCATTACAACCTGTCATCCCCATCCATAAAGTTATCTAACCTTTTCTTGAAACAACTGATAGTTTCAGCGCTTACTACATGGTTACTAAGTCTATTCCATTCGTTAACCACTTTATTGGTAAACCAGTTCTTTACCTATTTCCTTCTTAGATAGAAATTTGTCCTGTTTATATCCATTACTACGAGTCCTGCCCTGCTGTCTTTATATAATGATGTCTGTATCATTATTGTTAAAGCCCTTGCCCCATTTGAATACCTGTATTTGTAAGGTAAAATTCTGAACCCCCCTTGTATCATTTTGGCCATTCCCCACCCGCCCCTGCAGTGATTCTAGAGAATCCATTGTATAGGACGGAAACCAAAACTGTACTGCATAGTCAAGGATGGTTTTACTATACACAGTGTTTAATGATTACCTATACCAGCTATAAATCTTAATGCCCTGTTAGACTTATTACTGGGTTTGATGGTCTCATGGATTTAAGGTCCGGACTCACTAACACTTCTTGGTCCTCTTCTCTGGCATTGCGTTATTTAAGTTATATCTGTTATGTGGATTATATAATCCTACGTTTAATACACTGCACTTTACGATACTGAAGTTTATTTGCCACTTCACCTACCATGCAAACAATTGAGTAAGGTCCTACTGTAATATCCCAGCATCTTTCTCGACCTGACATAGCGTCCTATTTTAGTGTCATCCACAGACTTACTAAAATCACTATTAATCCCATTGTACAAGTTATTTACACACATAATGAACAGTAAGGGACCCAAAATCGAGTCCTGGGCCACTAGTGACACTACCCCATCTGTATTTTACACCATCAATGGTGACCCGCTGTTTTTTGTCACTAATCCATGCTCTAATGCATTCAAATACTTTTCTTCCTGTGTCATAGATTTTTATTTTATTTATTAGTCTCTGATGGGATATCGTGCCGAAAGCTTTGGTAAAGTCAAATTATGTAACATCGTAACTATCACTATTACTTGTCGCCCTGTTGACATTAGTGTAAAAATATAAAATATTAAATACACACGACCTACACTTGGTTAAACCCATGCTGTGAGTCACGCATCAAATCACGAATCTCGATACGAGTCCTGATTCAATAAACTATTATTGATTTCTGCATTTTACTCATAACCGACGTCAAACCGATTGTTGTGTAGCTGTGCATATAAGATTTGTCGTCATTTTTAGATACAGAAACGATGTTAGTCTGTCCCTAAGAAATAGGCACAAATCCAGTGTCAACCGACAAACTAAATATTTCCGTTAACTGCTCACAGTTTACACTCTTTTATCATCCTCAGAAAAAAATTGTCTGGAGCTGGGATCTTGTAGTTTTAAGTCTATTTCACTACATATTTTTTTGTTATTAATATTGAGGCTAATTAGCCTATCGTGTTGCAGTGAGGTACCATATCTATGCTCTCTTTTGTAAGCACTGACAGAAAATATTAATCAATTTCCTCGCTTATATTTCCTCTGAATTTTTTCAAGTCATCCTCGTTGGATTTAATTAGGCATATATTTCCCTTATTCATAGTTGCATAGAGATGAAAGAAACCCTTGGCGTTAGATCTCGCTTGTCTGTCAACTTTAATTTTGTAGTTGCATTTCGCTCTGCGCGTGTTCTTTTTAACCAGACTAGCCGTGTCATTATACCTAGTCGTAAGGCGTGTTTCTCCCCTTCCCCTTGCTGATCTTATTCTTCTGCTTTTCCGTCATCCATTTAGGTGTATTATATTCTAATCTACATGTATACATATACATATACATATACATATACATATACATATACATATACATATACATATACATGTATATATATATATATATATATATATATATATATATATATATATATATATATATATATATATATTGTATTATCTGACCTGCAAATATGTGAAGTCATTCTATCCTCCCAAGAATGCTGTACAAATGGAACCACTACAGCTACTGTTCACATGGTTCCTCTGTAACTACCTGGATGAAAGGATAATGATAATACAATAACTGAGATGTCTGTCCCAACTTTTCGTATCTATGTTTGGGATCCATAAGGATTTGCCCTTGCTCCAACTCTTAAACCTCTACAATGAATTACCTTCCAGAATCGATCTGCCTACGCAGCTAAGCCCTCAGTCTCTCAAATACGGACGACATTAGTCACATAAGTATGAGTAAATGCAAAACAGAGAAGGTAGCTTTACGCGTTATGCAAAACATATTTGACGGGGCACACACATGAAACGAGAGATAGCGTATAAGACTAATGCGTTTTTTGTGCAAAGCTCTCAACTTCCACTACACCAAACACGACAGAACAATCCCGAGAACTTCTCTTGAAATAAACAACATTAACATTCCAGTGAAGGACCTTGCTAATGTGTTAAGAAGCGTACTGGTAAGTAGTTATATTTGTACAATCAGAGAATTAAAACTATGTCTGCACTAGGCAAACTAAATAGTTATTTTTTGCTATAACACTTGGAGTAAAAGTCGACTTTACCTATGACTGGCCGGACCAATACCATACTAGACTTCTGGATCGATTCACATGTCATGCTCCCCCCAACACACACACACACACAACCCTTGCACCAGAAAGTTGATAGGAAAAGGATATTTGTTTCCGACACTTACGCTCTTAATGATTAATTATCAATGAGTACATTAGTTGTCTCAGATCTGTCATGAATGGATTATCTTATTTATCTATAACACACAGGAAACCCACAGTCGGAGAAAATAAACTTCGAATAAAGAAGAATCCTATATTTCGGCTATCAACTGTAGCCCTCTTCAGGAAAGTACGTACTTTCCTGAAGAGGGCTACAGTTGATAGCCGAAATATAGGATTCTTCTTTATTCGAAGTTTATTTTCTCCGGCTGTGGGTTTCCTGTGTTATTTAAAAATGTGCTACTACATTTCTGTTTAGAAATTATTTATCTATGTATACGTTTTATTTTGCATACATTCTAGTTTATGTATATTTATCATATGATCTATCATCCTTATGTGTATCCTCTATCTTGTGAGATAATTATCTGTGCCTATGTTATTCTATGCCAAGTCTGTCTAACACTCGAAAGTTGAAATCAACCCACCTCTCACTGGAACCACACGGAACGTACGAACATCATGATGCCTACAAGCACAAACACATACGTTTTCTTCTATAATTCACTTAATTTACAAATTTCTCATACTACATATTCTCATTTCATTTCACCATTTACTAAGATTACCCAACCTTTCTGCCTATCCCTACTACTAAATGTTGAACGCTCTTCCCTAATTTGTTGGTGAAATAAATATGACCGAGATGCCAGAAAAACTCACTTCAAAGCCAGTCCCTTTTCCTATGAGACCTCCTTGGCCACGACGGCGGTCGAAAATATTTGTACAAGCCAGCAAGACGGACTACATCAGCTTGTAACTCATGTATTTAGATTTATATATATATATCTTTTAGAATTTTGAGGATTTTTTCTTTTAGTTCTCATTAAGGTTCAATTCGTATACTACGGCAAATAAAGTTAATCGTCACTTTCTA
>NC_134800.1:50661186-50668686 GCF_046742065.1 Oratosquilla oratoria
TTCTATTTCCAACAACCTGAAATGAAGAACATTCATCTTCTTTCCGGTTCGCATGTCCTGACCTTATTAATCTTGCTTCTTGTATTTTTTGCTGACATATCTCTATCATGAGTTGTTCTCTAATCCTGCTGTCCGTTGTAGACCCATAGGTATAACCTTTCCTCGTTTGTACTCTTTGTTGTATGGCTTCTGGTCTGACATCTTTACGAGAGATGCGTGCAACTTTGGTTTTGATTTTAACTGGAATGTTCTTGTCGCGAAGTAAACGAATTACTTGACGCTCAACTGATCACCCGTCATGCATCTTGCCTTTTGCGAAGGCCTGCTTGTCGAGATGGTGTTCTCAAAACTTCATTGCATCAGAAATTGTTAGAAAGAGAGTGACAATATATATGGGGTTCTTAAAAAATCTTGTTTTAGCGTCTCCACTGAAGAACACCAACAATGAAAAAATTAAGATATCTGATAATACAATCTGCGTTTCATAAACAAAACTCACTTATACTCTCGATAACCCGGCTACGTTAGTCTGTTCATAAGCGTAGATAAGATTTTACGAACCAATACCTTTCTTCGCCTTTGATCGGTGTATCATGAGAACCCGAAGATGGCGGATAATGTAGCTGTCTTGCAGACCATAACTCTGAATCAAGAATTTGGCTTAAGTCAAACGAACAAGTTGCACAGAGTTCTACTGGAGTGAACAATTTACACACAACTGTTCTTCAATCCTCATCTACTCCATAGTTGCATAATATATCTTGACGTTAGCCATAACACGGTTGATAAAGATTGCCATCGAGTTGGAGTAGCTGTCGAGGTGGATCCGTGAGGCAATGGTCATCAGGTCAAAGGCTGACAAACTCTTATTCTGTCATTAACCTCCATGACTATACTACCTGTTGGTCTTAATGTCATGCCATCGGACAGAGAGTCACGTATTTCGGGGATCTCTCTCTCTCTCTCTCTCTCTCTCTCTCTCTCTCTCTCTCTCTCTCTCTCTCTCTCTCTCTCTCTCTCTCTCCCTCTCTCTCTCTCTCTCTCTCTCTCTCTCTCTCTCTCTCTCTCTCTCTCTCTCTCTCTCTCTCTCTCTCACACACACACACACACAGTGAGAGAGAGAGTCGTCTTTATAAGCCGGTTCCTGTGACACAGGGCTGGGGAACCACTGACACGCGTGCCAAACGCGGCACGCTAACGTCTTATGTTCGACACGCGGAACCCGAGGTCACCTAAGAAAACAGTGAAATAGATAACCTGTAAACGTCTTCGCTGATTTTTATATTACATCTCAACAGAATATGCGATAAGATATATATGTATATGTATATGTATATGTATATGTATATGTATATATATATGTGTATATATATACATATATATATGTGTATACGTATGTATATGTATATGTATATGTATATGTATATGTATATATATATATATATATATATATGTATCATATATAGGTATCTGTATAAATATATATATATATGCATATATATATATATATGTATATATATATAAATATATATATATATATATGTGTGTATATATATATATATATACATGTTAATTAAAAAACAAACTTTGAAGCCCTGCATATGTCAGTTATATTAAAACTTCATGATGGTCCAGACGTGATGATCTTCTGGGACCGGGATTTCGAGAGTAGTCAGGGCGACCGAGCAGCCCTACGGAGAGGCCGCTATTCTCGCGTCTCTCCTAGGACGGGCTTAGAAAAGGTGACCCAAACACCACCTGATCCACCTTCCCCTGGACAGACAGCCGCACCCGCCAGGACATCCCTCATGCGGTCGAAATAGAAGATCAATTGCTTTCAAAGTTCAAGACAGCAATTTGGAATGTCCGTACCCTGGCAAACTGCAGAGACTCTACTATCACCTTTCGTCCTCATCAGAATTGAGTTCAGGCTGTATGACATCGATGTCGCCACCCTCAGTGAAGTTCGCCTAGATTCTGAGGACTCTCTCACGAAGATCTCTTCTACTTTTAGATCAGTTATCATTGCCTTTTGTCTTAGTTTGGCATTAAGTAATTATAAATCAATTCATGTTTATTTATACATAGGTTCACTAGATTTGTCTTTAGTTTTTATTCCTCTTTTTGGATTCTGTGCATTCATTTCTGTTTTCCTTAATTCTTCCTGATTTCTATTGTTTCTTCTCTTTTTTTTTCGGTGACACTACCGTTTCGATATTGCTCCTTTGCACCTTCTATTGAAATGATCTCTTTTCGATTTCTTCTTCCACCGACCCAAGGCTAGTTTTTCTCACCCGAGTTTGAGAAATTTAGAAAACTTTCTTGTTTTTCTTAATGGTTATATTGGTCTCGCTTGTGTGTAGCGCTACAGTTCAAACTGTAGCGCTACGTGGAATTTTTTTTTTCTTTAAAGTAAATGCACTTTATAGGATTAATTTGATTGGGTTCTTGGGCAAGCAGCAAATTCAATTTCGGTGGTGTGTTGCCTTCAACTGATCTTGTTTTAGCTTTAATCTATTGGGTTATTGTCGATTCGGTTGATATATCAACAGAGTATTATTCCGTGAACCTACGCTTCATTTATTTTCGGCTCCTCCTAATCTACTTCTTTACAATTAAAGTCACCCATCAGGATTATATATTTACCTCATTATTATTATTATTATTATTATTATTATTATTATTATTATTATTATTATTATTATTATTATTATTATTATTATTATTATTATTATTATTATTATCATTATTATTATTATTATCATTATTATTATTATTATCATTATTATTATTATTATTATTATTATTATTATTATTATTATTATTATTATTATTATTATTATTATTATTATTATTATTATTATTATTATTTTTATGTAAATAGACAATTATGTCTCATAATTTTTCTATCTTAACTTTGGAAGAACCTTTAATATTGTTCCGAATGAAAGACTGAATAAGAGGTAAGTTGCTAAGCTGAATTAGTAATTTGTTGAACAATCGTAATCAGCGAGTGCATCTAAATGTTAAAACTGAAAATTCATTTGTTAGGCCAATGATGTTTTATATAATTTATCACTGACAAAATAGCAAACTTTACGGGTTTGAGGAAATTCCTTGAACAGGTAGATAAGACGGAATTCATAAACACAATAGAAACAGAGAAGATGGAAAATCTAAACTTCTACAACATGGTTCCGGAAAAAAATATGTCAAAGGTTAGTGGAAAAAGGAAAAAAAAAAAAATCGAGAAAAAGTTGCTATGCAGCAAAAATGAAAGGGATGTGAAAAAAATGGAGAAAGTGTTGAAATAATAGAACGTAGGAAGAAGCAAAAACTAAGGATGATTCCAAGTAATTCATAAATAAGTATACAAATAGATATGCAGATAAACGAATTAACAAATAAATAGAATTAACACGACGCGTAACGTGTCACTTAACCAATGGGTCCCTTAAATCGTATAATACCACTTCACACAGCCGAACGTTATCAAGAAAAGCCCTAGACCTAAATACAGTCCTTTCAAGCTACCCTCTCTGGAAGCCCTCTTCATCTAGGTTAAACATCCAACCTATGGATCTTCAAGCCATGCCCACCATAAAACGACTGGACTGTGGACTACCTAGGACAGACTACCCACTCGCGCAGGATCGGTAGTTGTAGGAGGGGAAGAGATGTCTGTATGAAAATGAAAAAATAGTTGTGTATAAAAGAGGGCTATTGCCACCGGGCATCACGAAGACAGGCGAGCCCCTTTTTACTAGCTCCGGACAGAATTCACCTCATCCCGCACACTCTCATTGGCCCGTGCCAACCAATTAGCGCTGACCACATCTCGCTAACGCTCTTTGTAATTCGCACGGCCCGTATGTAAGTAGAAACTCAGATCTAAAGAACAACACCTCATCCCTGAAGATGAAACCAGGCAGTTCCGAAACGTCGGGTAACATTTGAGAACTCTTTAGGAAACTCAAAGAGCGTTACACAGAAAATACACACAACAGGGTTAACTTCTTCAGTGAAATAAACTTGTATTTTATTTTCTGTGTGCTACCAGGTGATTACATTTGGCTGACGAACACCTGTTTTAAAAGGGTTAACTACTTTAACATTGTGATATCATTTACATTTATTATTCTGGGTACTTTCATTCAATACTTCTTCGTTGAGTTAATGTGGGTAGACTGTAGTCAGCTGATACTTTATCCCATAAAAGGGATATCATTTTACATGTTTGTTTTATCTACCATACCCTACGGCATCAGTGACTTTGTCAGGTTATTTATCATAGACTGTGGATTAAGTGATGCTACACCGGGACTGCGAAAGGAAGAGCTGCTGTTATGTTTGAGTAACCCAGTAGGTCTGGAAGAAAGGACCTAGTAGGTCTTGATGAATTGACCCACAGGGTTATGAAAGAATGGCCCACTAAATCATGGACTTATGAATTAATGGATCAAGAAGAAACGCCGCAGTGGAGAAAAATACCATATGGCTGAAAAAAAATCCGTGGATCAAAAAGCAATGACCTGCACTCACAGAAAATGTTGCTTCAATCCCCCCTCCACCTCCCCCCCCCCAAAAAAAAAATTAAGTGGGCCTGCTGGGTCATGGAGAAACGTTTTTGTATATTTACCCCAAGGTCGTTGATAGGAATGTCCTTCAAGGCTGTGGGAATCCCGTCAACAGTCGAGGGGCATTGTGCTTGCGATCGGTCCTCAGGAGTGTGCGGGGCTGTGGATGAGTGGGAGGACGATCCTCCGCGGCCCAAGGAGGACCCTACTGAGGACGAGGACGAGGAGGAGATTCGCATCACGTCGAGGCCCTGAAGTGATTCTTGAAGTTTCCTGTTGGCGCCGTTCACGCTGATGTTGTGCACGTCTTTGCTCCCGTTACAACCCATGGTTGTACACGATAACGACGACGAGGAGGAGGAGGAGGAGGAGGAAGAGGAGAAGGAGGAGGAAGAAGACGAGGCGGTAAGACGAAGAGGATGAGGTGGAGGAGGAGAGGAGGAAGTAGAGTTGAAGGTCGATAAGGAGGACGAGGTGGAATTGGCTTAATGCTGAATTAGAATGAGGGGTTAGGGAACAAAGGAAAAAGGGGAAAGAGAGACAAAGTATGAGGAGGCTAAGTAGTTAAAGAAAAGAAAAATTGAAGGATTAAGAGACAGGGGAAGGAGGAAATGGAATGAAAAACAAATGAGATAGGTATTGAAAATAAGGCTTACAGTAAATGAAATTGGGGGAATGTGAAGAAGGCCGAATTGATATTGGATAGACTTGAAGAAACGTAAAAAAAAAAAAAAAAAAAAGGAGCTTTGAAATTACTTGGCCGTCCTAAGTCGAATCAAAGCTGGGACTTGGATTCCTCGAAAATCTTATAAGGTGAGTAGCTCATGCCAGGAACCGCTTAACTGCGACTGAGGTCGTCACCGGAATTCCAAGAGCGATTAGGACCAAAATCGGGGTTGGAGGGGGAAGTTACTGCTCGTGGAGAAAGTTCTGCTGAAATTGGGGGTGATTTTTTCGGGTGGGATGCAAAGAATTATGAACTTTGGTATGGAGCTCCCCTTCTTCTTGGGGATGGGTTCAGGGTTCAGGGGTAATCGTGTGGAGGGTGACGGTGAGAAGGTGGTGAGGTTTCTTGGAAGTGGGCCAGTGGGAAAGGCCAAGGGGAGGACAGCGAGTAGCGGTCCGAAGGAGTCAGGTGGGGAGGGAAGGTCACCTCGAGAGAGAGGGGCAGGGAGGGGAAGGGTCTACTTCGGGAAGTAGATTTACGAATAAGCGACGGAATTCTATTGCTTTCTTAAATGAATATTTTCTTCTTTTTCTTATTGGGAAGAAAGGAAATGGCTAAGAAGACTTTCGGAAAGAAGTTATGTGCATAGAGGGTATTCTAGAAATGGAGCAATTTTTGGGTAACGGATTTGGGGAAAGGAATAATTTGTAGGAACGTTTTGGGAAAACAGACGCATCTTTAAGGAGTATTTCGGGTTAGGATTGACATATACCAGCTTGACCCGAAAGCTTATATGTTGGATTTCCTTTCGAAAGCTGTCAGCGTTCCTTAATTGAGGTACTTTATCTGTCACTCAGACAATAATTGTTTCCTTTTTGTAGTGGTGAAGCACAAACTAGGTCACACACGAGCACTGTCCGTCTCGTTCACAGGTCACATTGTTTATGTAACTGTGCTTTCCCTGGCAATACAGTTAAGTTTGTCCCGTTTGGGCTACTTTGAGGGTCCTGGAGCCACTTTATCTTCAAAATCAGGTATCAGTGTCTGGATCTTGGCTAAGCCATGGGTGACCAGAGGCTGAACCTTATTATGTCTCCCAACGACATCGTTATTGAATGTCCTGCAGTTGGAAGTCTTTCTCGTTTTGACCTCTTAGTTTAAGGATCTCTGAGGTATTCAAAGACCCTTTCCGTGATTATAAACCCTTTAAACCCGACGACGTGCAACTCCTGCCAAGGGAAGAAGAGGTACATGGTTACTGAAACCTGCCGATAAGTCGCACTTGGGCTGCGGGCCAGCTGGGTTGTCGACAGACGTTACGATCGTTATGTCAAGATTCACATGTCACTGGGGTATGCACTGCCCTTGTGGTCACAATATATTGGCCTCGGCATGGGTGTCAATTCTACCTCGTTTGGTATTCAATCCTTATCACCTCACAGATCTTGCGATTTCATGCACTATGTGTTCCCCGCAGAGCTGCACCAACTATTTTCTTGGGTAATTTTTATATTGAGTGAATGTATTGACTAGGTAGTCACCAAATATAATCACACAAACTTTCTAAGTGATTTGGACCACTAAGTAAAGAGTCTTCACTCCCTCAGAAGTTTAGGTACTTTTAGATTTTTACCAGAGAGCCTGTCCACGCTCTTAGTATCAGGACTGAATGTCGACTGAAACGTGGTTCTCACCGTTCTTGTCGGTAGAGCGAAGTTGTACGGAGCTCATAACGCGGGAAAAGTTTATTTCACTCCCATTTTCTATTACGTTTGATCAAAGAAAATGAAGTACAATAATCCAAAAGAAAATACACCCAAACATCATTATTACATATCTAGGGTTTTGAGTTAATATGAAGTATATGGTTATCTAATAGTATGTATGTTTTCGCTACAAATACAAAATCTAGTTAATAAACTAGTGTTTGTGGCAGTCATAGAAAACAGCTTTCGTCATCCCCGTCGCCATGGCAACAGTGTAAACAATATGGCTGGCGTCATGAATACATCGATCCAAAGTGAACATGAACTACGAACATGTGGAGTAACTACAGAACATATTGTTCAGTAAATATCTATTAGTAAGAATGAATAATTATGTACATTATATGTATATATTTTCGCTAGTAAGTAAAAATCCAGAATAATTAGTAAAATTGTAAACGCAAAACTGTCATTTCCAAAACAAATATTTGAGCAAATGGGAATCTTCTTGCACAGTTTAAATCGAACCATCATCGTAAATATCATAGAC
>NC_134800.1:50683686-50693686 GCF_046742065.1 Oratosquilla oratoria
CCTCTGTCATCATTTCTATCTTTTATTATTTGTTCAATTCCACACTAAGATGGCTTTTCTTTGGACAATGTTCATAATCTTTATAGTTCTAAATACTATTGTGTCATTCATTTTTCTTCTTCTTCTAATGTTGCCGGCGTGTGCATTTGTATATGTGTAAATATAATGTATGTATATATATATATATATATATATATATATATATATAATATAAACACACACACACACACACACACACACACACACACACACACACACACACACACACACACACACACACACACACACACACACACACACATATATATATATATATATATGTATATATATACATATACATATATATGTGTGTATATATATATATATATATATATATATATATATATGTATATGTGTATATATATATTTATTAGCACAGCGTAATGTAATAGCACATTGGTAAAATGAAACTTGTTAACCCACTGTCGGAGAAAAGAAATCAGAAATACTAATTATCTGTATATTTCGACCAGTCAGTGGTCGAAATATACAGATAATTAGTATTTCTGATTTCTTTTCTCCGACAGAGGGTTAACAAGTTTCATATATATATATATATATATATATATATATATATATATATATATTAATATATATATATATATATAAAGATATATATATATATATATATATATATATATATATATATATAAAACCCCGTTGACTTGGTGTTTCTTCTCCCCAAAAAACCAAATCTTTCTTCGTTTAGGCCTTGTTGTTTCTCATAGAAAAGATACATATTATTCTTTTATTACTGTATGTCATTATGACAATCCTTCTTAATGAGATGTTGATTTCAGTTCATTTGGAACACGACGTAAATTCTCCTGAAACTCTTTCCGGTTACCGTCATTGCGTCGTTTGTCCCGAAAAAAGTTTCCAATCTTTGTTCTTTAATGATATTTCATAATCCGTTTCGAAAAAGTCCTATTGTCTCAGTGACATCACTTCTCGTGACGTTTTCCTTTACTTCATGACGTCGTTACTCTTGTACGTCTTCATCTCGAACTTTCTAAAGAAAACTTGATCTCCGTTTTCTTTCGATACAGGGGCGGGATGACACCGCCACAGCATCTGGATCTTCGGACCCTTCGAGCCGCGAGCCAAGCGAAGGAGCTGGTAAGTTGTGAGCATTACAACGCTGTTCATAGGTAACCATGGAAGTTAAGCTCAAAGGATTACGTATAATTATGTCTGTACTCTCTCTCTCTCTCTCTCTCTCTCTCTCTCTCTCTCTCTCTCTCTCTCTCTCTCTCTCTCTCTCTCTCTCTCTCTCTCTCTCTCTCTCTCTCTCTCTCTCTCTCTCTCTCTCTCTCTCTCTCTCTCTCTCTCTCTCTCTCTCTCTCTCTCTCTCTCTCTCTCTCTCTCTCTCTCTCTCTCTCTCTCTCTCTCTCTCTCTCTCCCTCGATCTCCCTCTCATGCACACACAGACACACGTACACACACCTCGTGGCGCAGTGGTTAGACCTCCCGGCTAAACCCAAAAGGAAGGGAAATGAGGGAGGCAGATATATGGGGAAGGTTAGCAAATAAAATCAGAAAGAACAAGAGAAATATATAACAGACAAATCTGAGAGAATTGTGTCATATAGCGAAAGAAAAAGGAGATGCAGATGTAGAGGAAGAACGAGTTTATTCCAAGGAGGAAGTGCCAAAGTGACCAAAGTCGACATGTGGGATGAAGGAGACAGGAGGGGAAAAAGGAGAAAACAAATGCTAGGGCGGTCCAGGTGGGAGTGCTGGGGTGGGGGTAGGGGGTGCCCGAACACCTGCCCCATTGCCCTGTACCCTTCACAAAAATATATAAAAATTAATGAAAAATGATTTCTCACAGGCTTTTTTCCATTTTCTTTACCATTCAGAAATTATAATGTGGGAAAATGGTGTTGCAGCCTACCGGAGAGTTGTCAAATACGAATGACACAGATGAGTGAAGTGCCCAATTTCCTACCCAAAGCACCTGCTCCTTGCAATGTCTGTGGACGTTATTGGGGGCGGTGGTGACAGAAAAGAAGCGAAGATGTGAGGAATTGTTGTAAAGAAGAAAACGGGCTGCTTATCAGAGTTATAGAATAAAGAGGGTGGGAGTAGGTGTCTGAAGGAGAATTTTGAAAATAACAAAAACATGATTTGAAAAAAAGTGAAAAAAGTGAGGAGGTGGAGTTGGGTAGAGTAAAAGCAAAGGTGACAATTATGAATTTAGTAAGATGAAATGAACTTGAAATATAATAAAATGAGAGAGAATAGAATAGGATTGAATAAAATGAAATAAAATAGATTAATGTATAACAGAATGAAATAAGATAAAATAAGATGAAATAGAATATAATAAAGTGGAATGAAATGAATGAAGAAAATTAAATTAAATAGAATAAATTCATAAATAAATAAATGAATGAATAAAGAAATAGGTAAGTAAACAAACAAAAGAATAAGTAAATAGGTAAATAAATATATAAATAAATAAATAAATTAATAAATGAATAAACATAGATAAACAAATAGATAAATAAATAAATAAATAAAAATAGATAAACAAATAAACAAATTAATAAATCAATGAATAAATGAATAAATAATCAAATAAGTAAATCAGTCAATCAATCAATCAATCAATAAAAATAAACGATTAAGTAAATACACAAATAAATAAATATATAAATAAATAAACAAATCAATCAATAAAAGAATGAATAAACAAACAAATAAATAAATGAATAAATAAACGAATAAATGAATAAATAGATAAATTAATTAATAATTAAATGCCTTCTCTATTTTAGGGTTACAAAGGGAGTTTTCTGTGATTATTTCTTCGTGATGCACTCACTAAGTTTTCAAGAGAGTGCTTATACATAGCAAGCATACTAAAGTTGTACTAGAAAATTCGTTATTCATGGCCTTATCCAATATACTGTATGCGTCAGATATTGTGTATCTCGCAAGTAAATTTCACAAAACAGATAGTTTTGCTTAATTCACAAAGTAGGTTGTCCTTGTCGATTACCTTTAACTATACATGTAACGACTTAATTGTTATGGCAGTATTTTTCTATCTCATCTTTCTAACCAGTTTGTAAAATTGTCCATATTGATTATCTTTAACTTTAAAAGTAATAAGAATGAATAACTTAATTATTATGCCAGTATTTTTCTATCTCTATCTCATCTTCCTAACCAGTTTGTAAAAATGTCCCCATTAATTGGTTGTTGTAATCTCCCCTTTATTATCACTCTGATAACATTTTTCTTTCTTTTTTGTTCCTTAGGCAGAAAAGAGGGGTGACATTCGAAGAAAAAGTCTTCTCTTATTGGTGCATCATTATCTTGAGAGCCAAGGGTAAGTTTCTTCTGACAGTGAATAAAGCAAGCTGGGTATACTTGTGGAAATGAAATATGTCCTGTCAATAGTATTATTATAATCATTAAGCATTAGCAACAGCAGAAACAGTACCACTACCATTGTTATCTTTTTATTATTCTATATTTTATATATATATATATATATATATATATATATACATATATATATATATATGTATATATATATATATATTTGTATGATATATATTTACACATATATATGCATATATATATATGTATATTTATATATATATATATATATATATATATATATATACAATTTGGGCATCGTAGAAAATGGGCTTCAAGGCTGTAGTGTTCAGACGGCCCGGCCCATGATGCAAGTCTTCGTATCTGTTTTCGATTCTTTAAACGTTCAGTGGTTCATGGCGGCGGCGGTAGCGAGCGGGACTCGCGCTCAGACCCCGCGATCAAGAGTTTGCGATGTTTAAGTTTGATTATTTAGATATATACGTATATACATACATACATACATACATACATACATACATACATACATACATACATACATACATACATACATACATACATACATACATACATATATGTGTTTGAGATGAAATGACCGAGAAGTATGATAGGGGTTACTAGGCTAGATAGAGTGAGAAATGAGGAGGTGAGGAGGAGAACAGAGGTGGAAAGGGAGTTGGGAGATAACGTTGATGAAAGAGTATCGGGATGGTTTGGACACATGGAAAGAATGAGTGAAGAAAAATTAGTAAAAGAGGTGTTGAAGGCAGAGGTGGAAGGAGTGAACATGAAGGGTCGACCTAGGATGAGGTGAATTGATGGGGTAGAAGGGGCATTGGGAAAGAGGGGATGTTGTGATGCATGAGGTGGAATGGGTGGGGGGTGGGGGCTGAGGAAGTATGTGTGAGAAAAATTTGACGCAGCCCGAAGGGATTTCTCCCCGTCTTCTCCTTTTCTGCATGAGGGGACGGAGAGGGGGGTCGCTGAATTAATGAAGCGGCCTTGCTGTGGATGTACTGTGTCTTGCAACGCTGCTTCTGACCTAGGGCAGTGGACAAGATGCAGGAGGTGCCAAGATAAGAGGGAGGGTAGAGGGGAGTGGAGTATGTAGGGGATGGAATGGATGGGAGTGGTTTCTATGCCTTTGTCTTTTGGCTACCTCCCGTGTAAGGGGGAAAAAGCCTTTGGTATATGTATGTATATATATATATATATATATATATATATATATATATATATATATATATATATATATACATATATATATATATATATATATATATATATATACTGAATGTGTGTGTTTCGTGTGTGTGTGTGTGTGTGTGTGTGTGTGTGTGTGTGTGTGTGTGTGTGTGTGTGTGTGTGTGTTTCAATTGAAGTTCAGGCTTTCATAGATAAAAGAAAAATATTCGCATTTGACATGATAACTTTTGCACTACACCAAACTTCTTATTTTTCTGAATAACTACTCACTTTCTAAAGAAGTCAATGCATTTAAACGAAAATCTTGTAATCACTTCAGTCCGGTCCTGCTTCACAGCTGCTGCAAACATTTTGATACAAACTAGACCAAAATCCAGAAAGTATGCCATTGTGTTGAAGGATTACGTTTCCAAACTAGAAAGAAAAGGTAACGTGTAGAACCACGTTAAAGGAGGTTTGACTTGTCTGGGAGGATTTGAACACATTAAGGAATAATTCTGTGTTAAAAAATACTGATTCCGTTTTCTATGCTCACAGACACATGGAGGTAGCCAAACAGTTCGCCATCGAGAGTAGGCTCAACTTGGATCAGTTTGGTGTTTGCGAGAACGTCGATCTGGATGGAATTCTCGAAGAATATGAAACAATGTATGTTGTCAAGGTAAAAAAAAAACTACATATGTTATCAAGGTAAAGGAAGTTTGATCAAGTATATTAGCATTACAAAGGATTACAAAGGCGGAGCATGCCGACAGGAGACCTTTTGATCCATATCTAGGTCGGATGCGAAAAAAAAATCATATTAATAATAAAATAATAAATAAAAAACTATGATAATGTAAATAACAAATAAAATACATAAATAAATGCATAGGTATAGTTAAATAATAAACAAACAGGTAAATAGTAAATAATAATAAATTGACATATAACTAATAATAAATAAAAATCAGACAGACAAATGATAACAAAACAAAAACAAATAATATAAGATAAATTATAATCATTACAGCATCTTACTTAGGTATTTATCTAAATGATTCTTAAAGCTTTGAACTGAACTACATTGCACTACCTGTGCAGGAAGTTTATTCCATTCATTAACTACACGGTTGGCAAAGTTGTTTCTACCTACTTCCAAATTGAATCTATTTCCGGACAGATTGAGACCATTGTTTCTTGTCTGATTCTCATTCAATGTAAAAATTTTGTCACTTTTGATGTTGTCAATTCCCTTTAGAATTTCAAAGACCTGTATCAAGTCACCTCTGAGTCTACGCTTTTTTAGGGAAAACAGATTCATATGTTTTAGTCGATTTTCGTATGATTTATTTTTGATATTTGGAATCAGTTTTGTGGCTCGCCGTTGTACTCTTTCCAATCTGTCAATGTCTTTAATGAGATTCGGTGACCATACGGAAACAGCATATTCCAAATGTGGACGAACTAACGATTTATATAGCTTGTTAATGAGTGATGGACTTTTGAAATCAAAAGATCGCGCAATCAGTCCCAGAATCTTATTTGCTTTCTCAGAGGCTGAAATACACTGCTTGGATGATTTGAGGTCGTTACTGATAATTACGCCAAGATCTTTTTCACTATCCACTTTTGTTAACGAATTTCCAAATAACTTGTAATCGTACTTACTGTTATTTTTATCTATGTGCATTACCTTGCATTTACTTGTGTTAAATTTCATTAGCCACTTTTTAGACCATTGCTGTAATTGATCTAAATCTTCTTGAATATCTAATTGGTTTGAGTGATCATTTGCCACTCCGCACAGTTTTGTATCATCAGCAAATTTGGAAACAGTAGATTTTAGTCCATGGTCTATATCATTTATATATACTATGAATAGAAGTGGCCCAAGAACGGAACCCTGAGGAACTCCACTTGCAACACTTTTCCATCCAGAAGTTTTTCCATTTAAAACAACTCTCTGTTTTCGATCATTCAACCAATTACTAGTCCAACCTAATAGGCTACCACTTATTCCATGCAAAGCTAATTTAGTAAGTAGTCTTTCGTGTGGGACGGTATCAAAAGGATTTACAAAGGATTACAAAGGCGGAGCATGCCGACAGGAGACCTTTTGATCCATATCTAGGTCGGATGCGAAAAAAAAAATCATATTTATAATAAAACAATAAATAAAAACTATAATAATGTAAATAACAAATAAAATACATAAATAAATGCATAGGTATAGTTAAATAATAAACAAACAGGTAAATAGTAAATAATAATAAATTGACATATAACTAATAATAAATGAAAATCAGACAGACAAATGATGACAAAACAAAAGCAAATAATATAAGATAAATTATAATCATTACAGCATCTTACTTAGGTATTTATCTAACTGATTCTTAAAGCTTCGAACTGAACTACATTGCACTACCTGTGCAGGAAGTTTATTCCATTCATTTACTACACGGTTGGCAAAGTTGTTTCTACCTACTTCCAAATTGAATCTATTTCCGGATAGTTTGAGACCATTGTTTCTTGTCTGATTCTCATTCAATGTGAAAATTTGGTCACTTTTGATGTTGTCAATTCCCTTTAAAATCTTAAAGACCTGTATCAAGTCACCTCTGAGTCTACGCTTTTTTAGGGAAAACAGATTCATGTGTTTTAGTCGATTTTCGTATGATTTATTTTTGATATTTGGAATCAGTTTTGTGGCTCGCCGTTGTACTTTTTCCAGTCTGTCAATGTCTTTAATGAGATTCGGTGACCATACAGAAACAGCATATTCCAAATGTGGACGAACTAACGATTTATATAGCTTGTTAATGAGTGATGGACTTTTGAAATCAAAAGATCGCGCAATCAGTCCCAGAATCTTATTTGCTTTCTCAGAGGCTGAAATACACTGCTTGGATGATTTGAGGTCGTTACTGATAATTACGCCGAGATCTTTTTCACTATCCACTTTTGTTAACGAATTACCAAATAACTTGTAATCGTACTTACTGTTATTTTTACCTATGTGCATTACCTTGCATTTACTTTTGTTAAATTTCATTGGCCACTTTTCAGACCATTGCTGTAATTGATCTAAATCTTCTTGAATATCTAATTATTTTGAAAATCATACATGTTTCTCCACAGTGATACACATCAGCATAAAGGACACTAATTCTAAAATGAAAAAGATACAAGTATTCTGCTTTGTAATTGTATTAATAGAAAATGCTGGTATTTTTTTCTTTCCGGTGTTGGAAATAAATATATTCCGTCATCCACTCCCCTGGATTTATTTTTTATATTTGCTTTAAGTGATTTTTTTCTGTCATACCAACTCCTTGTCAATTTTCTTCTTTTTCTTAGGAACATCTCTGGTCTTTCCTGCACTATTTCCGCTGTGTTTCACATACGATTCTTTATTCCTTTCAAGATTACCTCCTATTTCCTTTACTTTCTTATTCCCAATTTCCTTGTATTCGCCATCTCAGACTGTTTTGCAATATTTTGTTTACTAGTATATAGTAAAGGTGATCAGGTACAGATGATCAACTCCTCATAAGCAGTGATGAGAATTGAGGAACAAGTTTGTTCTCCATCCTGTATCCGATGGTTTCAGGAGGAGGTAAAACTGGGTGCTGTAAGTGTGCCATTTCCTACATCAAAGCCTGATAATAAGAACGATGAAAATATGAATATTTAGTATCTCTGGTTGGTGGCGGTCTTTCTACGTGTTTGACCAATCTTCATTGATTTTGTTAACCTTTATCGCTCCATACTCTTAGCAGAAAAAGACTTCTGCGTCATGATAAGTCAGTCCACGGAGGATAGTGTCATCAAAAACCACAGATAGTTATGCTGCAAATGCACATCCAAGCACGTCTTCTTAGTATGTCCAGTAGGATGGGACATTAAGTCGTTTCCAGTCAGAGCATGGAAAGCTGGAAATATACGGAGAACATTATGGTTCCATCTGAATGTTTTTCACGATAGCTTGGAATAAAATGCACTTGTTTTGCCTCGTTGACCTTGCTTTCATCCACATTATGTGGAAGTGACCAGATGTGGCAGTCTTCGAAATCTGGCTGGTGAGGCCTCTTCATGAGCAAATCGCTTCCATGCTCAGGCTATTATGCCATCAACCTGAAACATTTAAAAACAGAATTGATAAAATGACGCCATTAATTCATGGTTATTCGATACTATAAACACATCATCATTGTGAAAACGTCAGTTGTTTTCTCTGTATTTAATTATGCTGTGCCAAATTTAGTAGAGAAAATCAAATAGATGCATTTTTACAGTGTGTAAAAGGTATGGCAAAGTGTCCCTGCCAAACAGGATACATACAAGATGGCGTAGTGGTCATTTTATTTTAGTAAGCCTTAGAAAAATATGGAGACTTAATTCCACTGACATACGATAGATCTACATTAAGCAAGCACTGAACTTTACGTAAATGATGCATACCTGGTTTTCCTAGAAAAGCATGCAAGGTTATGGAGTTTTGACTTTGTGACCTTGGGTATAAGGGAGGCGGTTGAACGGAGGTTGTCGATGCGGAAAGAAGTGTAAAAAACGGGAACAAAGATCGTACTTTGTTTGCTGGCAGGAGGAGAATTATCTCTAAAAATGGTGGTTGTCGGTGGGTGAAGCCGCCGTTTTTTTCTTTCCGAAAACCACTGATAAATTAAGCGACGTATTCCAACCGTTTCCGTCTGTATCGACATCACCTTTAGGGAATACAGAAATATAAGAAAAAATAAAAAATAAAATTAGAAAATGTAGAAGCGAAGGAACTAGGGGAAGCTATATAATGACCTCACTTTATCTGATTCTGAATAATGACCTAAGGGTGTCCTACATCTCTGTAGCTTACTAGGTTATTTACAATTTCATTTAATTTTCTTATTGTATATTCTTTGGGCTCCGAACAATTATTGACTTGCAGGCATGAATACAAACTCCTCAGATATCTGAATCTTTAGCAGATGGAAACGAACCTATGCCAGTCACAAATGGGTGAGCGCCTTGCCCAACTCGCTTACCGATACCTTTTTACCTTCCAGATAAAATATCAAGTCCTTTTCTAGTCAGAGGAAATGGTACTAAACGGTCAAACGGAAGATAACATTGTATAAAATTCGTGTCTCATGGACTCACTGACGTTGAAGATACCATCTACTTTCCATTTTTTAAATTATAGCCTCTCTAGCTACATCAAAAAAGGGTGGAGTTTCATCTACCAGTTGATAAGGAACCATCCACAAGGAAAACTGACCACTCGGAAAATTAGCCATATACAACTGATCAAAATACTTGGCCTAGCGAGCTCTACACTCTTTCATGTCTGACACTAATTCTCTATCAACTATTTGGACAGTGCTGATCTTACCCACATATTTAGGGCAAAGTTTCCCCGGGG
>NC_134800.1:50698686-50701186 GCF_046742065.1 Oratosquilla oratoria
ATAGCCTACTGGAGGGGAAGCGAGGCACGTCCACTGGTCGGTAGCATAGTCTAAGGTGGGCACGTAATAACATTGAGCCGATGAATCGAAAGTCCATTGGGTCGATACTTGTATGGTCTCTGTATGAAGTTTTCGTAGTGCTGGATGGACGCACTAGCACCTCTTTCAGCATTGCTGCGGTGGCAAGTGGGGGAGTGGGCAGCTTGGTGTGCCATCGTTTTCAAGTATACGAGGGAAGTAGCTTCAGCACCAACAGTTGATGGATCCAATGCACAGCCTGTCCTCGCAAGATGGTCAGCCGTGTCGTTGTCCAGAAATCCAATGTGGGAGGGAATCCACAGGAAATGCACCAACAGTGAGTTTACGTGGGCCATGGCCAGCTGAGTGAGTATTTGTGTGACCATGTATTGATCTGTAAGGCTGGGAGAAGAGAGGGCACTGAGGGCCAGCTGTGAATCACAGATGGTTAAACCGTTGTTTCTGGTTCCAGTCAGCAAAGTAACAACGTCCAGGAGTCCATTCAGTTCAGAATATGTAGAACTTGATGAGTTGGAGAGTCGACGGTCTGTCCCGCCCCTTTGTAGTGGCTCCATGTTGGGAGAAAACAGAGCAAAACCAGCACTGCAACTCCCTGTAGGGAACCGTCAGTGTAGAGGTGGTAGGTCACACGGAGGAAAGACGACAGTCCGGCGATGGTTTCCAAGTTTTTTTTAAGCTATTGAAGGCCAGTCTTAGAGGCTGGAATATAGAAGACTGTTGGCAGGGGGAGGGGGTTCCAGGGTGGATGGCTAGGGCCCACGTTCTCTTCTGAGATGTTGATGCTAAGTCTCTTAATGTTTGAGCAGACGAAAGTCACTATGGAAATCAGCGAACGATGATCACCGTCCGATGTGAAGAATGCGTAGGTAAATTTGTCTGTCCAAAATCCTTCACCATCCAGGGTTCAATTTACAGCTGATGTCGATGTAACGCTTAAACGCCGACGCCAACGGGAAGAGCACGCGGGAACAAAAAAATCACCTAGCGCACTCAGAGAAAAATGTTCCTGCGCCTAATTACGCACAAAATGTTCAAGAGAAAGGTATGAATAGTTCCATTGTCACTGAAAAAAAAAATCACCTGGCTGGAAAGAAAAATGGGAGAAAAGCACAAACGCCAACAAACGCAATATCACTGGCCGGCAAATTTTCAAAGTTCACAACGAATACGAGCGTTCTGCACAAAATTTAATTCACACAATACAAATAAACACTGAATTGTTTTTCCGCTGCCACCGTATGTACAGGGTGTGGCTAAATAAACCAAATAATAATGTAAAATACTATATTTCTCAGTGGGATAAGGCGCTATTAAGACAAGCGTGCGCTCGCTTTGTAAGCCGAACCAAGGCTGACTCCGACGCCAAGCGACGCCAAGAAGCTCAGACTTGGCGGGAAAAACATATACGCTTAAATGAACACTTGGTTCTCACAATAATATATAAAATATATAATAATAAATAAACAATATTACAAATACGTATGTACAACACACAAAGAATATTCTATGCCGCCATTACAGGCCCATAACAACAAAGCAGAGCATGTTCCCATCATACCCTTTCTATTTAGCTTTCCTTTGATGTGATCTTTTCTACAACACCGAATTCTCTTGTCTTTCCTAAGACGCCGATCGCTTCCCCGCCACGCTGGCAATTCCGCCACCTCTGGCATAGGTCGTGCCGTCAGCGATCCGAATCTGAGTGACGATGCCTCAAGCGTCGCCTTGGAAACACAAGCCAAGTCCCGAAACGGAAGCCGGACGAGGAACATTGACAACCGGAAGAGGGAGGAGCTGACCAGGTAACTATCTAGGGAGGTGGGAGCTAAGGAGTATTTTTATGGACCAAGCGGTCTCCTGATAGACTCGTTTCCTTCGTGGAACACGATTTAGATTTGTTTGAATCCGTGGATACGGAAAGCGACTGTATTCTTGCGGAACAGTTTTCAGAAATTTTGTTTCCAATCATTTTATGTGAATATATCTTCGATCTTGCGGTTTTCCATAATGTTCCGATAGTGGCTGTTGACTTGACAATGTGGCAGACTACAACAAATTTGATTTATTTCTGTATTTATTTATTCACATATTCATGAACTTACTAATTATTTTTTAAATATTTATGTTTGTTGATTTATTAATTTACCTTTCTATTAATTTACTTCTTTATTAATTAATTAATTAACTAATTAATCAATCTATTCACTTATCAATCTACTAACTCATTTATCTATTAATTTACCTATTATATCTTAATTTATTTACTACTAAACATTCGATCTTGATATAATGTTATGTCCTTTCATTGCAACCCATTGTAATCGCATTTTACCAAGTTTTGCCTACTTGATATCTACCGTAACGATACTAGAATTGAATTTAATCAGTCAATTCTCATACCATTCCCCCATTTTGTCTGATTCAGTAAACATATTCAGTTTATTCAAGTAATTATTTGAGC
>NC_134800.1:50708686-50791186 GCF_046742065.1 Oratosquilla oratoria
CCATATAAAGGAGAGGACGGGGAGAAATCCCTTCGGGCTGCGTCAAAAATTTTTGCTCACACACACACTACCTCACCCCCATTCCCCCGTCCAATCCACCTCATGCATCACAACATTTTCCATATACAACCATTCTCCATTGACCCCTGTCTTCTGTCCTCTCCCGTCTTTCCTCAACAGACATTCCCCTCTTCCCCAAAGCCCCCTTCACCCCATCCACCCATCTCATCCTAGGACGTCCCCTCATGTTCACTCCCTCCACATCTGCCTTCCATACCTCCTTTACTAGTCTTTCTTCACTCATTCTTTCCATGTGTCCAAACCATCCTAATACTCTTTCATCCACCCTATCTCCCAGCTCCCTTTCCACCCCTGTTCTCCTCCTCACCTCCTCATTTCTCACTCTATCTAGCCTAGTAATCCCCATCATACTTCTCAGACACTTCATCTCAAACACATTCAAGTTCCTTCTCTCTTCCTCTCATGTTCCATGTTTCTGCTCCATACAGTGCTGTTGGCACAATCACTCCTTCATACAGTCTCCTCTTAGCATCCATTCCCAGATTCCTATTCCTCATTACACTTTTTAAACCACCAAGGCATTTACTCGCTTCTCTCAATCTACATTCTACCTCCACCTTCACTCCACCTTTTCCTGCCACATTTGCACCCAAATATCTAAAACTATCCACTTCCTCCAGTCGCTCTCCCTTAATGCTCACTTCCAGATTACTGCCACTTTCATCTCTTGTACATCTCATCACCTTACTTTTACCCACATTTATCTTCAGCTTTCTTCTATCACACACTCTCCCAAACTCTGTCACCAGCTTCCTCAATCCCTCCTCCGATCCTGCTACAAGCGCAGTGTCGTCCGCAAACAACAGCTGGCTCACCTCCCACTTTTCTCCATTTTCTTTAACCATCTCCAATCCCTGACCCACTACCCTTGCATTCACCTCTCGCACCACCCCATCCATGTATAAGTTGAACAGCCAGGGTGACATAACGCATCCCTGACGAAGTCCCACCTTTACCTCAAACCACTCACTCTCTCCATTTCTAATCCTGACACAAGCTCTACTACTCTCATAAAAACTCTTGACAGCTCCCAGAAGCTTTCCTCCTATCCCGTATATCCGCATAACCTCCCACAGTGCCTTTCTGTCTACCCTGTCGTAAGCCTTTTCCAGATCCATAAAGGCCCAGAAAACATCCTTCCCCTTACCTATAGCTTTCTCACATATCTGTCTTACCACAAAGATCTGATCTACACAACCTCTACCTGTCCTAAACCCACACTGTTCCTCACCAATTACTCCTTCTGTTCCTCTCCTAATCCTCTCAATCAAGATCCTCCCATAAGCCTTCCCAACTACACTTAACAAGCTAATCCCTCTGAAACTACTATATTCACACTTGTCCCCCTTTCCCTTGTAAAGTGGAACTATACACGCACTCCTCCAGTCCTCTGGCACTCTACCTTCTCTCCAGCAAACATTAAATAACCTCACCAACCAGTCCATCATCACTATACCTCCTTTTTTAAGACATTCTGCATGGCATCCATCCAGACCAGGTGCCTTACCTGCTTTCATCATCTTAACTGCTGCCTTCACTTCATCCTTCCTTATTTCTCCTCCATTTTCCTCACTCATCACTCTCGTTTTCTTAGCATTTTCCACTGCAGCTATCTTTCCCTCCCTATCCTCCTTCACATTAAGCAACTCCCTAAAATATTCTGCCCATCTTCCCCTTACTGCCTTCTCCTCCATTATCATCTCTCCATCTGCACCTTTTACCTTTTCTTCTCTACTTGATTTGCCTCCTCTTCCTCTCTTAATTTCTTTCCAAAACATCTTTTTATTACTTTCAAAATTTTCTGTCATACTCTTACCCCGTTTTACATCTGCTCTCCTCTTTGTCTCCTCCTTTTTCTTTACTTCTCTTTTCTTTTCCCTGTACGTCTCATATGACTCCCTCGTCCTACTTTGTAACCAATCTGTGAAAGCTCGCTTCTTCTCTTCTACAACCTTCTTCATTTCCTCATCCCACCATTCACTACCCTTCCTTCTATTTCCTCCTGACCTTCTTGTTCCACACACCATCCTTGCACACTTTGTGATTCCATCCTTGAACCATCCCCATTCCTCCTCCACACCTACCTCCACTCAATCCTTCACTCCCTCCCACTCCTCCTTCAGCTTCCTCTTGTACTCCTTCTCCTTTTCCTTTTCGTTTAGAGAGTTCACTCTAAGCACCTCCCTACCTTTTGTCCCTTTCCTCTTCCTCCATCTGTCCTCCACTCTCAACTTACCTTCCACCAGAAAATGATCTGATATTCCCCCACCCTCTCCCCTTAGCACATGTACATCCCTAACTCTTCCTATCATAATCCTATTTACCACTACATAGTCCATTAAAGCTCTATCTACCACCTTTCCCTCCACCACCCTCTCCCATGTGTACTTATGCTTGACTTTCTTCCGAAACACTGTATTTGCTATCATCAACTCTCTTTTTAGACACATTTCCACCATCAACTCTCCACTACGATTCTTTCCTGGAACTCCACATTTCCCAACCACTCCATCAATTGGCTCCTTTCCTACCCTAGCATTAAGGTCTCCCAGTACTATTACATTTACACTTCTCCCTAAACCCTCTATGCACTCATTTAAATCTATTCCAAAAGGCCTCCCTTTCTTCTACATTCTTCTTCTGCCAGGCCCATATGCACTTACAAAAACCCACATCTCCTTTCCCAGTTTCACCTTCATCCACATTATCCTTGAGGAAACCTCCTTCCACTCCACTACACGTTTACCTATCTCTTCACTTACTAGTATAGCCACCCCTTCCCTCCCTCGCCCTCTCTTCACTCCTGATAACCTCCCACTTACACTCCCAAATTTACAATCGCCCTTCCCTTTCAGCTTAGTTTCACTCAAAGCCAACACATCCATCTTTCTTCTCACAAACATACTACCTATCTCTTCCCTTTTACTCTCATCTGTACCACATCCACGCACATTAAAAGACCCAAACCTTAGGGTGCTGGACCGAGGCCCTCCAGCCCCTCTTATGCCTCTGCCTTTTTTTCTAGGAATGTGCCCTGTAGGGCTACAAGGAGAGGGATGCCTAGTCCCAATCCCCGTCCCTTTTTTTCTCGCCTCTTACGATCCAAGTGGGAAAACTTGGTGGTAGTATTCTTTTCCCCCACCACAGGGAATTCCCCCACCATAGAAAAGGAAAATACTCAGAGAAATGGTACAGTATAGCAACAAGGGTTGGGGGACAGCATAACGGAGGGACAGTCGTAGTATAAAAGTGTCATCATTTTTCTATGAACAGAGTTTTCCTCTATCATAGACAAAATGATGTGTGGCTCTGGTCCGTAGGGGCGCCCCATATAGACCCTAAAGTATCGACTGCATGCTACTTTGCCGCAGTAACAAGCAGCCTTATTTTTTTTCCAATTTCGTTAAAAAAAAATAAAAAAAAAAAAAAAAAAAGGAGGAGGAGGTTTGGGCGCGAAGCGGTCGCGAGCGAAGAGAGCAGCGCCACAGTCCAAGCGCCCACGGCAAAGCCCTGACGTCGAAGCCGGCGCTTATTTATATATATATATATATATATATATATATATATATATATATATACATTATATATATATATACATATACATTTATATACATATACATATACATATATATGTATATATATATACATACATACATATACAGTATATATATATATATATATATATGTGTGTGTGTGTGTGTGTGTGTGTGTGTGTGTGTGTGTGTGTGTGTGTGTGTGTGTGTGTGTGTGTGTGTGTGTGTGTGTGGTTGTGTGTGTGTGTGTGTGTGTGTGTGTGTGTGTGTGTGTGTGTGTGTGTGTGTGTGTGTGTGTGTGTAATCAAGAAGAAAATCAAAACTTCTTTGGATGACCATCTTGACTTTCGACAGCCTCGTCAGGTGGTGGACCTCAAGGCCATGATCAGTGACTACACTCGGCTAGAGGACAACATCGGTGACATCGGCAAAGGAAGACCCAACCCTCTCAAGGGGAAGCAACCAGGTCCACCTGAAGGAGGTAAATGAATTGGAATTGGCACCATGGTGTTATTGAACGAACAATATAATTATTACGTATTAAGCATTGGACAGAATACTGGGTAATTTTTAAGTGCAACGAATTATTGAATTCATTCCAACGTCGTACACAGCAAGGTAAGACCGGAGGGAAGCTGTAGAATCAAATATTAGGGGTATTGATATTAGGACTATAAACAGAATCCCTTTTGATTGGGTTATTAAATGTGCGTGGTTGTTGTACAGATGAGTGAAAAAAGGAAGAGGTTGGTGGTTTGTTTGTAAGATGGAAGAAATTAAGTGAAATTAAGCTGATAGCCATAGTCTCCGTTTTCTACGATTCCCAACGTCACCAGATAGGTATAGCAACAGTCTGAAAAAAAGATTTCACTCGTTTTGCCATTTTAACTATCATGGAACTTCGCGAAGCCTCGATCGTGATTCCCACTGAACCTAAGTCCCGCTCACTATTGTCTTACTATTACAATTCTATTAAAAGTTAAAGGATAAACACAGTAATTAGTGTTTGATACGAAGGAATTCATTGTATCGAACTCTTATCCTTTTGCTCTTTTCTTCCTTTCATTCTTCATCCATTAACTCTCTTTCTTCCCCCACCCTCTCTTCCACCTTTCGATATGATTTTCAATCCATCATGAGGCATTTCTTTTTCTCCTCCTACCCTTATCTCTACACTTAACAAAACCCTCCCCCTTTCATCATTGTCCCCCTACTTAACTCCTCCTTTTTTCCTCCTTCCATTCTGCCTCACTCTCTAATTCCTTTTTCCCCCTATTTTCTCCCTTCCTCTCTAGTCCTTTCTATCCTCCATTCTTTCACCTCGCCTCTATCTCTCTCTTTTTTTCTTCTTCTTCTTCTTCTTTTTTTTACTCATACTTTTACTTTTACTCTTACTTTACTTTACTTTTCTTTTACTTTTACTCTTACTTTTACTCTTATTCTTACTTTTACTTTTACTTTTACTCTTACTCTTACTCTTACTTTACTTTTACTCTTACTTTTACTTTTACTCTTACTTTAGTTTATTTTATTTTACTTTTACTTTTACTCTTACTTTTACTTTTACTTTTACTTTTACTTTTACTTTTACTTTTACTTTTACTTTTACTTTTACTCTTCCAGGAGATGATGTCGAGAACACGGATCCTGGGGGAGGGCTTTGGGACAACAAGATGGTCAAGCAACCTGCAGCGCTTCCTTTCCTTTCGGGCGAGTATAGAGACCTGGCAAATACTATTCAAAGGGTAAGTATATTCACACACACACACACACACACACACACACACACACACACACACACACACACACACACACACACACACACACACACACACACACACACGGTGGCGCGGTTGGTAGAGCACTGGACTGGGAAGTACGGTGGTGCTCGCAGTACCTGGTTCGAATCCTGCCCAGGGTCGAAATTATTTCGGTATCGCTGCGCTTCGGGTCGTTACTCTGACTCTCGTGGGCGGGGAGTTGGGTGTGTGTGTGTGTGTGTAAGGTCATAGCATTACCCATAGATCGGTCATACGAGCTCTGAGCTCTTCCGGGAGGGAAATAGCTGTCGATCACGAGTCCAACACGTGATCCAAAGACCAAGGTGAATAAATACACACACACACACACACACACACACACACACACACACACACACACACACACACACACACACACACACACACACACACACACACACACAGTAACAACATAGTCCTTATTGGAGATTTTAATCGCAGTCAGGTCAACTGGGAAAATTAGCAATGATCGAATGGGTAAAGATAACATTTCCACGAGGTTGGATCTACTACTAAACCAAAAATCCTGAGATAAGAGTCCTAACTCATGCTCCATTTCTTTGTTTCCAAGGAAATTCTTGTGGATAACCCGGGCATCCAATGGGGGGACATCTTAGGCCTGGAAGAGGCAAAGCGTCTGGTGAAAGAGGCCGTCGTCTATCCTCTCAAGTACCCGCAACTCTTCGTGGGGCGTTTCAAGCCTTGGCGCGGAGTTCTGCTCTTCGGACCTCCCGGAACAGGTACGTCTAAGGCACGTCGATTCCTTGCGACGCCTTAGAAGACCACGTACTCATACATACATACATACATATACCAAGGCTTTTTCCCCCTTCCAAGGGAGGTAGCCACAAAAGGAAAGGCATAAAAACACTCCCACCCATTTCATCCCTAAATACACTCCACACCCCTCCCACCCTTCCTCTCATCTGAGCACCTCCTGGATGACGGGTCATCCCTGAACCCTGCCCACCGCCCTGGGTCAGAAGCAGTGTCGCAAGACACAGTACATCCACAGCAAGGCCGCTTCATTTAATCGGCGACCCCCCCTCTCCGTCCCCCTTTGCATATAAGGAGAGGACGGGGAGAAATCCCTTCGGGCTGCGTCAAAATTTACTCACACATACTACCCCACCCCCCACCCCCCGCCTATTCCTCCTCATGTCGTCACAACATCATCCATATACAACCATTCTCCACTCACCTCTGTCTTCCGTCCTCTCCCTTCCTTCCTCAACAGACATTCCCCTCTTCCCCAAAGCCCCCTTCACCCCATCCATCCACCTCATCCTAGGACGTCCCCTCATGTTCACTCCCTCCACATCTGCCTTCCATACCTCTTTTACTAGTCTTTCGTCACTCATTCTTTCCATGTGTCCAAACCATCCTAATATTCTTTCATCAACCCTCTCTCCCAAATCCTTTTTCACCCCTGTTCTCCTCCTCACCTCCTCATTTCTCACTCTATCTAGCCTAGTAACCCCCACCATACTTCTCAAACACCTCATCTCAAACACATTCAAACTCCTTCTCTCTTCTTCTCTTATGTTCCACGTTTCTGCCCCATACAGTGCTGTTGGCACAATCACTCCTTCATACAGTCTCCTCTTCGCATCCATTCCCAAATGTCTATTTCTCATTACACTCTTTAAACCACCAAGGCATTTACTCGCTTCTCTCAATCTACATTCTACCTCCACCTTCACTCCACCTTTTCCTGCTACACTTGCACCCAAGTATCTAAAACTATCCACTTCCTCCAGTCGCTCTCCCTTAATGTTCACTTGCTTGCTAATATAGCCATACTTAAAAAAAGACAAAGAAAAAGAAAAGAAAAAATCCCAATATGTTTTTCCTACTATATATGTATACATACACATGCACACACACACACACACACACACACACACACACACACACACACACACACACACACATATATATACATATATATATATAAATATATACATATATATACATATATATATACATATACATATTTGTGTGTGTGTGTGTGTGTGTGTGTGTGTATACGGTATACATATACACATGCACACAAAGGTTTTTCCCCCTTACAAGGGAGGTAGCCAAAGTCAAAAGCCATAATTCCACTCCTACCCATTTCATCCCCACCCACTCCACTCCCATTCACCACCCCTCCCTCCCTCTTTTCTTGGCTCCTCCTGGATGACTGGTCATCCCTGCATCTCGCCCATTGTTCTAGGTCAGATGTAATGCAGTAGGACATAGCACTATCACAGCAAGGCTGCTTCATTTAACCGGCAACCCCCAACTTTTCATCCCCTCATGTACCAGAAAAAGAGAAGACGGGGAGAAATCCCTTCGTGCTGCGTCAAAATATCATTCACACATAATCACTCCCTAACCCCCTATCCCTCACCCACTCCCTTCCATGCATCACAACATCATCTATATACAACCATTCTCCACTCACCCCTATCTTCTGTCTTCTCCCTTCCTTCCTCAACAGACATCCCCCTCTTTCTCAACGCCCCTTTTATCCCATTCATACATCTCATCCTCGGTCGCCCCCTCATGTTCACCTTCTCCACCTTTGGCTTCCACACTTCTTTCACCAATCTTTCTTCACTCATTCTTTCCATGTGTCCAAACCATCCCAATACTCTTTCATCAACCATATCTCCCAACTCCCTTTCCTCCCCCGCTCTCCTCCTCACCTCCTCGTTTCTCACTCTATCCAACCTAGTAACCCCTACCATACTTCTCAGACATTCCATCCGAAACACATTTAAACTTTTCCTTTCTTCCTCTCTTATGTTCCATGCTTCTGTCCCATACAGTGCTGTCGACACAATCACCCTTCATATAATCTCCTCTTAGTATTCATTTCCAAATGTCTATTTCTAATTACGCTTTTTAATCCTCCAAGGCATTTACTTGCTTCTCTCAATCTACATTCTACCTCCACCTCCACTCCTCCTTTCCTGTCGCATCCACCTTAAATGATCTAAATTTATCCACTTCCTCCAGCCTCTCGTTTAATATTCACATCCACTTTGCTGCCACCCTCGCCCCTTGTACCTTTCATCACCTTACTTTTACCCACATTTACCTTCGACTTCCTCCTTTCGCACACCTTCCCAAACTCCGTCACTAACTTTCTTAATCTCTCCTCTGATCTTGCTACAAACGCAGTGTCATCAGCAAACAACAACTGGCTTATCTCCTATTTTTCTCCATTTTCTTTAACCATCTCCTATCCCCTGCTCATTACTCTTGTATTTACCTCCCACACCATCCTATCGATGCACACATTGAACAGCCATGGCGACATGACACATCCCTGGCGAAGTCCCACCTTTACCTCAAACCACTCGCTCTCTCCATTTCTAATTCTAACACAGGCTCTACTACTCTCGTAAAAACTCTTGACTGCTCTTAACAGCTTTCCTCCTATCCCATATATCTGCAAAACCTCCCACAATGCCTTCCTGTCTACCCTGTCATAAGCCTTTTCCAAATCCATAAAGGCCTAAAAAACATCCTTACCTTTTGCTAAAGCTTTCATACCTATCTCCCTTACCACAAAAATCTGATCCACACAACCCCTACCTGTCCTAAACCCACACTGTTTCTTACCAATTACTCCTTATACATATACATATACATATACATATACATATATATATATATATACATATACATATACAAATACATATACATATATATATATATATATATATATACATATACATATACAAATACATATACATATACATGTACATATACATGTATATATATATATATATATATATATATATATATATATATATATATATATACATACACACTGAATGGTTCCCAGTGATCAATTAATATCTTTTTCAACCACATATCACTTTTAATTCCGTACCATCGCAAACGAGACTGAGAATCGCTCGAAGGAGGCATCCGTGGAAATTGAAACGTAGACGAGCCGAGGATTCGAACCCAGCTAACCCGTAACAAAGTTACATTGACGTAACTTTGTTACGGGTTAGCTGGGTTCGAATCCTCGGCTCGTCTGCGTTTCAATTCCCAACGGATGCCTCCTTCGAGCGATTCTCAGTCTTTTGCGATGGTATTGAATTAAAAGTGATATGTGGTTGAAAAAGATGCACACACACACACACACACACACACACACACACACACACACACACACACACACACACACACACACACACACACACACACACACACACACACACACACACACACACACACACACACACACACACACACACACACACACATATATATATATATGTGTGTGTGTGTGTGTGTGTGTGTGTGTGTGTGTGTGTGTGCGTGTGTGTTTTAACTCATGCATAACCGTTTTCCAAACTGGTCACTGGGTCCTCGGTGGCAATGTATTCCTGGCCGACCTGGTGACGTCGACGGATTCTGTCATCGGTGTTTCCGCTTTCCAGGCAAGACACTTTTGGCCAAGGCAGTGGCCACCGAATGCCGAACCACCTTCTTCAACATCTCCGCCACAAGCCTCGTGTCCAAATGGAGAGGGGATTCCGAAAAACTCGTCCGGGTAATGACTGTTCTTGTTTATCACATACCAGCCTTTGCACACTCACGCACGCGCGTTTGTATCCACGCACACACATTGGCTGGGGCACCTGAACACCCTCACCCACTTTCTGTGTGTAGTAGGAAGACAATCGCACCTGTTCAGGATTTAAGTTAAACTCACTGGTAAATCATATATACTGAGTTCCCGGTTGTAGGTTAGAATGGTTAATTAAACATTCGCAGTAAAAAAAAAAAAAAAAAAAAATCTTCTATGAGTAGATATTTTACTCTAACATAGACAAATGATGTGTGGATCTAGTCTATAAAGGCGCCCCAAAACAGTCCCTAAAGCACTGGCTTCATGCTACTGTGCAATCATTGCTGCATGATAATAGCCAATACCCCAGTACTGACTGAATATGTGTGAATATTCTTTCAATATACCATCTTCATGTCCACTCGTTTCAGGTACTTTTTGAGATGGCTCGCTTCCACGCCCCGTCCACCATCTTCGTGGATGAGGTGGACGCTCTAATGGCCTCAAGGCAAGGCGAGCAGGAGCACGAAGCTTCTCGAAGGATGAAGACACAACTCCTCGTCGAGCTTGATGGCCTCACACAGTCCAACGATCACGTCTTCCTATTGGCCGCTTCAAATATCCCATGGTGTGTCGGTTTTCCAACTTAACACGAAAATAATCTCGACATTCCATGCGAGCTGTATTCTTGTCAAAATTCAAAACATTAATATCTATGTATGGAATACGTACTACACAAAAATGTATATACCTCAATATATGCACCTCAATACAGACGTGATGTAAATATGCTCCTTGTTTTAGGATTATTAACTGATATCTTTAATGATTATTTACACAGGGAACTTGATCCAGCCATGCTCCGTCGTTTAGAGAAGCGGATCCTGGTGCCCCTGCCTTCCGTGGCGGCGCGGGAATCCATGTTTAAGCACCATCTCCCAGAGGTTCTTCATGATCTTCAGGAGGCGGGACACGAGGTCCATACGCACCTCGAGTATCATCAGTTGGCCTCGGTGAGGTCCAGGTCTTGGTTCCTTTGACTTAATGATGGAGGCATTCCTTCTCCCCCCCCCCTCTCTCTCTCTCTCTCTCTCTCTCTCTCTCTCTCTCTCTCTTTCGCATTCACACAGAGTGGTGGATGTCTGGAACAAATTAGACGAAACAATAGTGTGTGCAAAAACCATACAAGAATTTAAGAACAAACTAGATGCTGAGAGATACAAAGACGGGTCACTACGAGCATAGCTCCCTTTCCCGTATAATACAACTAGGTAAATACAACTAGGTAAACACACATAAACACACACACACACACACACACACACACACACACACACACACACACACACACACACACACACACACACAGGTACAATGATAAAACATGGTAACAGTAAACCTGTCGGTCAATCAGAGATAAAAAAAAAATTAATTATTTCTTCAATTGAATCTTACAGCTTCAAACTATATTACACTCAATTACATCAGCTCGAAACTTATTCCATTCATAGACGAAGCTAATGTCAAAACTTTTTCCACCAACATTTAGGTTATGTTTACCTCCTGATAGCTTGAGGCTATGAGGATGGGGTTGGGTTGAGGGAGTATTTATGAGAAATAAATTGACGTAGCCCGAAGGGATTTCTCCCCGTCTTCTCCTTTTCTACACGAGGGGACAGGGGAGGGCGCCAATTAAATGAAGCAGCTTGCTGTGGATGTGCTGTGTCTTGCGACACTTCTTCTGACCCAGGGAAGTGGACAAAATGCAGGGATGACCCGTCATCCAGGAGGTGCCAAGATAAGAGGGAGGGAAGAGGGTAGAGGGGAATGGAGTATGTAGGGGATGGAATGGGTGGGAGTGGTTTCTATGCCTTTGGCTACCTCCCGTGTAAGGGGGAAAAAAGCCTTCAGTACATGTATGTATGTATCCTTTACAACCCTCCCCCAACACACACATCCTGAATAATCATATTAGATCCACAAAGTGCTTTATAGGCGATATCCACCCCCAAGTCCCACTATCCACTGGTCCACAAAATCCATTGGTGGGTGATCCAAAGCTCTACCTCCTTCAAATATGTATACTTCTGTTGGTTACCATCTCATGTTGGTATTTTCGGTAACAAACGAGTCGACAAGGATGCTCCAAAGGTAGCATCCAACCTTTTCGATGCCTCCACTTCAATACCAGTAACACATCACTACCCAGTCGTCCGATGTGTAATACTAAATATGTGAAAATGACGATAGGAACAACATACAACTCAGTAGTCAAGTCCCACATGCATCTATGGATGTACTCACATGAACATAACCGACGTTTTGACACAGCATTAACAAGCTTAAGTAAATTAGATTGCATTAATGTCGTAACACATTGGTAAAATTTAAACTTAGAACCCACTGTCGGTGGAAAAAGATAAAAAGTGAGATGATTGTTCCTGTATATTTCGACCACTCTCTGTGGTCCTCTTCAGCAGAATGATTACAAAGGTATAGTACAAGAAGATATACATAGTAATGAGGTACATGAAGGGCGACATGGGAAGACACAGGTGAATTTACCATACCTAGGGTAAATTCACCTGTGTCTTCCCATGTCCCCCTTCATATACCTCATTACTATGTATATCTTCTTGTACTATACCTTTGTAATCATTCTGCTGAAGAGGACCACAGAGAGTGGTCGAAATATACAGGAACAATCATCTCACTTTTTATCTTTTTCCACCGACAGTGGGTTCTAAGTTTCAAGTTTAAGCTTAAGTGAAGAAAGTTGCCGTCTCACACACGGCCACCTCATGACAGGAAACGACCCTCACAACTGCCAGCGTGAAGCTCCCTTCACATACTACTAGAACGTTTGATTTGTGCACTCCACAACAACCATTTACTTTCTCATTAATCTTTTTCAACCATATTATTTTTTCACTTTAATTCCATGCCATCACGATCGAGACTGACAAGGAGCTCGACGGAAGCATATACGGAAACTGATACGTAGTCAAGCCAAGGACTCGAACTCAGCTGAGACGTAACAAGTGAATAGTGACTTAAACCATTGCTCTATCAAGAGAGATATAAGTTGAGAACAGTTTTTTATATTTGTATGCTCGAGTTACATAAATATACACGAATTTTATGCTCCACCCATCCCCGCTATGATAGTGCAATTGGTAGTGTGTACGCATGGGAAAAGTAAAAAATTATTATGGTTGAAAAATATTAATATCTGTGTACTGGGGACCATTCAGTGTGTATGTATACTACTTTCTCATCTATCCCTTCAAACAACACTAGAACTACACCAAATCTTAGGCGACAAAACACCAATACCTCTCCAATTTCATAAAAAAATCTAGCAAGCTTTAAGTACCTTTAATTTAGACCAGTACTTGAGAAAATAAGAAAACACACGAGGTTGTTTACAAAGACAGAAGAGCTGGAAACTACATTCCATGACAACCAAATAATCCCTCTCCTCGTTCTCCTCTTTCTTCTCCTCCTCCTTCTCATCCTTTCCCTTCTCTGTCTTCTCCTTCTCCTCCTTCTCTTCCTTCTCCTTCTTCTCCTCCTACTTTTCCTTCTTTGTCTCTTCCTCCTTTCATTATTCCTCCTCTTCTTCTCTCCAATTTCTCTTCCTTCTCTCCCCCTTTCTTCTTCTCCTTTTCCTCCTCCCATTCCTCTTCCCCTTCTTTCCATATTTTTCCTTCTGTTCCTCCTCCTCCTCCTATTCCTCTTTCTCTTCTTCCTCCTCCTCCCCCTCGTTCTCTTCCTCTTCCTCCAACTCCTCCTCCTCCACCTCGTCCTCTTCCTCCAACTCCTCCTCCTCCTCCTCCTCATCATCATCATCATCATAATCGGTTTTTTTATGATATCGCGTTTTTATTCTTCCTACAGATCTCCGATGGCTACAGTGGGTCTGATATCAAAGTGGTGTGCAAGGAAGCGGCCATGACATGTCTTAGGAAAGTTTTCAGCGTCCTGGAGGATTTTTCAGGTAAGATAAGAAAATACGTAAGGAACGAAGATCCTAGTGTCAATATGCGTTATTTTAAACAAATATTTTAGTTCCATATTATCAAACGATACAACACAAAGTAAAGTCTGAGTCATTTGATACGTTGAAAGGAAATTTAATGATTTATGTCAATATAACTAAAGGAAAAATTGGAAGATATATAGAAAATCTCGAAGTAGTTGGTATTCAAGAATTCTGATAGAAAAGAAACACATCTTTTTAATTATCTCCATCAGGGAGGGGGGGGGGAGGAGATGGACCGAGAAAAAGGAAATAAAAGGAAACTATAAACTCAGGAGGGGCTTGACATAGATCTTTATCACCTTAAAGGAAATTTAATAACATCAGATTTTAGAATAATTTAACACTAATACTGACCAAACGAGAAATTAAGACCTCAAGCTATCAGGATGTAGATTAAAACCTAGAAATAGCTAGAAGCAGTTTCAAGAATCTCAAAGTCAACGAAAAGAATCAATTTCCTACCATGAATGCAATACAATACAGTTAGAAGTTTTCTATTTTACTGGGATAAGAACCGAACTATAAACAAATATATATTTTTCCCAGTCTAAACCAAAGTATTTTTAATTTTCTTTTTCTTTTTTTCTTCTATAACATTTTATGAGTTTCGGTATCATTTCCTATATTGTTTTTTTATGTATTACTAGTAGGGCTAGAGTTCTTACTGAATAGAAGATACGTGAACATATTTAATTATATTCTGGCTAACTTGAATTTTTTCGCAATCACAAAATCTATTTTTGGAGAGAACAAGAAGAGACAATTGTTTAAGTTTTTTTTTTCAATGATAAAACTGTTTTCAACATAACTTGTGAATTCTTTACCTACATTAGTCCCGAGAGACTGAGCTGAGAAATACAGTATTTTTGCAAATTATCTTTTTCATAGATTTTTTCTCAGGCTGTTTTCCAAATGGCCAAACGGTATCAAGTATCTTTGCAATGATTGTTTCTCTACTTAGTAATGTGTTATCAGAAGAGGCTATTGGGACCTTTTTCGTAATATTTTGTTCTGTTTCCAAAAGATTAGACGGAGACACTATGCACTTTTAGCATTGACTTTTCTTCATTTCATTTTTTTTTTATTTTGTAAGATAAGTCTAAAGGCGCTAATTTCTGCATTTCTTTCATGAACCTTACAGTTGAGGATGACCAGCTCCCAGAGCTACAATTGGAAGCGATAACAATGGCTGATGTCGAGGCGGCATTGAGCAGAACTCGTCCTGCTCAGAGTAATTCTCAGAAGTACAGTGAGTGGCACTCCAAATTTGGATCAGCCTAGACCAGGGGCCCCCGACTATAGCGCTAAGGTGATTTATTTCAGAAGGACATGGGAAATTCAAACTCCAGGAAATATGCTGGAATGTCAGTTGAGTCTTGTATCCACGGTACATATTTCATAACCAGGATCCAGGATAATTTCATTGTGTTTCCTTGTGTAGTACTTCTATTCAGCGCCGTCCTTGTAGGCAGAGGTTCTAATAGTGGTAGCAAAGATCCACAGTTAATGCCACAATTCAAGCAACAACTTAGTTTTGCCTCTTCGAAGAAAAACTTTGGAAACTGGAAGTCACGATTTTTTTCGGGGCTCCACACAATAAAAAAGAGAAAACCCACAGCATAGAACAGCAACCGGATTCATACAGACTCTGGTGTCTGGATTTCATAACAAAATGGGTGTAAATTCGCAAGTATTTACAAGGGTCTTTAGATATTATATACGTTTTTGATACCCTATGTCTCTAATAATAACTACTAAACTAAGAACAATTCAAAGATTTCGAATAAATGGCAAACATAGGACTGCAAAGCTAAAATGGAAAAAGCGACACCAGAGTTCTAGTGTGACAAAATAAAAAGTGTTTCGCTGCGTTGTGAGGATCAAGTTATCAGTTGCTCTTATCTGTTGTACTGTATAGTCACTTTCGTAGGTTCAAGGAACATTATGGCACTAGCAATTCATATACAAACTATTTTCTAGTTGTCCCTTCAATGTTTTTCTAAGATATGGGTGGCATTAGACATTGTAAAATACTGAAGAAAGAACGTTTTACGAAATCTTGAGCGTTAAGGATTCAGATATGAAGAATCATGTCGTTTTTTGTCAAAAACAAGTTTGGATGTGACTGCTAAACAATATGTTTGAATGAAGAGCATTTTCACCCGCAAATGACAACACACAAGAATTATTTGATTTGATAATTTAGATTAGGTTAAATGATTAGTTTAATCTAAGTTAGTCAGGCGCGCATAAGCGCGCGCGGGTGTGTGTGTGTGTGTGTGTGTGTGTGTGTGTGTGTGTGTGTGTGTGTGTGTGTGTGTGTGTGTGTGTGTGTGTGAGAGAGAGAGAGAGAGAGAGAGAGAGAGAGAGAGAGGTTCACCACGGTCTTTGGATCACGTGTTTGGCGCGTAACCAACAGCTATTACCTCCTGGATGAGAGCTCAGTGCTCATATATGACCCGATCTATAGATATTGTTGTGGCCTTACACGCACGCGCGTGGGCGCGTTGGAACACAAATGTGCGCCTATGAATATAAGTTCATATTTGTTACAAAGACTTTGGAATACGAATCTGAATACTATTAAGGCAACGATTAATCTTATTTAGATTACTCTGTTAATGGCTTAGACACTTACAGTACGTAGAAACAATTTGTTGGTTAGCTCTTTTCGTTCTTATGAATATCAAAATGATTTAGCTTGATGTCTCATATTATTGAACACAATTTGAGTTACAATACACCAAGGAATTGTACAGACATGTGTACATGTGACAGTAAATATATTTACTTGTGCTCGGATGTATAAGAAAAATGTGCAGAATGTTTGTATGTTTCTGTGAACTTTAAGCGCCCGTGCCAATAGTTCTAATAAGATCTCTTTCTGACAGTTTCCCGAATGAAGTTACGATCCTTTTGTCTAGGCCAGTAATGGCTGACGTTAACTGACAACTTTCTCACCTCCATTTGCAATTTTAAAAACCTAAATGCAATCCCAGTTCTGTCTGCTTGTGCAACATAAGGTATATTTGGAAATAAACTCTCCTACTGGGATTCGAACCCTCGCTTGAGCGGCTTGTTTTTTAAAGACCAAGACCGTACCATCACGCCTTCGTCTTTAAAAAGCAAGCCGCTCAGGCGAAGGTTCGAATCCCAGTACGAGAGCTTATTTCCAAATGTCATAATGACACAAAAATACTATATATTCACAGTGAATGCCTGTTGCAATTTTCTGGAAAATTATGTAAACACAAAAATGTCTACTGAAATTGCATTGTCCAAACTATAGCGGTTTATATAAGAGAAAGGTGTCCGTATTATACAGAATATCCGGATGTTTTTAAGATGAATATCTTAATATTTTGACCAAAGGAGGGATCAATTATGTAAAACTAGAAATATAACTGTGGTGAAATATACCGGATAACATGTGAACTACGCTCCAGTTGTGTAAATAGATTTGTACTCAACATTCGTAATATAGATTATATATGATAAGATAGTTAGAATATCATAGAGAAAGCCCTCCATGTTTATATATACTTCGACGAGAGTTTGGTAAGGTGCATGTAGATAAAACAAGACTTGTATTTTATGCTATTGGTACCCTAAGTGTTCTATACCTCTAATGTGTATTAGTTTATACAGACTCGTGTGACCATAGTGAGGGGACATTTCCAAGATGGTAGGGGTAAGGTAAGATAAGTAACTTGTTGTGGATCAAAATTAACTATGGCCTAATGTGTCCAACTAAGGCAGTGGTTCCCAAACTTTTTCAGATTGTTACCCAATTTAACGTGCCACATTAACCATGTTACCCCCTATCACAAAATGCTGTCAACATTGATATATGTCACAGTAAAGTAATGTCGTAGCACATTAGTAAATCAAACTTTTTATCCCACCGTCGGAAAAGAAGACACTAATGTCGAAAGTTCTGTATATTTCGATCACTAACTGCTTGAAGAGGATCACAGTTAGTGATCGAAATATACAGAACTTTCGACATTAGTGTCTTCTCTTCCGACGGTGGGATAAGAATATTGATATATATGGCTAAATCAAAACACTAAGACATTTTCACTTATCTATTGTATTTGAGCATTGTGCATATCTAATGACTATTGCCAAAGATGTCGAGAACATCAATGGGATTGATGGAGGTGCATGCTTGAAGCTAATTGAGGAATTCTTGGCTTCGTGGTTAAAAGTGCCAACCTGGCAACGTTTGCACACTTAGATACACATTTCTTCTTTTCTAATACTGTATATTAATTTTCTATGTTTACTGTCATTCGGTTTAACTTTACTACTTAATTATAATAGGTTTACTTTACAACTTTACATCCTAATACTAAGTTAACTTAAATCCTAATGCCAGGTTCCGCAATGTTTTCTTGATTTTCAGAATTCTTAATTTTTTTCTGTTATCCCTTCATTACTCCCGACAAATTGCTAAATTACCCCTAAGGGATAATTAACCCGCAGTTTGGGAACCACTAAACTAAGGTGTCAAAGAATGACGCCTTCAAGAGGCGACGCCGAGGCGATGGAAGGTGGACGATCACCCAAGGGTACAGAGCTTCCAGAGTGAAACAGACCTTTCAATCAGTGCCCAGAATAATTCACCACCTTCTACCTCCACCAGGGTGTGAGGCCCCAATGGACCAGTAACTGGTCTCCTGAGCATCTTTTGCAATACACCATCTTTCCATAATATAGTCTTATTTTTTTTTTCTGGTAAGGCGCCTGCTCTCCCATGTTTTGTCCAAGCTAGTGACATAAAAACAGACCCAGGCCCTCACACATATCCTAAATATATAAGACCCCTTACATATACACACATCTCTCCAGTGCAACAACTGCCACGTGGAGTGCACCACACTCACCAACGCTAAACTGGACTGGACCTACTGTCCCCACATACCTAAACACAGAACAAACACACATCTAATGTGTTACAAGTAAACATTTACACAATTACAAAAAAATAAGATAAAATAAAATAAGATACGCAAAGCTGAAGCAATACACAAACACACAATTTACATAATACTAAAATAAGAAACCAAACTCTTACCACAGACCACACTACTAGCCTTTGCAGACTACATTACAACCAGGGAAGACAAATCACAACATAAAAGTAGACCCGTAACACTTATATACAGAAACGTACCATTTTCTAACAAAAAGTAACTATCACACACAGAGATTAGAGTAGATGAAATCACCATTCAAAAATAAATTTAAAAAATATATATCATAAACATGTTATGTGGTTTTCGGGCGCTTCTAACTCTATGTGCAAACTTTCACCGATACCATAAATATTCATACATCATGTACTATATGGACACACCAATGATTCACGTCCAAGCTCCAACTACTCAGTGACTTAGCAAACTACATGCTGGGTGGAGACCTGAACACCAACCACTCCTATATGGCTATAAACACAATCATCAAACCAATGAGCAAACAAAGAACTACAAAGGATTACAAAGGCGGAGCATGCCGACAGGAGACCTTTTGGTCCATATCTAGGTCGGATGCGAAAAAAAAAATAATAAATAAAAACTATAATAATGTAAATAACAAATAAAATACATAAATAAATGCATAGGCATAGTTAAATAATAAACAAACAGGTAAATAGTAAATAATAATAAATTAACATATAACTAATAATAAATGAAAATCAGACAGACAAATGATAACAAAACAAAAACAAATAATATAAAATAAATTATAATCATTACAGCATCTTGCCTAGGTTTTTAGACTGATTCCCCAACGTAAACATACCAAGCTCCAGCAAAATCACCACAAGACAACCCTCCACATCTCTAAGTTCTCACGCCCACTTCATCTACAAACACTATGGGAAACTATTCATGACCTCCCCTCAGATCATTCCCCAATAGATCCTGCAACAAAAAAGGCGCACACACAAATATTCGCACACGTACACACACACACACACACACACACACACACACACACACACACACACACACACACACACACACACACACACACAGAAGACACATATTACATCACTTAAACACTGCTCAACATTACTACATTGTAGATTTTTTTCTTTAAATGAGGGTACTTCAGGGCTGCAGTTCTACTGTATGGGAGAATCAAGTCTACAGATTGATTCAATCTTTTATGTTTTAAAGTACCAATCTTCTTCTCAAATTTATTGATAGTGTTTTGAATTTTTTTGGAGCCTAAGGTATTTGGTTGTATCAAGGTAGTATAACCACAACCTCAAATTTGTTAGCAGCTAGAATGAACAATGTAAAAATTGAATCGTATTACTTCACTCTCCCATGTGTGTGTATTACTGCTATATAATGTAAAACCATCGTTTCGATTTTTCATTATATAATGACTAGTTCTTGACTTAGTGCTATGTCCATTTCCTGCGTTTGTTTTTGAACCATCCCATTCATACTTTACGACAACCCTTGGGGTGATTCATGGACGCTTAATCCGAAACAATGGATGTTGGAGGCATGAATTATCATCTGAATTGTAACAACACTTGTGAGGTGGGGCAGGCGAACAAACTAGTTTTGTTGAACAATACCCGCTAAGAGCGAGAGAGTTCTAGTGAGTTCTGACCTTAAATCCAGGAAACGGTGCATTAGCTCCAGGAATAAAGTTAACAGAGCATTAGGTTTCATTGCTAGGACGGTTACGAATAGAAGTGCAGAGGTAATTATCAAACTCTATCTGGCGTTAGTTAGATCCATCCTTGACTATGCGGTACAGTTTTGGTCTCCGTCCTATAGAATAGACATCAATTCACAAGAATCAGTACAGAGGAGAATGACCAAAATGATACATGGGCTCAGAAATTTACCTTACGAGGAAAGGCTTAGGCACCATAACTTACACTCTCTAAAATGACGCAGAGTGCGGGGTGATCTAATAGAAGTGTTCAAGTGGACCAAAGGTTTTAACAAGGGTGACACAAACATGGTCATCATATTAGAACAGGGCAGGACTCGCGGTAATGGATTAAAAGTGGACAAATTTAGATTTAAGAATGAAATTGGCAAGAGCTAGTTTACTATTAGGGTGGTCAACGAATGAAATAGATTTAGTAACCATGTAGTGAGCGCTGAAACTATCGGTTGTTTTAAGAAACGGTTAGACAACTTTATGGATGGGGATGACAGGTGGTAATGGACATGGAACTGCCTAGTGTAGGTTTTATGGTCTCTTGCAGTCTCCTTCATTCTTATGTTCTTATGTTAATCCCTTCTTGACTGAGGGACACTTGGTCCTTTATTTTGTCATCGGGATACTTTGTCCAGCTGTGTGTGATTCTTTAGGTAAGAAAAGGGTGAACGAATCACAATTAACCTCTTCCTTATATCGGATACCGAAGGTGTTAAACGGAAGTCACTAAAAGCTCATTAATTTGTCAGGTGCAGCAACTCTTAGCCATTCAGTCATTTAATCAGCCATTTGTAGTCCACTGCTGAATAAAGGCTTCCCTCCAATAACTTCCATAGGTCGCACGACTGTCAAATCACCTCTGCAAACCTCTCTCTCTCTCTCCCTCGACTTTCCGTTTTCTGTCTAGTCTTTCTCTTTAACGCATCCATCTCGCTGTTGATATGGTTTAACGTCACACACTCCCCCCTATCGGGAGGCTAGGACGGTGCCCCTCACAGAGGGCTTTGTAGCGTGGAATTTAGTGAACCATGCCTTTGGTTCAACTTCACCGGTGTCAGGATTCGAACCGTCCTCACCTCGACCTTCGCCGCAAGTAACGACGCCCTAACCCGCTCAGCCAGCGAGCTTCAATCTCGCTGTTACTACGTACAATCAGTAACACAGTTACTTCAGCTCTCATACTCCATTCTGGCGAACTTCCCCTCACCAACTTCACTTTCGCTCCCGTTTCCTTATCGCCTCCACAATATTTTTCATTTCAGTGAACTCGTTTAACCGTCATCCTGTCTTTCAGCATTGTTTCTGACACTGGTGTCTCCTTTGCTCTCTGTGAGCTTCTTATTTTTTATTTGTTTATTTATTTATTTATCTATTTATTTCCGCTCTTCTTCTGTCGTGTAGTTTTATTGTGACCCTCGACTGGATGACCTTCCAGGGGGCAGGAAATGTTTAGGTCGCATTTTCTAGTTCTTTGTAGGTTGAGCAGAGTTGATCCTAAGAAATGCTGTTCAAACGTGTTGACGGTTGTACTGGTGGTCAAATCCCAGTACTAGGGATTCCTGACCTGCCCCACGCCCGTGTGGGTACCGGAGGCTTCCAGAGATCATCTACCCCCGGTGTCTTGGTATGTACATCGTCAGCAGGACATCGCGGGCAAGAGATTAAATCAAATCAAATCAGCCATCCTGAGTCCACTGCTGAAAAAGGCCTCCCTCATAGCATTCCATGATTCACACGACCGTGTCATCCTCTGCCACGTCACTCCTGCAAACTTCTCGATCTAGTCTCTCCACCTTCTGTCTAGTCTCCCTCTTCCACGCTTCCTATCTCGCGGCGTCCACTCAGTAACACACTTGCTCCATCGCTCATCAGTCATTCGCACCAACTTACCTGCCCAATTCCAAGAGATTAAACATACTACTATTTTGATTTTCCTCTCTCCCGACTTGTTTTGACTAAATCCAAAATTTTATATAGCTTGCATTTACTACTTTTCTTACCGGCCCTTTCTCCGACTCCTTTTTCTTCATCTAATATCTCATTACAGCCATCGTCTTGGAATCTGTCCATAATGGAAAATTTGAAGACCCGGAACCGGAAATTCCAAACGAAGCATTGCGTGCTAGAATTTCCACCGCTTTAATCATAACGTTTCGTCCGTTATGTCTTATTGTTTAATTTACATCTTAAAAAGACCTGTTTGTTTGCCTTGTGCATGTAAACAATTTGCAAAGTTCATTTCCATATTCATTGGGCTGTTCTTCATTAGCATCATCATGATGCCCCTGGACTGTGTTATGAAACGAATTGCGTTTTATGGCATGTGGACACACACTGCAAAGGGGTTTCCTTCAGCGTAACAAAGTAGCTTTACACCACAGCCAGAATAATGTACATATAGTCCACATTGCAAGGAAAATCCCAACTCTTAAACATCTCCACACTGCCGAATATTTAAGAAATTACCCTGGGGATGTAGAATCATATTGCTATCACCAACTTTCCTGTTATCTATGTCATTGTATAAATGACAAAATGCTGGTATATTCACTACTTTTGTAGGTTCTCCATATCAGTATTACAATGTTTAATATAAAAGCAAGCTGCGATGATCATCAAGACTTCTCTGTCTTAACACCTCACCAGGTAAAGGGTACTCCAAATTGAACAAAATCGTCTAGTATTAGCCAGGACAAGATTTAAGTAACCAAATATGGTGTTTTGACCTACAATGGGTATGACAAACTAACATTTTAATCCTTCACAGGGGAGAAGGTCTAAGATGAATAAAAGTGTGTGGCATCACTTGTCCCTCAAAGGCTAATGTCTGTTACATCTTTTTTATTTTGCTGATAATTTAGAAACAATGAACTCTTCCCGAAGACAATTTTTGAAATAGGTTGCATGTGGAAACGTCGATTTATGTTATTTTCTATTTATCCTTATAACTGAGGGTGAGGAAAGAGAAAGTGTTATCTGAAGTGCTTTTCTCTTGTCTATTTGTGATAATGAAGGATAACATCTACTCTGTCGAGAACTCAAGAGAAAGAAAAGATCTGAAACTCATCTGTTGTTCCTGTAGATATCGAAATCGACTTTATTTCTTTTCTTGCTCATAGATTGTAAGAGACATTTAAGGAAGTAAAATTCACGTCTATAGAAAGAAATATAATTGGGATGGTGCATCAGTTTCTACAGTAATCTTGCATACGCCGAATATTTAAGTTGTATTTAGTTTGAAGTGACCTATTTCATCTCTGATATAACAAAAGAAACGACTGTGTTCTGCTCATATTTCAACTATGTAATTATTTTGGCAATACGTCACCAATTGTCAAGGGGTGAACACCATTCAAAATTCAAATTTCGGTCAACGTTGATGAGAAGATAATCAGGAATTTTTGTATGATCCTATATAATTAGCTAACCCAAACAAAAAATCTTTGATTTCTCTTTTGATCTCTAATAGGCTAATAAGATTTGAGATGAAATCTTTTAAAATTTCTTGCAGCTGGTGTATGTATATCCCCTCTGATTAGTTGGATAGTGATTTTGTCTTACATTTCTACATCTTTACTGTAACTGGACTTGTTAGTGTTATCTTATTGTAATACTCTAACCAATGAAGTCCTTACTTTATGTACCAGGGTGTATGCAGTAGTAGATTGTATCTGTATATAATATTAGGTAGTAATCAACTCCAGAGAAATTTGACTGTGAGCATCCCTCTTCTTGTAATGAATTTCATGATCACGAAGGATACGTATAGATGCCTACATGTATATTTAACTTGTAATCTACATTTTCAATAAAAAGTATTTGTTCCATTGTTTTTATTTAAGTTCCAACAATATTCACGTACATATATTCCTTGCATGTCGCAAGAGGCGACTAAATGGGACAAGAAAGGTTAAAGATAGTCTGGTACAACAGTGACAACAAATTATCAAACTAAAGAGGTTTTAAAGAAAAGGAAAATGGAAACATGAACGGTTAACGTCTCCAACAGCCGTCTGGTCTGCGCAACAGCATCCGCTTCGATGCTCCTCCAAACCGCACCAGTCATCCACAACCTATGACATCGACACAAGACATCCCTTCGCCCACCGGTCACTGAGCCCTCTGGGACGACCTCAGCGTGCCTCCAACGTAGATGGCCCTCGGATCGTTGTCCCCGAAACCAGTCTATTTTGACTCCCCTGCAAACCCCATCACAAACATCCACGGCAACTGCCATCGACGCTAGCCATCCCGTTGCTCACCACTCACTGAACCATCTGGGATGACCTGTAGGTTGTACTACATTTGGAATAGGTGATGAAAGAAACTCGGGCGGAGTTATTGGCTTTAATCTTCCAAGTTACGTTCTTACTACAAAATACACGGCAAGCTCCCAGCAAAACTCGGAGGGTTGCCAGAAACATATTCTTTGTACATATTCACAAAGGTTACCAATCATGGGATAAGGAGACTGTTGCCATATCATAGGAATATTTAGAAGGTTTGGTCCGACGTGGAGAGGCGCCGGCAGAGATCCTTTTGTGTCCGAAGCAGATGGCTGACCCGAGATGCGGGCTTGACCTGAGATGCAGCGAGGGCCATTGTCCAAAGTAGAGGGCCTAGCCCGAGATGCCGAGAACCTTTTGTCGTCAAACGGGCGTAGTCGGAAAGGTCGATTAGCTTGGTCACTGAACAATGCGTGTAACTAGGGAGATTGTAGTCTTCGTCGACAGTACCACGTTGTAACATACGAGTGCGTGCGCGCGTGTGCACGCTAGGCACCGAAGGAAGACGCAGCTACGTTGAATATAGAGATAACAGACCTCAACGTGTCTTCAGCGGAGATGGCCCTCGGATTGTTCCCGAATCCAGCCTACTTCGACCCCCCTGCAAACCGAATCACAGCCAACAAGGGCCACCTTAATCGACGCTATAGTAGATGTGACCTAACTTGAATCCTTTGCCGTGACCACATTGTTGATACAATTACCAATGAAATGCGCAAGGCGATCTGTCTCCCTGTTATTCTGTACATTATTTGTCTATGGAATAAATACATACATACATACTGGATGAATGGTTTAGACAGCTGAGAGTATGGGTGGAAGGAGAATAAGCGAAGATGGGCTGGAACTCCTTTATTGCTTATACGTTTCGACCGACTGAAGAAGACCGAGTCGGTCGAAACGTATAAGCAGTAAAAGAGTTCCAGCCCATCTTCGCTTATTCTTCCTCCACCCACACTCTCATACATACATACATACACACACACAAATATATATGTATATATATATATATATATATATATTCATAACACTACTGTATGGCTTCGAGTTTGAGGGAAAGAGAATGAGAGTAAATCTTCCATTTCATCTGACAACGTGGACAACGAGGCGTTGCCGCCCGAAGTGTCCTTGACCTACAGTTGACAGGTGGGGTCATTCACATATCCACCACCATGGTAGGTAGCGAGCCCCTCTTATGTGATGGGACGGTGTGGCAACAACGCGGACCCTTGGAGCTCCACCCGGCCGTGCCCAAAGACTCATATTAAAACACTTATACTACAGACATCCCTACGCCCACCTCTTAGCCACCTGGGACAACCTCAACATGTTTCCGGAGGAGATGGTCCTCAGCCAGCCCCTCCCGTGCGGGACGCCCTCTGAAGCCAAGGCAGGCTTAAGGGGAGACTGTTGTACAAACCACGTGGCATGCATAAAAAAGAACGCGCTGCGAACTAACGCACACACCTGCTTTGTTAGTGTGATAGACCCGACATTGACCCAACCCAATGCAATTAGGAATAGTTGTGTACCACGCGGGCTTGCCCACGTGGTATATATATATATATATATATATATATATGTGTGTGTGTGTATGTATGTATGTTTACACCTCTGGGTTACATTTAAAAACAGTCAAGTTCATACTCATTCAAATGAAGGACAAGAACTCACCGAACCTCCTTTCCTTCCTCCTTTAAACCCCCCTTATAGCCCAACTTACAAATTATATTTTGCTGTCATTCCTTAACTCATTGAGAATGAACTCCGTTGATTCTTGTAAGCTCTGTATTCTTTGTTAGAATTGAGTGACATTCGCATTGCCTTTTTGGCACACTCATTGTATTTGTATATATGGTATGGTCACCAGTTATTGTGTCATACGTGGATAAACTGTTATAAAAACACCGAGCGATGCGTTTATGCTGTGTATTTATGTACTCACGGACTACATACGAACCATTACCAACTGTAACAAGCACCTCTAGTCAACTAGTCTCAGGCATAGGCCTGGGTATCTTTCGGGCGTACATGATTGGCAAATCTAACCAACCGTTATACAATATATACATAAAACTATATCATAGACATGCATACATATACATAGAACACCTGCATGCATGTGTACAGGAAAACATAAGAACTGAATACAAATGGAATATATACAACCATATATGAAATACATTTTAAAATATGGCACTAATGCATTTGTCCAAATGCGGACTTGGTTGTGACGCACAGCAATGCGCAGATACCGACTACGCAGTGAAATTATAATACAATCACTACAATGTTATCGCTGATCTATTACCTGGTTTTGTTTATCTGATATTCCTGAACGTTCTTTCTAACAACGTTACCATCAATATAAAAAAAAACAGTATAGGATATACAGAGAAACTTAATTTCCTTAGAACATTCATCAGCAAGACTGTGTGCGTAAAAGGTATGAACTATTGGCACAGACTAAAGCACCTCAAACTCTATTCACTCCAAAGGCGCAGAGAACGGTAACAGATCACTTACACGTGGAAACAACTGCTGGAGGGTCACACCCCCAACATTGGAGTGACACTCACCCAAGACAGGACGAAAGGGAGAGCTTATGTTGAAGGAATCGTCAGCAACAACAGGAACGCCATTTCTCCTAGCAAACTCCTTCACCAGAAGGGTCCCCAAGCTCCTCAATAGTCTCTCCAACTACCTGAAACACACAACATCCTGCACAGTGGAAGTATTCAAAAGACAGCTCGATGCCATCCAACAAGAAATTGAAGACCTCTCCCACACCATCTTTTAGTAACACGTGACCCCACGACAACAAGCTGGTACATCGTATACCAATTCATTGGAGACAATACGAACGGAGAGGAAGCAGCAGCAGTTCCTGTAGCTGAGGCATGTTCGCCGAGATCTCTATAAAGTAACATAAGGTAAAATATATATTCACACCTCAACTGTTCTCCTCTCGCCGGCAAGATGGCTCCACATGAGCATATCGTAAACAAAAATACGACTCCACGTACAAACATTTACATAAGTCTTTTCTCCTACTGAAATTAATTTAATTTCTAAAATTCTATCCTTTTGCGTCATCTCATTTCAGTTTACCTACCACTAAAAGTCTTTCAATTTTTTCTGTCTGTCTCTACGACTCCTACTTATTTTCTAACTTTGTTGGTTGATGTTATTGTTGAATAAATATCCCAAAAGCCCCCTCGCATTTACAAATATTGATATCAGCCTCCAACTCTAAGGCTCCTTCTCATCCCATCTGAGCCACGACATCACGCAATATATATCCCTAAAAACCGCCCGGTGGTAATAGCCCTCTTTCATGCATAACTAACTTTTCATTTTCATACATGATACAGCCATCTCTTTCCCTCCTACAACCGCCGATCCCGCGCGAGCGGGTGTCTTTTCTAGGTCATAAGTAAAACATTAGATCTTGCTGAGACGACTCCTCGCACAACTCACATACGAATATAATCCACATTCTTCACCATTAAATTTATATTCGTCTCTACTCCAAACATTTTGTTTGTTCCTTAGTTGTTTGGTCTGTCTCACCATACTCAGATACTGACTCATTCTTATTGCATCATGTCAGGTTTCTCCGAATGTAAGCTTGAATTTTTATTTCTTGGTGGTATTTTCAGTTTAATTTACTTGTTTTCTTGTGACCGCTATATCATAATGATTGAATATTCTTATTTTTCTTAATAATTGTTATTTACTATTGTTTGACAATCTTGGACATTCAATATAAAGATTTAAAGGCACTAAGCACCATAACATGTAGAGCGTTCATAACACGCTTGCATCTACTTCGAAGGCAATTTATATACTATCGCTCTAATGTATTTCAGCCTATATTATTCTTTGATTTGTAGATTTTGTAATATCTTTTTGTATATCTCCAGTTATCAAAGTTATGTTATAAATATATCGTAACCAGGTAAAATAACGGAATGACTTACTTATTGGTTGCTACCACGTACAAGAAACGGTGATGCATTGTGTAATACACAATCGACTATAAGAACGACGGAGTTTAGACGGACAGTTGGAGATGTAAACAAGTTACATAGCGAGTAGTCTATTCAGTGAATTTAGAAGTGGAAGATTAGTAGTATTTTGAGGTGGAGTTAAGATGACGGATGTGGCATACGAAAGTGTTTCTGGAACTATATACCTTGTTGAGCGCAGCCAAAATTGTTCTTCCAAAAGATATTCAGAGTTTACAGTTCGAACTAAGTCTTCAATCCATTTCAATTCTGGGGGGTTATTTACCTCTTTCCATCAAGTATTAAGACACCAATTGCTCAAATTTTTTATTATTACAAGTATACTTAGTGTATTCTATTTTTATATACGATTGCACACGTGGAGATTGCCGTGGATATTATCTCTAATTATGATTCAGTTGATATCTTTCATATTTAGAACTCATCGTAAAGTTGTTAGTGGTAAGTACTAAGTGTTAACATGCTTTAATTAGATTAAGGGGGATCAGATGGTCTGATAGAAAAATATTAGTAAAAAAGTTTTTTTTTATATATCGACTTATATTTTTACAGTATCAAATTATTTTCCATATTCCACGAGCATTTGAATGATGTATGTCCGCTTCTTCATCTGTCAGTCTGTATGATGTCATTGATGACATCACAAATGTTTTCTGATTGTAATACTTTACCTAGACTAACCTGCTTTTGCATGTCAAATCTCAAATACCATATGAACAGCGTGTGATTTAATTTTTTCCTAAAATCTTAATAGATGAAGATATACATAGGTCATAAAATGCATGACTTTGGGGCGCGACACATTGATAGCATATTTTTCCGATAAAATTCCCTCTTGTGACATTATTTATCATTTTAATCATTTATCAAAACTTACACAAGAAAGGTACAACATTCATGTGTTAGCATGGTAAATTTGAAGAAAATTTGATTATTTTTTTAAATTTGCCAAATATTTGAAACCGAAAAATCTTTGTTTTGAGTAATCGCGCTTAAAAGTTTTCATAAGATGTCTGAACTTTCTCGCACAACATACTTTGGTTTCGTATGTTATGACTGGAATTATTTTCTAATATAACATTCTAAAAATTTCTATATATTATACTCAAAGTCTTTGTTTTTAATGATATTTAAAATAGAAATAATCCTTTTTCATTTACTTTACTATCTGTTGAATGTTGTAATGGTGAGCCTTTTTGAAAAAACTCTCTTTTCTGTGCCTTTATCAGCTTTTATGGGTTAAAGCCTCACTGGGTGCCGTCACAGTGTCAAATCATTCATCATCGCTTATCACGCCAGACAGACAGCCATTCAAGTGTTCTTTGGTTAATTTTGACCAGGTCAGTGTTGTCTAAATTGGTTGAAAGCGGGCACGAGCTTAGGACATGGTCAATGTTCTGTTCAGTTTCTCCGCACTCGCAAGATGGGTCGGTTTTGAGGCCCCATTTAACCAGATTGTCACCAGTTCTGGCGACTCTGGATCTTGCTCTATCATTGATAAGGGTTATTTTTTAATTAGCATTGGGCGCCTTCCCTTATCACCAAACAAGTGAGTGCCACCCATTGCAAAAGGTTCATTTAATCAAAAAGCACAAATTTTTGCCCGAGTCTGTATGACAACTAAGAGAAGATGCCAAATGCCACTAGATTTTCACACACAAAACAAAGGGAAATATAGAGAAAAAGACATGCAGAAAAAAGCTGTATTTCGCCACGTGTAGGGTTCATTCTTGCATGTGGCTAATATGCCTATTGTCCTTTTAAACCTACTTAGCACATGTTAGCAAGTGCCAATGACTAAAATTAACTTTCCTACGTATTTTTGAATAGTGTTGGAATATGAATCCATGCAAAATGAAATTTTCATTTTTTTTTTTTTTAAATTGGCTTTCCAGAGCGTCAGATTCCCCTTAAGCCTGTTTATTCCACAAAAAGTTTTAGCGTTAAATTTGTGTTGACATTAATTATATATGAATTATTACAAGGCCCATCAAATTCAGGCACTTAAGAAATTTGCAGTCACCCAAATTTTAAATTGTGTCCAGTTGCGACCAGTTGCATTCAACTGTGTCCAATGACAAAAATATGCTATTTATACATATTAAATGCTAAATTACAAACAATAAACTGTTGACATGAATAAAATATGTTCATGTGAAAATATTTCTTATGCATATCTGTGAGTTTGTAATGTAATTTTGTAACTGACAGATTTATTATAATATGATTGTGTGAAATTAATATTTCCTATGCATTGTGCTATGGTGTTCTTAATCGTTTTCCTGTAAATGTACAAAATCAGTACTGACGTAAAATATACATAAGATCGGGTAATTGAAATAATATTTGTCTTTTTTTATTTCAACATGCTTGGTGGGGTGCCCACCACGACAACCACAATGCTGTGGACACAGTGGGAAAGATGGAAACTGATAACATCAAGCAAACATGGCCAGACAGAACAATTTATTTGAATCTATGTGACAGATACATACATACATACATATACCAAAGGCTTTTTCCCCCTACATGGGGGTAGCCAAAAAGAAAAAGGCATAGAAACCACTCCCACCCATTCCATTTCACAGATACAGTATTGTTTGTAATTTAGCATTTAATTTGTATAAAAAGTATATTTTTGCTGTTGGATGCAATTAGTCACAATTGGACGCAAATTAGGGTGACCCAGAGATTTGGATTGCAATGAATTTTACTTTTGTATTTTATGTTTTAAAGAGATTAATTTTCCAATTAAGTTATTTTTGGTAATTATGGTAAATTTTCAGAAGTGGACACCTATACGATATAGCATTAGAAAATTAAATATTAATTTTGTAAATTATAATACATCTACATAAGAACATAAGAAATAAAGGAGACTGCAAAAGACCATAAGGCCTACACTAGGCAGCTCTGTATCCATCACCACCTGTCATCCCCATCCATAAAGTTGTCTAATCGTTTTTTAAAACAACTGATAGTTTCAGTGCTTACTACATGGTTACTAAGTTTATTCCATTCATCGACCACCCTATTAGTAAACCAATTCTTGCCTATTTCCTTCTTAAATCTAAATTTGTCCAGTTTATACCCATTACTGCGAGTCCTGCCCTGTTGTTTTATTATGATGACCTTGTTTGCATCACCCTTGGTGGAAGTCAATAACAGAAAAGGTTGCTAAAAGTGATATATTTATAAACAGATCCAGTGGGGCTGCTTGAGACACCATCTTTGTTTAGATTTGTTGTTGTTGTTGTTCCCTTGACTGTCTGTCCGAGCAGTCCCGTATCCCCAAGGAATGCTACAGCCGAAATGGGGTTTTCCCACAAATCCTTTATGGAGTGTATGTTGTGTTGTTTGTGTGTATGATTGTGTGTAATGCATTCCATGACTTGTTGAATAGTATGGGGTGAAATGTTACATCCTGGGCATTTGTCCACAATGCGGTCATCCAGTCTCTTCTGGTAGCTTAGAAGGGCTGGGTGGTGGCTGCATTGCAGTCTGGCCAGGTGGACTCTGTCCTTTCGTGGGAGAGAGGATTCAGAGGGATGGATATCGGGGTCTGGCATGCAGCAATGTGTTGTCTTTTAGTGTGTTAATGGAGTAGTGAGTGATGTGATTATGAATATGTTTCCGGAGGCTGGTATTTGGTGGTCCTGGAGGAAGAGAAGAGAGTATTTGTGTGTGATATAGGTATTTGGGTGTTTTTTTTTTTTAATATTTCTTGGTGTGTGTAGGTATTCTGCTATGTAGTGTAGCGGGTGTGCTATGTTTGTGGAGGCTGCAGCAAGTGTTTGTGTGCCTCTCATGTCAAGATGATCTTTGACTTTGAGGACTTTTGTTTCATAGTGTAGATAGTCTGTAGGTGTTGTATATGTCCAGACTGTAATTGTTTTTAAGGCTTTGTTTTGTATGGTTTGAAGGGTGTTGAGGTGTGTCTCGTTAAGATTAGGTGCCCATGCTGGATTTGCATAATTCATCACTGAGTGTATGCATTGTTTGTATATTGTAGTATTAGTTTCTTTTTGTCCAAATGTTGTTCCAGTGATTGATTTAAGTGCATTGAGTCTAGTTGTGCATTTATTTTTTATGTTTGTGATGTGTTGTTTAAATGAGATGTATCGTATGTTACACCAAGAATTTTCGGTGTGTGTGTGTGTGGTATTAGAGTGTTGTTGATATAGAATTGAGGAATGTATTTGTGTTCTTATGTCCAGTTGGTGAGAAGTGTTGCTGTAGATTTGGTTGGGGCTATTTTGAGTCTGTAATGAACCATGTTTAGAGTGTATCAAGGTCTTTGTTTAGATAGATGTGGTGGTTGAAGAAATTAGAGTATGATAAATTTGTGTATTCTAACCTAACCGACCAAACCTAACCTGCATTTAGTAATGCGATATCTGTAATTCTATAGGTCATCAGGGTTGTCATTGTTGTCATGAAAGTTGAAGGTTTTGGTATCTGATCAGACTGCGGGGTGTACAGGAGTTGCATAGCTTTAAGAAATACATGAATCTAAGCTCCTAAGCACTGTGAGGTACTGACAGAAGTACTGAGGGCATATTCCAGATCCTGTGGTTACAGCTTTGGTATGTATTTGCTTTTAGTGGGACTGGACAGACAACATGGCATCTCGTTCCTATGACTGCAGCTTCATTCAGTAGTGTATCTGCTTTTAGCAACTTTTTTGCTACCAAGAAAAACATACATTATGTTGATTTATTATAATTTACAAAATTACAGTATTCAATTTTCTAATGCTATATACTTCTGAAAAAAATACTGTAATTATTTACTATTGTACCATAATTCCCTGCAATTATGGTCAAATTCCAGAATCACATAAGCTTGGATATTTAACTTGAAACTTTTGTTATCCAATAGCTCCTAACCAAATATAACCTAACCATTCTATAAAAAAAAAGAGGTAAAGGTAAATATTTAGACATGTACACATACATGATATAGTATTAATATTTGGATTAGGAAAGATGCTAATGAAGAGGAATGAGCAAAGACACGAAAGTTTTTAGATGAAGCCAAAGCCAAAAATGATAGGACCAAAGAAGAAAAAGAGAATCTTTTGGGGAGTTGTCAATCAGAAGGCGAGGAAATGGTTTCTAAGAAAACAAGAAGGCAACATTGCAAAGTAAGCAGTGCAAGGAAACATAGAGTAACATATGCTAATGTTGATGGTTTACTTTTGTCTAGGTTAGAGATAAATGACTACTTAAGGGAGTAGGTGAAATTAAATTTTCAGATGTGTATTTAGTGAACTTGGGTATAATTACCCCTTACATTAGTGTGTAATTCCTCAAGGTATTGTGTTCCTCCCATGTATATATAAGGCATAGTGAATATTTAATGAAGATATGTTGAGCTCTAGTGAAGCTCTAATTACTTAATGGAAAATCCTTCCACATCACTCACCTTGGTATGAAATGAAAACTTAGAGTCTGGGAAACAAAAACTATTGAATATATTTTATGAAAATAATACTTCTGATTTTTTATTAATTTGTTTCTCTGAATAATTAAAAAATGCTGCAAAATTCAGGTTTCATAAAAAAAAATCAAATTTCAATTTCTTTCATTTTTCATTGTAGAAAATAAAGAGCATGATTTTTTTTTTCCAAATCGAACAAAAATTACAAAAATCCATAAAGAACAACCAAAGATATTGCAACAGAAAGAACAAAAACATAAACTTTACAGGACGGGGAATATTAATTTTTGCGACCAATTTTCACGACCATTTGTTTGATGGTTGATATGTATAGCAAATCTCCAGTTTCCTCTTCTTTGCTGTTGAGGTATGAGGTAAGGGTGAGTGGTGTGGCATGGGTGGAGGTGTAAGATGGGCATGGCTAGTAGGTGCTTGTGGAGTGCTGGGTGTAGCTGTGCTGCTTTTTTCCTCCTTTTTCCTTCTTGTTTCTATTTCAGGCCCTCTCTATATTCTGCCACTTCAATCTCTTGTTTCTTGTTAATTTTTCCATGATCACAGCAACAATACAGGGTGAGGAACCATATTGTTGCATACGATAAGAACGCCAGGAGTGACATTAACTTACTTTGACCTTTTCAAGAGTACTGGTGCCCTGTCCACTGTCTTTGTGGGGTATGCTGGTGGGAGGAGTTGCCAAATATCTCCATAAACACAATTCTGTAGCAAAAAACAAAATAGCTATAGAAATGTTGATGCTATTTCAATATACAGAATGTTTTTTATGCAATGGGGTTGCCAATATTTTATCTATTTTATGCTGTATAAAAAATAGAAATGAAATACAGTTGTATAACTTTGTATGAGTGTTGCCACCATCATAGAGATTCTTTTGAAATGTTTACCTAAAGTTTGCTCATGTACTAGAATTTTTTTAATAATCACTGGCGACGTTACCTTAAAGATAAAATGAGCCATCCTTAAAGTATTCCTTGTGAAGCAAACCCATTACAAAAGCAGCTGTTGATAAAAGACAACCTGTCACATAACAGACATATCAGCAGGGTGTGGTAGAGACATATGGACTACTGCAGAAGATTAAAGTGTCATTCCATTATATGAATGAAGAGATGATGAAAAAATTCATCAAAACCTTAATATGTCCAAGACTGGAATATGTGTCGGCAGTATGGTTCCCACATGGAGTGGAGGATATAAGTAAGATTGAGAGAATACAAAGGGCAGCAACCAAACTGGTCTCTAGCCTGGTAGATAAACCATATGAGGAAAGACTAAAAGTACTGGGTCTACCAACTTTGAAAGATCGAAGAGTAAGAGGTGACATAATTACAGTTTTCAGGTCACTAAAGGGGATGGATTGCAGTGATAGAAGTGATCTCCTGATTATAGATGGGAGGTCTTTAACCACTTCAGTATGAGTCAAATTCTCATGCGCAGCATTGGCTGCCATATGTACAATTCATCACACTACTTACATTAGAAAATATGAAGGCATTGCTGTATTACTCATTCTCTTTTACTCTGAATAATAATGAACACGGAAAATGTGATCAAGTCAGTTCACAGAATCTGGGGGTAACTCGTGTACAACTACAAAAAAAATATGTAATCAAGATGCCGATGCCAGGATCCTAGTGTACCCACGCTGCAGGACGCCTATGTAGGCATCATTGTACCGAAGTGGTTAAGAGGTCATGGAGGTAAATTAAGAAAGACCACATGTTGAAAGGATGTGAAGAAATACAGTTCTCCATATAGATCAGTGTTGCTTAACCTTTTTCGACCTCAGCACCCCTTTTGGTCAGGCCTAAACAGTCCAGCACCCCCTACCATTGGCTAACACCTGGTTACTATAAAGATAAGGTAAAGACATATGTGACCTTCCCCAGCACCCCCTGAAATTGATTTCAGCACCACAGGTTAAGAAACGCTGATATAGATGTATAAATATGTGGAATAGGTTAGAAGGTGATATAGCCCAAGCTCACACAATATGTGAGTTCAAATCTAAATATAATTGGAAATCAAAGATTTAGATTAAATTGGAAGTGTACATGAATTTCAGTCTAGTATGTTAGAGAAATAGAGAATAGGAGACAAGACCCAACAAACTACATTTGGATAAATACCATGCAAGTTAAAATTTGGTGTCCTACTTTTCTTTGTTGGACCAAAAAACTGGAGAGCATTTGAAGTATGCTCGGAACATTAACAGTCACACGAATTGTCAAGGGTCGTGAGGGTTCTGTATTTGATGTGTTTCTAGAATTTACTATGCTGGGTTATTATTGTTGTTTCATCTGCATATGAGAGAATATTGATGTTTAGCTCTGGTTCTGGAGTTGGTAGATCACTCATGAAGAAGTTTAACAGTAAAGGTGAAAGTATTGGACTTTGAAGGACTCCATTGTATATCTTATTTTTGTTACTTTGCATTGTCTTCCTACTATAAAGTTGGTTAACCATCTCTTGTCATTGTTATGGATACGTCTTAATGATATTTTTGGATAGTATGTGTCTGGGGACTTTGTGAAATGCAACCATAACTTTTCTCTCTTGTGGGGCTTTCTTACTGAATCCTAGCACTTGTGTGAGGTTTGTTAGCAGTGCTGATAGGGCCTGCCTAACAAAGTGTTATTGATGTAGTGAGGAGATTGGTTCCAGTCCCCCATACCCATAAGAGCTGAGCTTGCCATTGTCATGGATTTGAGAAGGATGATGGTTTGCATTGTGATGGAATATGCCTTTGCTATTCTGTGTTTCATTTCACTTTATATGTCTTTCTGAATTTATTTTATGTTTTAATAAGTATTTATATTCTTTCAGAGACTCTGCTGGTGGTGGCAGGTTTTGGTGTTCAAACAACAACCACATTCCTCTCAGGAAAACAATATACACACTTTATTCCATGGAGTGACCTCATCGATATCATCATCGCTGAAGCCATAACAATGGTTGATTATTTTCTTGTTCTTTTGCTGTAAAAAGATATATGTTGTAATATATGTAGTAGAGAATTTGTGATAGCAGGTGTAAATATGAATATATTTATATATATAAGGTATATATATACTTGTGTACGTGTTTATGTATATATGTATAAATCTTGAAACTGCTTGATTCAGGAAATAGTTAGTCAATAACAGTTTTGTTAAGTTGATAAATGGCTACCTATTTGAAGCTGTAGGCAGCTTTATGCTGAAGTGTGATTAAGCTACAAAATTACAGATTTTTTTTTTTTGTAACAATCTTTCTTTCAAAGTAACTTTATCACACCCTAAGAAGTGGATGATTGTGACCATTCAACAGTACAAAATGTAACAATTTATAACTGTTGCTCTGAGTTCCACTAAATTGAAAACCACAGCAGCTGGCAGCAGTCCTCAGGCTTTCACACATCTCTCTCAAAGAAAAAAGTTTGGACCAGTATCTTTGTTGTATTGATGTAGGACTGTTTATATATCACCAGTTGTAAGTGGTAGGAGGGGAGTAGTTTATGGTTGTCATCTTTCTATACATGAAAAGGTGTAATTGAATACAGATGAAGATGATAGAAAGAGATCTTGGTTTTGGTCCAGGAGACTGAAGACCAAGTGGTCTTGCCTCCCTATGCAGTGACTTAAGGGCTGCAACAAGGACCTCCAAGGACTCTGCAAGAAGTACAGCATCATTAGCAAAGACAAGGTCAGTGACCTTAGTGTTGTCTATGAGTGCTGCACAATGACAATACTGCTCTGGCTAATGCCCAGTCCATGCAGGTGTTGAAAGTGTTGAGGCAAGGATGCATCCTTCTCTCACAACTGAATCCATAAGAAAAGCTGGACATGCCTCCATACTTTCAAAGATTTCTGTCCCAGAGTATAAGCCAGACTCAGATGTCAAATCAGTAACCCTTGCATGAATTTCATGGATCTGCAGAAGATCCCAGAGAATCCCTCAGTTCACGGAGTCAAACAATTTCTTTAAATCATCGTAATCTGCAAAAAAAACTCATGTTGAAACTCACATTGATGCTTCACGAGGACATTAAGTGTGAGAATCCAATCAACTGTTGACTTATCTTGCATCAATCCAGACTGCATAGGCCTCTGAAACTTTAGCAGGTGTGAACAAACACCATGGCTACAATACATGGGCAAGCTCATTGCCTGGTACACTGAGCAATATAATACTGTAGTAGTTGCTATAATCCTGCCAATCCCTTTCAGATAGGGATGACCAGACCCTTTTTCCAGTCTGAGGGAATGGTACTGGACTACTTGGTAGCAGAACACTGCCTGCACTCTTTGGCAGATTTTAGAGTTTCACTTATGAAAGTATCCCACTGTTCTTCAGAGTCCTCAAAGGTGTTGGGCACTTTGAACTGATTAGAAAGTGCTACAACATATTTCTGGGCACATACATCATCTCTGAATTTCTCTAGATCAAATCCAGGGGGATAACATCTTGGGATTCTCCTAGACTCATTATGCAGCTTGAGTGTTGCAACCACAAGTCTGTGATCAGTCCCAAATATTTCAGTACTCTGGTAGACCCTGCAGTTCTATATGATCCTCCAGCTAATCCTGATTAATTAATTGTTGCCTTGAGTTTCACTAAGTAGAAAACCTGCAGTCCCACATTAGCTGGCAGTGGCCTTGAACCCGCCCACACATCCCTCCGGGAAGAAAATTTGGACTGTTGTCTGTATTGTATTAGTGTGAGGCTGGCTCCTGATTCCAGAAATGAGAGCCATACTGACAAACATGGTAGAGCAGTACCAGAGGAGCGACAAAGGACAATGATCACATACTTGTTAATACTTGCTGGGACCAATAACAGGTACCTGCATGTAGCCGTCCTGTAAGATGGACAGCAAAGCTGCCCATTTTCAAAACCAGTCAAATACCCTGTCAAGTATAGCAATTGAGAACACTGACCCATGATAAGTCTTCTCTATCAAGGACTTTCATGCCTTTCATAATTCTGTAAATGGCCAACAGATCACCTCTTTCTTTTCTTTGTTCCAGTATTGGTAGTTCCAGTTTAGACAATCTTTGCTCATATGTCAGTTTTGAAAGTGTTGGGGCCATCTTTGTTGTTGCTCTTTGGATTTTTTCTAATTTCCTTATACAGTATTCTTTTTTGTACTGCGTGTCCACAGTGTCGCTGCATACACCAGTCTTGGTCTTATCAGTATGACTTGTATTTTCTTTACCATTTCCTCATCCAATTAAGTAAAAGCCACCTTCATTGATCTTAACAAATTATAGGTTTCTCCGACTATTTTGTTTATTTGCTTGTCTGGGGTGTCTTTGGTGATGATTACTCCTAGGTCCTTTTCGGAACCAACTTAATTTACTTCCTTTGCACCGATTTTAAATTGTCCTAATATTCTTTTTTTTACTTTTTCCAAATTCCATTATACTAAATTTCTTAATGTTGAAGTTCACTTCCCACTTCTGACTCCATTCCCAGACCTTGTTCAGATCTCTGTAGCGATTCACAATCTTTTTTCGTATTTACTTTCTTTAGTATGAGAAATTGACATTTGAGAGTGGATGCTAAGAGATTTATGAAGGAGTGATTGTGCTGATAGCACTGTATGGAGCATAAACATGAAACATAAGAGAGGAGTTTGAATGTGTTTGAGATGAGGTGCCTGAGAAGTATGATAGGGGTTACTGGGCTGGATAGTGAGAAATGAGGAGGTGAACAGGGGTTGAAAGGGAGTTGGGAGATATGGTTGATGAAAGAGTATTGGGATGGTTTTGGACACATGGAAAGAATGAGTGAAGAAAGACTAGTAAAAGAAGTGTGGACGGCAGAGGTGGAAGGAGTGAACATGAGGGGTCAACCTTGGATGAGATGGATGGATGGGGTAAAAGGGGCTTTGGGAAAGAGGGGAATGTCTATTGAGGAAGGACAAGAGAAGACAGAAGATAGAGGTGAATGGAGAATGGTTGTATATGGATGGTGCTGTGATGCATGATGTGGAATGGGTGGGGGATGGGGGTGAGGGAGTGTGAGAAAAAATTTGATGCAGCCTGAAGGGATTTCTCCCTGTCTTCTCCTTCTCTGCATGAGGGGATGGAGAAGGGGGATTTGCCGATCTAATGAAGTGGCCTTGCTGTGATGTGCTGTGTCTTGTGACTTTGCTTCTGACCCAGGGCAGTGGGCGAGATGCAGGGATGACCCATCCAGGAAGTGACAAGATGAGAGGGAGGGAAGAGGGTGGAGGGGAGTGGAGTATGATAGGGATGGAATGGGTGGGAGTGGTGTTATGCCTTTGTTTTTTGGCTACCTCCTCTATAAGGGGGAAAAAACTTTGGTATATATATATATGTACTTTATTTAATAGTTTTGCATCATCTGCAGGGTTCATATAACATTCTACACCTTCATCCATGTAATTTACATATATAGCAAACATTATCGGAGCCAATACTGAACCCTGTGGGACTCCACTTATCATTTCTTCCCAAGTAGAATTTTTATCTCTAAGCACCACTCATTTTTCTTTCATGCAAGAAATCCTCCATCCATTTCAATAGTTTTCCTTGTATACCTCCTGTTGTTTCGAGTTTTCTTAATAATTTTTTGTGTGGTACTTTATTAAACCCCTTTTGTAAATCCAGGAAAGCAGTCTGCTCATCCGTCCCTTTCTTGTATTATGTGTATTAACCTTGAAGAGAAACAGCTCAAATTTGTGGCACATGACCTTCCCTGTCTAGATCTGAATTGTCTCAGATTTAGTATATTGTTTTCCAGGTGTTTTGTCCCTCTATTTTTGATAACTTTCTCACAAATTTTGGCTATTGTACTTGTAATTGTGTGTGTGTGTGTGTGTGTATATATATATATATATATTTATACATATATATATTATATATATATATATATATATATATATATATATATATATATACACATAAAGGAAGCTCGCTGGCTGAGCGGGTTAGGGCGTTGTTACTTGTGACGAAGGTCGAGGTGAGGGCAGTTCGAATCCTGCCACCAGCAAAGTTGAACCAAGGGCATGGTTCATTAAATTCCATGCTACAAAGCCCTCTGTGAGGAGTACCATCTTAGCCACCTGATAGGGGGAGGCTGTGACGTTAAACCATATCATCATCATCATCATCATTATCATCATATATATGTATATATATTATAGAAATGTATTAATTTTGTTTTCATATGTTTTTTCAGCAACAAGTTTTGTTTTACATGTGTTTGCTGGTTAGATCAGATAGTTCAGAAGGTCCAGAGCTGAAACCCCTGTTTATGGTAAGAAAATCCCATTGATTTTGCATTGTACATGTATTAGTAGAATCTTGACATAGAGGCCAATAGTGGTAGATGTCCCTCTGCCTATCTTCAAAACTTAATAACACTCGCTTCCTTCTGGAGGTATAGCCCATTGAAGATGGCATTTGGTTTCTTAACCAGGTTCACCATCTCTCTTTATTGACTTTGATTATTTCTCCCACTTTTTTCACATAGCGAGATCTGACAATCATGAATTATTCCTCTCCTCCTGCTAGCTGGTGACATAGGAACAGACCCATGCTAATACTGTATAAAAAACACTTAGAGTATCTTCTTTAAGAGATCTATGGGAAGTCCAAGTACTTTTATGATGACTATGGTGCAATGGGTTTCTTGTCATTGAAAATTAAGGCAGAAGTTTCTATCATTCTTGGCATTGATCTCTTGTTTAAAAAAAAAAGTTCAAACTTCATGTTTCAGTCTTAACTAAGATTTTGTATAGATAATTTGTACATTCTGACTGATGATCAAGAAATCACCACTGAATTTTTCATTCCTGTGGCTGTTTTACGGCAAAATCTATATGTTGGTCATTGGCCAAAGCAAAGTATGCTAAATGTGCCATCATAATGAAGTTTGCACTAAGGTCATCTTTACTTTTTCAATGAGAGGGGCATCCCTCATTTGAATAATAGGTGTTAAAATATGAAATAGAATTGAAAACTTGTATATCATAATGTTTGAAAGTGTCAAGGAATTCACACAGTATCTAACTTTCAAAAGGTTGCTTCAAGCATTGAGATGGCAAGGAGAGGAAGATGCACCCCACTTCTATTAGCCGGCAGCATAGAAATTAATCCAGGTCCTTACACTTGCCTCACATTCACTAAACCCATAAACTATGCATATCACATGCCACTGTTGGTTCCACTTAACATGTACAAAACTTAAAAACAAAAACGAATACAAAAGAACTGGAGCTGTAACCAATACGTGACAACACCCACTACACACCGTTACCTAAACACAACCCAAACATACTACTTATAGATATAGACTTACTAACAAACACTCAGAACTGCTTCACTTCCCTCCATGAACACAATATACTTATAGCACTTAAACAAGAAACAAAATTGACACCTCTAATAACAATAGTCTCATTCACTGATTACACAACAATAAGAGAAGACAACACAAAGCACAATGGTGGACTCGTAACACTAGTACACAGCTGCATACACAGCTACATACCGAAGAGAGACCAGGGCCAATGGATTGATTGATTCCTAGAGAGATCTGTGGAAGGACACAAGGACCTTTGCCAGATCTGTAGGGCTGCATGTTTCTTGTCGGTGAAATTCAAGACATTTGTTATTACATTCATTCAGACACAGATGCATTTGTCAGCTGAATAAATAATATGTTTGCCAAAATGAAAAGATTGTTAAGAGTATCACTAGATTGAGAATTAAGCTAGTCTCTTCAGTCTAGAGGCTGCCTCAAACCAAAATAGAATTACAGGTATATAGAAATTTAAGTATAATCTGTGTGGGGGTGGATTTATGCCTTTGATTTTGGCTACCTTCCTTGTAGGGGAGAAAAATCCCTTAGTATATGTATGCATATATATAACAAAGGCCTTTTCCCCCTTGTAAATGAGGTAGCCAGTCAATGCACTACCCACTCCCACCCATCCCAGTCATCAGGGCCATGCAGAGGGGGGGGGGGGGTGCCTGAGCACCTGCCCCTTTGCCCTGTGCCCCAAAAGTGCCCTTCACAAAGATGAATGAAAAATTATTTCTCACAGGCTTTTTTTTTTCATTTTCTTACCATTCAGAAATTATAATGTGGAAAATGGTGTTGCACCCTACCTGATAGTTGTCAAATACGAATAATTCAAAAGAGTGAAGTGCTCAATTTCCAGCCCAAAGCACCTGCCCCTTGCAATGTCTGTGTACATTACTGCCATTCATCATCCACCACCCATTGTTTCCCTCTCTTCTAAGAGCCTCATAGAGGTGAGGTATATAGATTTCTCCAGTGTGTTGAAGGGGGGTAAAGAAGCGTGCTACTAATTACCTTTTATTTCATACTTCTTATTCTTTGTTTCAGCACACATGGCCCAGACTACCCTGCCTGAATTATATATACTGCAAATGCCAAGTAGTTTTGGCATCATCTCCAGAAAGGTCTAAACTTTGATACAGGATAAATGTTAATGATATATTTCCAAAGCTTGGTGTAATCAGGAGGCCAGTACCAGAAATTAGGTCTGCTGTTTCTTCTTAAAATGTTTAGAGAACACTAGTCATGTGAAATAATTTCTGATGCATGTGATAAGATATTGAGTGTCAAGTAAAAAGTTATAAAGGTGCAGTGTTTGTAGCTTAAACTAATATTGAAACTTTGAACAGTGATAGTGTTTAAAAGGAATATATGTAATGATACTCTGTGTATGAAATCTCTTCTTTTGATATTCTACAATGGCTTTTTTCCCCTTACAAAGAAGGTGGCCAAAGTCAAAGGCATAAATCCACTCCCACCCATTTCATCCTTGCATACTCCACTTCCATTCATCACCCCTCCCTCCCTCCCTCTCTCTCTCTCTCTCTCTCTTATTTTTATGCTCCTCATGGATGACAGGTTGTCCCTGCATCTTGCCCACTGCCTTGAGTCTGAAGCAATATAGCAAGACACAGCGCATCCACAGCAAGGCTGCTTCATTTAATCAGTGACTCCCCCTCTCCATCCCCTCATGCAGAAAAAGAGAAGACAGGGAGAAATCCTTTTGGGCTGTGTCAAAATATTATTCACCCCCCCCCCCATTCCTTCCATGCATCACAGCATCATCCATACACAACCAGTCTCCGTTCACCCCTATCTTCTGTCTTCTCCCTTCCTCAACAGATATTCCTCTTTCCCAATGCCCCTATTACCCCATCCACCCATCTCATCCTTGGTCGCCCCCTCGTGTTCACTTCCTCCACCTCTGCCTTCCACACCTCTTTTACTAATCTTTCTTCACTGATTCTTTCCATGTGTCCAAACCATCCCAATACTTTCATCAACCCTATCTCCCAACTCCCTCTCCAAAGCCTCATCAGACAAACGGGACACACTTAAACACGGTACCCCCACACCTATCCCTCAAAACATAGCAGACCAAATACAAACACTAAACACTGTGATTGCCAATAAAATACATGAACAAAAAAACACAAAATTGGCAAAACTTTATCAATACACTTGATCACAAAACAAACACCAGCAAATTGTACAAAACACTCAACAGCATTACACTATCCAACAGTAACACTACACGCTCTCACGCAGCAATAATCACAACAACAGATAATCTACCCTCAAACAGACAACAAGCAAACGCACTCATACGTCATTTTGCACAGACAAGCCATCTCACTTCTCACCCTGACGACCGACGCACCATTCGACGTAAGAAAGACTTTCCCACAGACTCAGACTATATACCCTTCATAGACAGTCAGACAAAACTCATAATACATAGTCTCAAGCACTCATCTGCCTGTGGCCCTGATAACATAAGCAACATCCACCTAAAACACATTGGACCACAAGGTATACACGCACTCACAAACATTGGAAACTACAGCTATTCACACAACACTATACCCGACATCTGGAAGCATGGTAAAATAATCACCATTCCAAAACCGAACAAAGACCCAACAATCCCAACATCACACCATCCAATCACACTTCTCTGCACCCCCTCTAAAGTCATTGAACACCACATATTCCCCTTGCTGACTCACAACACGGTTTTAGGCCACTACACTCCACAAACACTCTTCTGACAAACCTCACACAAATAATTTTAGATGGCATCAATTCAGATAGGCCCCACCAAAGAACACTTCTTATAACATTAGACATTAGTAAAGCTTTTGATGCTATCCCCCGCCACAACCTAACAAATATAATATATAACACAGACATGCACAATAACACCAAAAGATGGCTGGCCAATTATCTGGCAGGTAGGAATGCTTACGTGTCATATAATGGCCAATCATCGCACATCAGAAACATTAAGAACGGAGTACCACAGGGCTCGGTTCTATCCCCCACACTATTTAATCTATACATGCATGACTTACCCACGCCAGACACCTCAGAAATACAAATCTCTTCCTACGCAGACGACATAACAATCACATGCACACATCGTAACACAGACAAAGCTGCAGAAATAATCCAGCCATACCTTGACACACTCAACACATGGTTCATCACAAACAGACTCAAAATAGCTCCAACCAAATCTACAGCAACACTTCTCACCAACTGGACAAAAGAACACAAATACATACCTCATCTCTACATCTACAACACCCTAATACCACACACAAACACACCGAAAATTCTTGGTGTAACATACGATACATCCATGTCTTTCAAACAACACATCACAAACATATAAAACAAATGCACACCCAGACTTAACGCACTTAAGTCAATCACTGGAACAACATTTGGACAAAACAAAGAAACTAATATAACAATATACAAACAATGCATACCCTCAGTGTTGAATTATGCGAGTCCTGCATGGGCTCCTAATCTCAGTGAGACACACCACAACACCCTTCAAATCATACAAAACAAAGCCCTAAAAACAATTACAGGCTGCACAAATACAACACCTACAGACCATTTACACCATGAAACAAAAGTCCTCAAAGTCAAGGACCACCTCGACATGAGAGGCACACAAACACTTGCCGCAGCCACCACAAACACATTACACCCACTACACTACATAGCAGAACACCCACACACACCAAGAAACATTAAAACAACACCCGAAGACCTTTATCACGCACAGATACTCTCTTCTCTTCCTCCACAACCACCAAATACCAGCCTCCGGAAACATATTCATAATCATATCACTCACCGCTCCATTAACACACTGAAAGACAACACACTGCTGCATGCCAGACCCCCTGATATCCACCCTTCTGAATCCTCTCTCCCACGAAAGGACAGAGTCCACTTGGCCAGACTGCGGTGCGGTCACCACCCAGCACTTCTAAGCTACCAGAAGAGGCTGGATGACTGCGTTGTGAACAGCTGCCCAGGATGTAACACTTCACCCCATACCATACAACACATAATGGAAGACTGCATTATACACAATCATGCACGCAAACAACACAACATACACTCTATAAAGGATTTGTGGGAAAACCCAGTTTTGGCAGTAGCATTCCTTGGGGAGACGGGACTGCTCGGACAGACAGTCTAGGGAACGACAACAACAACAACAACAACTCCCTCTCCACCCCACTCTTCTCACTCTATCCAGCCTAGTAACCCCTACCATACTTCTCAGGCATTCATCTCAAACACAAACTCTTCCTCTCGTATGCTCCATGTTTCTGCCCCATACAGTGCTGTCGGCACAATCACTCCTTCATACAATCTCCTCTTAGCATCCATTCCCAAATGTCTATTTCTCATTACATTTTTTGATATTTTTAATAAACTTTTTTGATATTCAACTTGATAAAAAAAAGTGAGAACCAGTTTGAACAACGGTAACTAGAAACAGTTCCTATTCTCATATGTGAAAGTTGGTTTAAATGAAGATTAAATTCTTTGCATTTTGTTGTACTCCCTGGATGGATCTGGCTATGGATGACCTTCATAAAGAAGAATGATGAGTTATGACAGTGGACTCTATCAAATGATTGATATATATTTTTTTTTATATATGGATGTAAACTAGGAATTTATGTATGGCAATAGTGATAACTATAGGAAAATGATTGAATGTTTGGCAACCATTGGTTATAAAGACAAGAATAAGGAAATTTGTTTGTTGAAATCATTGTAGGTGATGAAATACTGTGTTTGAAAATAGCAACTGCCGACAAATGTAGTGGAGGAAACACCTTGTAATGACAAAGCCTTGTACAATTGCTCATTAGAGCTTTGAAATACAAACATGTACAGTGGCCGCGAAAAGTTTGGGCGCGCAACAAATGTAAACACGTGTGACATTTAAATAATCATTTAAAGACCTATAAATGGCTTATTACATACCTTATTTACCAAGCGATTTTCCTTTAAGCTTTATGACCTTCTCCAAACGTGCCGGGATGCATCTTGCCAGGTTTTGTATGTGTTGAGGAATAATATTATCCCAAATATCCTGTATTTCTGTTTTTAGCTTAGCTGTTTTTTAATTATATGCCATACGTGCTCAATGGGATTTAGGTCTGGAGAATTTCCAGGCCATTTTTTGAAGTAATCAACACCACAATCTTCTAACCATTGGGTAACAGACTGAGCTGTGTGAGCAGGAGCTCCGTCCTGCATAAACCAACTAGCATTGCACTTTTCAAAACTTTCAGGCAGGTTATCACACAATAACTCGAAATAAGTGTGCTGATTTACACTCTCATTTTGTGCAAAGCATCCCCACACCATAACACTGGCAGCATGTTTCACCACTTTAGCTGTATAGCGAGGGTCATTAGGGTCAGACCCCCTGGGGCGCCTCACACGCTTTGACCTGCAGCCCGACGACACCACAAACGTTGACTTATCACTCCACAATACTCGTTCCCAGTCTTCTAAGGACCAGTCCTTATATTTCTGGGAAAATGCTAATCGATCACTTATGTTTTTTGCACTTTGGAGGGGAAGAACTTTAGCACAGCAACTACGGTATTGTAAATCTTTGGCTAAATGATCAGAAATACATCTTACAGACACATCATGCAGCAGTGCAGGGTTATTTTCTTTCAGTTTTCGAGCTGTGAGCGTTGGATTTTTATCTAACTGCCTCCTAATAACCGTAGAAGTACGATTTGATATCTTCCTTGGCCGACCAGAGCGATGCTTTGGAGTAGGAATGATGTTACTTCCTCCGTCTTGAAATTTCTTGGTCTACTTTTGCACTTGACGCACTCCAATTCCCACATGAGTAGCAATATCTTTACACTTATAACCCTCCTTATAGAGGGTTATGATTGTAACAACTGTGTCTCTTCCCAGCTCTTTACCACTTCCCATTATGGAGATATCAAGGCACAAAAACAGAGACCACCGCAAAAAAAGGACTACTCCCCGTGAGAGATGTTTAGAAACTGACTCCACGTGACATCGAGTGCGCCTAAACAGAGTTGCTAAGTAGTGCGTATTGTCTCGGCTAAATACGGGTACAAACGCTAGCATTGAAAAATAACGAAAAGTTTGGGCGGAAAGTTGTATTTTTCGCATGTTTTGAGTTTGGCTGAAAGTTGGGGAGCCTATAATTTTGCGCCCAAACTTTTCGCGGCCACTGTATATTGTATCAGGGCTGTGGAGTCGGAGTCGGAAGCAATTACGGTGTCACTGGAGTCAGAGTCGGTAAAAATATACCGACTCTGACTCCAGTTAAATTTACATTTTATAAGGCCTTTGTTTAACATTGAATTATTGAAATAAGGATATTTAAAGTTGAAAAAAAAGTTTCACATTTCAAACATGTACTCATAGATTATATATTTTTTATTATTAGGTTTGTATATCCTTTACAAAATTTATTTCAACTTTTGTTATAAAGAACAGTATTTTTGTTTTTGAAATGTACTTATCACTTATTTGCAAAGATATATATTATGCCAAATGTCTTACATTATAAGATCTTTTTTTTTCTACTGAATTTTCTTTAATATCCTTTCAAAATTCAGTTATAAAGTATTAATGAATAGGTCAAACCTAGGAAAGCCACACTATAACATATATATTTATTCTTTGATATAAACCAGTTATAATGATATAAGTCTACTTAAGATTGGAGGGTATGTGTGTTGTATAGGCTTTATAATATATGTAGACCATAATCAGTTAATTACATGAAGAGGAGTCGGAGTCGGTGGTGCCAAAAATAGAGGAGTCGGAGTCAGAGGTTTTGTGTTCCGACTCCACAGCCCTGTTTTGTATTATACATCTTTGCAGTTGAGAAAACTCTAACGAGTGACACAGTGTATTACTAATAAAGGCATTGTCCTCACAAAGTGTTTCCTCTGTTGTGAAATACTATACATTTCAGTGGATAAGGCAGCCTTAAGATAAGATGGAATCCTCAATTGTAGGCTGAATGTCATAGTTTTGGTTCATATTGGTGGTAAAAGACAACTAAACTACCAAACCATCTGTGGTGAAGTTTGTCATTAAACACTATACAACCAATGCAGTGATATACCAATACAATGAATACCTTGAATGTATTACCAGTAATAAAATATTACTTTAATTACCTGTAAATTGTTTGAATTGACAGTTGAATTAAGATTAATAAATAATAAACAACCCATATAATGTACCAGTAACATTGATATATGTATATGCATATTGTATATTGATATATGTATATCTTTTTGGCTACCTCCCTTGTAAGGGGGAAAAAGCCTTTGGTATATGTATGTATATACCAAGTTGTTCTTTGTCTCGTAAGGAAGATGGGTGGATCAAAGCATACAACCATGTTTCACCCATCCCACATCCATCCAAAAACCTATTTGTTCTCACTCCCATCATAACTCCTCATGGTTGAAGAGTCATCCCTGTCCCTACCCACTGCTCAGGTCTTAGGCATTGTGACAAGACACATTATCTACACAGTAGGGCCTGACAATCAAAGCTGGTTAGCTCCCATCACTTCCTTACATGGTGGTCCTCTCCCCCTCATTCTTTTGAGAAAATACAAAGCAGACAAAAAGAAATCCTTTTACATTCATACATATACCAAAGGCTTTTTCCCCCTACACAGGGGGTAGCCAAAAAAGAAAAAGGCATAGAAACCACTCCCACCCATTCCATTTGGGTTGCATTAATCTTGCAGAAGACCGCCTACAGGAAACTGGCAACAGATTCTGGGTAGGATCGTAAGTTGCTTAGAGAAGAGATGTTATGTTGTTTTCTGGGGATTATTAATATTGTGGGGCATAGTAGTACATGTTCTTTGTCTTCTGCATGATAGTTTCAACTTCAACAGTTTAAATCTGTGGACAGGTCTATTCTGTATTGGTACTGTCTTAATGCCAGATGGTGTCTTTTGTGGAACTCCCTGTGACATATGGCCACAATGAGACACTCTAACAATAGAACTAGAATAAGAGTCCAATACGACAAAATCAAAATACTAATGACCCCTGCAGTGTACGAGTCCCCATCCCATCTCTATGTTACCACACAGAAAAAATAACGGGAATAATAGTGAGAAAAATAAAATTATACAGTTCAGAAGACCATAAATGGTACAAAGATCCCAAACACTAATAATATCCATAACTTCCATCCAACCTGTTTGTAGGTTACTGAAGATACGAAGTAGAGAAATATCGATGCCCATGTTGTTACTTTAACTGCCAGTGCTTTGGACACCCTTAACAACAATGTCTTTGCTTAGGTGTATGTGTACATTGCCCAGCCCCTACACATGGTACCGAGCTCAAACCCAGCCAGATGCATAAACTGTGAGCAAAATCACCCCACGTCATAGTTGGAGTGCACAGTATCCCAATATGAAAAGAAAGTCCTCTGTATCAGAGATTTAGAATCCATCAGTCCCAAAGGATCTTAGAAAGAGTACAATCCAGGATCACACCTGGGGTCACATATGAAGAAACACTAGAATTTGTCAGATGCCCCCCCCCCCCCATCACCTAAAAGTTCACTCAAATAACTACACTAAGAGAGACCAGCATTATACAAGAATATGCTGCATTAACCACTACATTCCCCTCACCAGTATCATCAGATCCCGCAGCCCAACCACACACCCCAAACACACCTAAATAATATTATGTATGAAATAAATGAATAAACAAAATGCAATAAAGTGGAACCTCAAATTATCTCCAGCCTACCAAAATCCTCAACCACAAACCCATTCAACAGCATTCATACCCAAAACAGCCACCATCCTCTCACATGAGGAAAAGAGGACTAGACTCTTCTGGACAAATCCTCACCTTCAACAGTCCACTACAACTCACCTACAAACCCATTCATCCCTCCCCTTTATTCACCTCCAAGACTTACAACTCTTCCACTCCAAGAAAAATATCTAATTCTTCAAGAGAAATCATACAAAACATAAGAGCATCAATAATGTCACACCAGTAAATCCCCCACTCCAGAAACACCAACAAACCATTCTCCTTATCAACAACAAAGATGGATATTCCTTCTCCACAATATCCATTGAAGCTTCAACATTAAGTGTACAAAATGAAATCTATCTCATCACAGTACTAACCACACACTAATACTTTGTCTAAACCTAGATCTCTCAATTCCTCCACCAGACTAAACTGGAATGAATGAATATATATCCAATCTTAACCAACATCTAGATTAATCCTCTACCAATTACCAAAGGAATACAACTATAAAATACTTAAAACTAAATCATACACTCAATTATACAATGGAGCTCTCATTTGCCAAAGTAAAGGTTGCCTCACAATATCACACATATTGCTTGACTGCCCAATTTACACAACATACAATACCACCTACTTTTAACCTACCTTGCCAAACAGCTTTCACTCTACACCAAATCCTGAGCAACAAATCACTAATAAACTCAAATACCCCTATCATCTCTCCATGTCTTCCTAAGAAAACGGTATTACTAACTAAATTGTAAGTTTCCTTGAATAACCAAACCATCTTTCACTATCTATGTCAAAAGGCTTCTTCTACCTTATAAAGGAAGTAGCTAAGGCATACACCCATCCCACACCCACTTTTTCCCTTTAATCTTAGTTCCTTGTGAATGTAGGGCCATCCCTGCCTGGTTCAGAGGCAATTCAGCAACACAGCAGGACCTGGCAGCCTAAGCAGGTTTCCTCACATTGTTTCATTTACATGGCAACTCTCCATCACGTTTGATAGAGAAGATGAAGAGAATTTTTTTTTGGGCCATGTGAATTTTTTGTCCATTCGCAGCCATTCTCCACTCACACCTTCAGTCTCAAACAACCAACCAATTATACATCCACATAACACATCTTGGCTCAGAAGCTATAAAAGCGTTAACTGAGATCTTCAACCACTCTTGATTACACAATAACATTCTAGTCACCTGAAAAAATTCTTTTAATACCCATATCAAAACCAAACAAGCCCCCAGAAAACCCTGCATCATATACACCAATCTTACTACCCATAATACCCGGTATCCAATTTGATGGAAAGATCAGTGACAAGAAGAACTGCAACCAAATTACATACCCCTAACCAATGCGATTCCATAAAAGGCCACTCCACGAACACACTGCTCACAAATGTCTCCCAGCAAGTGCTGGAAGGTTTTAACAAAAAAAGTTTCACCAGAAAGAACAATTACGGTAGTTATTGACATAAACACAGCATTTGGCAAACTCCCCATTCACATACAATAAAAAAAAAAATCAAAGACTGATATTTGCCCCATGGATAACTTTTTAGCAGGGTTGGCAGTGCAGAGCAACTTAAAACAAAATTTATGGAACAAAAGGACCATACAATGGTGTTCCTCAAGGAGCTATACTCTCACCAATGCTATTTGACCTTTTCATAAGTGACCTCCCAAACCCTAATCTGGAACTTAACTCCAGAGCATTCATGCTGGTCACCTAACAATTATAACCAGCATAAATACAGAATAGCAGTTAAAAAATCCAAAGTCACTTAGAATAGAGCAGTGGCTCAGAGAAAATAGAATGGAAGCATCACCCAAGAAATCAGTAGTAACATTGTCCATACCATCATCACCATTACTCACATGCCCCAGCCAATACTCACAGTTTCTTTAAGCAAACTCACATGTAGGCACCCCTCTCCTCCCAAACAACTATTGGTAGGTTTGTTTGACTTGTGCCAGCCATTAGTTCTGTGGGCTTCCCCCTGCATCTCTAATACTGGGGTCTGTCTCTTGTAGAGACAACATTGAGGATGGGATCAATATTAGGGGAATATGCCACATATCCACATTGCCAGAGTTGACATTCACAAATTATACTGGTAACAGGCTTATCCCGTCCTCGCCTTATATGCAAAGGGGGACGGAGAGGGGGGGTCGCCGATTAAATGAAGCGGCCTTGCTGTGGATGTACTGTGTCTTGCGACACTGCTTCTGACCCAGGGCGGTGGGCAGGGTGCAGGGATGACCCGTCATCCAGGAGGTGCTCAGATGAGAGGAAGGGTGGGAGGGGTGTGGAGTGTATTTAGGGATGAAATGGGTGGGAGTGTTTTTATGCCTTTCCCTTTTTGGCTACCTCCCTTGGAAGGGGGAAAAAGCCTTGGTATATGTATGTATGTAACAGGCTTATACTGAGTCCCATGGAATAGTCTCTGATTTATACAAAGTCATTCCTGTGGTACCCCATGATTCTCCGAAGACAGTACCAAAGACGTTGAAATGCCTTTTCAAGTTGTATTCATTGTCCATGTCCCACAGGTGTATAACAAGACATGGAGCACAATTGACTTGAAGATTTGGATTGTAGTCCTGCATAAATACATACTGACAACTCCATATATATTCTGGTTGGGTGAGTCCATAACACCATGGGATGTGCCAATCCTTCAAAGGACTTCCTGACATGATCCACCACTGCTATGCACCACACTACCAAATTATGTGAAACTTTCCAAAACCTACATGTCCTTGCTGCATGCATGGACAGACTGAGCTGTGTCATCCAATAAGCTCCCAAGTGCTTGGACCCTGGTCTTGATCCAGGAGACCTTGAGTTCAGGCAGACTCACCTCCCTGTACTTACCTATTTGTATTATAAGGGAAGGGAGCTGTGCTCGTAGTGACCCGTCTTCGTATCTTTCAGCATCAAGTTTGTTCTTAACTCTTGAATAGTATTTGCGCACACTGTTGCCTTATCTAACTTATTCCAGGTATCCACCACTCTGCAAGGGAAGCTATTCTTTTTCAGAAATCTTCCATACTTATCCTTTTTGAGTTTCTTTTCATGTTTTCCTATTGTCCCACTTTAATAAATAATCTCTATCTAGGATTTCCATTCCTTTCATAATTCTATAAATAGTCAGTAGATGATCTCTTTCTCTTCTTTGTTCCAGAGTTGGTAGTTCCAATTTGGACAAGCTTTGTTCGCATGGCAATTTGGAGAGTGTTGGTGCCATCTTTGTCATTGCTCTTTGTATTCTAATTTCTTTATATTCTTTTTAGTACTGGGTGTCCATAGTGTTGTAGCATACTCCAATTTTGGTCTTATCAGTGTAACTAGTATTTTCTTGACCATTTCCTCATCCAAATAGTCAAATGCCACTTTCATCAACCTTAGTAGGTTAAAGGTTTCTCCAACTATTTTGTTGATATGTTTGTTTGGTGACATGTCTTTGCTGATTATTACTCCTAGGTCCCTTTCCGAGCTCATTTTTTTTTTTACTTCACCAATTTTATAATTCCTCGATGTTCTGTTTTTACTTTTTCCAAACTCCATTATACTACATTTCTTGATATTAAAGTTCACTTCTTACTTTTGACTCCATTTCCAGATTTTATCTAGGGCTATCTGTAGTGATTCACAATCTTCCTCTGTACTTAGTCTCTTTAGTATTTTATGTGTAATGACTTGAGTGTCATAACCAAGACTTACAGTGACTCTGCAAAAAAGTTCAGTATCACCAGCAAAGACAAGGTCAGTGACCTTAATGTTGTGAACAGTTTTCTGCAATGACATTTTGTGTTGAAAAGTGTTGGGGGCGTGGATACACCCATGTCTCACTCCTAGATTAACAGAAAAAAGTTTGACATGGCTCCATGACTTACAGCACTCTCTGTCCCGGAGTATAAATCAAATATCAAGTCAATAATCCTCGAAGGAATCCTGAAGACCTGCAGAAGGCCCCAGAGCACCCCAAGATGTAACGAGTTGAACGCCGCCTTGAGATCATTACAGGTTGTAAGACACCCATGTTGAACCTCATGTCAGTGCTCCACAAGATCATGAAACTCTAGGATTTAATCAATAGTTGACTTACCTGGTGTGAACTCAGACTGCTCAGGCTTTTGAAAATTTAGTCGATATGAACGAACCTGTGTTAGTATCAGATGGGCGAATACCTTATTTAACATACTGAACAATGTAATGTCATAGTAGTTGCTGCAGTTCTGCCCTTTCCCCTACCAGTTAGGGATGACCAGGCCCTTTTCTCAGTCAGAAGGAATGGCACTGGATTGCCAAACGGCAGGCAACATTACATGTAACCCGCGGATTATAACGCCGTCTCCGGCTTCCAGTAGCTCCTCATTGATTTTGCAGCTGCCAGTCAATTTTCTAACCTTCAACATACAGCCTCTTTGATCTCTGAGAGAAAGGCCGAAGTTTCATCTGTCTATGGATCGGCAACCGCCACCTGAACACCAGCAAGAGGGAGCTGGCTGCTCGGAGGATCGTCCATGGGCAATTACACGAAGTAGTAGGCAGAGGAACAACACCCCCCACGCCTGACACTATCTAACCATCAGATCTTCGGACTGGTATTTTTTTTTTTTTTTTAGAAGTACACACTTACGCGGTATAGCATTAAAAATTAAATATTAATTTTGTGAATAATAATACAGCAATGTAATAAGTATTTTTCGTGGCAGAAATCAATATCAGAAAACGTTGCTAAAACCTATGCAGAAACGAATGAATTCGCTTCGACTCCTTTAGGCTTGATTCACACTATCGGTCCGGTCGCGCTCCACTCCCGTTCCGCTCTCGGTCCGGTCCAATATTGTCTCATTAATTTCAATGGAAGCATTCACACTGGCGCTCTCGCTCCAGTCTCGCTCCGGTTTCGCTCCGGTCACGGTTCCGTCAAAAGATATTTTTACTGGAGCGAGACCGGAGCGTGACTGGATCGTGAGCGCCAGTGTGAACTCAGTTGCCACGGTCCTGGTCCACTCCAGTCGAGATTCAGCCTTCATATAAGCAAGTAGCGTTACCTGCTGTCCTACCAAACCATGGGTAATCCAAAGGAAACACCACAATGGGATCATGAGAATGTTAGAAAAATTATAAAAATACGTTTTCTTTTTATTTATCACTGATACAATGACAATGCGTACAGCGAGGATATACATAAGCACCAACTGAATAAAATATAACCTACAAAACTTACTTTAATTTTGTGGATTCAGATGAAATGCTAATAGAATTAGTCAAAAGGTAAACCAGAGCTGTAGGACCTGACTTTGCTGCACTACAGTGATAACGTGGCGAAAAGAAGAAGCTGTGTTGAAATAAGCAGGCAGCTGGGTTGTGAAGATAAGAAATTCCATACAATTGCCTAATGTCCACTGTGGAAATGCATTTCCTATCCTCACTAAACAATTTTCCTATACAATAATGTTTGCATACTTATCATATTGCCAAGGTACTGAGAGAAAATAAAATACACATTATTAACCGAAGAAAGAAATTCCATATGTATAATAACCTATTATCCACTGCGGAAATGCATCTCCTTAGCTCACTCAACAAATATTCTTACACAAGTTTGTTTGTCTACTTATATTTCATCCTTTTGCCAAGGCATTGAAACAGCTAGGGAGCTGAAATAATCTTTCAGTGTTTCTTTCACGCCAAAAGCCTCCTTCGTAGCATTTCCCCCCTCTTCCTCTCATTGGACGTACTATGTTTGATGGAGGCATGGCAACAGTATCTGGTAATGCAACAGCATTTGGGTGTATCAGATTGTGAAGTATGCATGTTGTTGTAATGATCGCATTAGCGTTAGAAGGCATAGCTTTAAGTTTCCTTAAATATATTCTGAAGGTTTGCACTAGAATACCAAATGTGCACTCAGCTATCCTCCTGGCTCTAGATAATCTATAATTAAAAATCCTCTTCTCTACCTTATGTTCAGTCTGTGAACCTGGGTAGGGCCTCATCAAATTTCTCTTCAGCGGGAAAGCCTCATCTCCCACTATAACGTATGGTGCAAGCACATCAGTGTCAGGAAGTGCAGCATCTTCTTGTACATTTCAGGTCATCCTCAATTTTGGATAGTATTTTCTCAAATGTTCCTTTGTTCATTCTGAAATAGCTGTGGAATTTACTCTCATCATCAATAAGACGAGGATACAGAGTATGAAATTCTCCTTCAGTCTTCCTATCTTGCAACATAGGATGAACCCACAATTTCTTTCTTTTTCTATTTTGTTTTCCTTCTTCTTCTTCATCAAGTGCAATAGCGATTATTGCCAACTCGGCGTCAGAAAAGTCACACATCCTTCGTAACTGATGGTAAGACTTCTACTGGTGTCGAGGGAGGGGGGATGACGGGAACGAGAGGGGACCGATAGTGTGAATACCTCAGAACCGAGAGCGAAGCGCGACCGGACCGATAGTGTGAATCAACCCTAAATACCTCAGAACCGGAGCGGAACGAGACCGGAGCGTGACCGGACCGATAGTGTGAATCAACCCTTAGACGCCATCTTTGTGTTGATAGTTTCGGTGGTCGGAGACGACGACGACAACCCTGATGACCTCTAGAATTACAGGACCGCATTACTAAATGCAGGTAAGGTTAGGTTAGAATAGACGAATTCATCATGCCGTAATTACTTTGACTCCGCCTCTACCAAAACAAAGAACGTTTCAAGCAACCGAAGAGGTAACGTTTGTGTATTTATAGCTTTTAGCAACCTTTTCTATTGTTGATTTCCGCCAAGAATATCGCATGATACATTGATGTATTATAACTTACAAAATTATTATTTATTTTTCTAATGCTATATCGCGTAGGTGTGCAATTCTAAAAATTAACCCGGATTTTCTTTAGGGTTCAGTAATCAAACGTAAGGTCATTTACTTTAAAATGACCCTCGATATCTTCAGCGATTTTCCTGACGCGCCTCCCCTTATCCACCCTCATGAGAGTTCTAGCATACAATTGTGATTCCTGTACCAAGTTCCCAGCCATTCGTGCTGTATGGGTCAACTCTATATTCTCCAGTGTCTTTCTAGACACACTACTACTCCTCGACCTTGGTAGTTCTTCAGCGTTTATTCCAGACAACCATGAAATAAGTAAAAATAAATGACCAAGCCTTTCCATTGAGGAAAGAAAGAATATGTATATATATATATATATATATATATATATATATATATATATATATATATATATATATATATATTATATATATATATATATATATATATATATATATATATATATATTGCAATAAAACACTAGGAGCGTGTGTTCACAAATGCGTAAGTAACCACTAGGAAAAGTAAAAATAACGAAGCAGAGCGCTACATCTATACGAAAGCGCTCTGCTTCGTTAGTTTACTTTTCCTAGTGGTTACTTACGCATATATATATATATATATATATATATATATATATATATATATATATATATATATATATATATATATATATATATATATATATATATATATATATATATATATATATATATATATATCATTTTGCGCCTCACCTTTTTTGCTCATATGCCCTTCAGTCAACACGTCAAAGATCTAGCTGAGAATCAACGAGGAAATAAACATATAATCCACCTCAAGGTCTGGCTCTGGACAACAGAAACTAAAAATCACATTTTTAAAAACAGTTAATAAGAACTTCCTCTGGGCTACGCTTCCATAGCACGTATCCTAAGAAGCAACAAAGCAAACATAAACACCACAAACTTTATAAAACAAAGCATAAGGAGTGATAAAACCACCCCAATAGGATACCTGTACACAGAAAAAAATATTCTCACCATAGAAGACCATATAAATATATGACTTGTACACCTTTGTGTGCAAGAGCACCCAACTCACAGGCCTCTCATCATATCACACAAATACGACCAATTGAACGTTGAAAAACGGCATACTACTCAAACGTATACAACAGCAGTTCCATACGATAAATCCACACAAAAAAACGTTCACACCGAGATCACTAAAGACTTCATGAAATATTACTTAATACTCCACTAGCCATCAGCCCCGCAGAAAAACCTCATTCAAAAGAATCAAGAACCGTGCTGGATTGCTTGCGTTCGGGACACCATCCAGCAAACAGGATCAACACAGAATAGGACTGGTTACAGAATAAAACTGCCCTAGATGTAACCACCACATACTGGACACCTTATCTTGCTGTGCCCCAAACTAACAATTGCTGGACAGCAATGCAATATCTCCTCTCTAAAAGCGTTATCACACTTTTTTTCCCTCCGATTGTTGGAGCAAATCTACAGCCCGCAGCTTTCGAAAAGGAGTCTGATATGCTGGAAGAAAATAATTTTCCTCCATCATATCAAATGACATTCTATATATATATTGGTAAGAAAACAAAATAGTGGTCATAGTGATTTTACGGCGGAATAAGTGCTGGAAGTGGGTGGTATTGCCGATTAGTTGGAGGTTGAAGGAGAATAGCTCAATATTATAACCCTTCTACCTAAGAGTTGTGGGTCCGTGAGAGTGTCCAGGGGTGATAGAGATAGATAGACTGATTGATTCTCGTATCGACGTTTCTCTACTTGGAAGTATCCTAATCACCTTTTTCACATCTTCCTTATCTTCTTTTTGTTGTTACACAAACTTTTAATGGGATTTGTTCTTGTAACTTTACCCACCTTCTCTGACTTCGTTTGATTTCTTTAAAGTTTTCTTTGCTATTGAACCATTTTCACTGCTTTGTTTCACGCTGTCCTCCGCCTCATTTTTTTTTAACCTATCATGATAATCCTTTGGTTTTCCAAAACCTCTTCTACACAATTCCCTCGTCATTTTACTTAATTTGCTTTTCAGATTGCCTATTTTAACCATTTGGTCAGTTATTTTTTTCTTGAGTATTTTAATTTCGCGCATGTGTATGTGTACGTGTGTGTATGTGTGTGTGTGGTATTTATGTACTTGTATTTACCTAGTATTATACGGGAAGGGAGCTATGCTCGTTGTGACCCGTCTTTGTATCTTTGAGCATCAAGTTTTTTCTTAAAATCTTGAATAGCGTTTGCACACACTGTTTATTTATCTGAATTATTTCAGGTATCCAGTACTCTATGTGGGAAGCTATTTTTTCAGATCTCTTCTATAGTTATCCTTTTTGAGTTTCTTTTCGTGTCTTCTTGTTTTTCCATTGTCCCATCTTAATAAATCATTCCTATCTAGGATTTGCATTCCTTTCATGATTTTATAAATAGTCAGCAGATCTCCTCTTTCTGTTCTTTGTTCCAGAGTTGGTAATTCCAATTTGGACAATCTTTGTTCGTATGTTAATTTGGAGAGAGCTGGTGCTAACTTTGTCGTTGCTCTTTGTATTCTTTCTAATTTCTTTATATTCTTTTTAGTACTGGGTTCAGTTTTGGTCTTATTAGTGTAACTAATATTTTCTAATAATTTCCTCATCCAAGTAGTCAAATGCCACTTTCATTGATCTTAATAGGTTGAAGGTTGGTTTCTCCCACTATTTTATTGATATGTTTGTCCCTTGTCATGTCTTTGCTGATTAATACTCCAAGGTCTCTTTCCGAGTTAACTTTTTTAACTTCTTGACCAATTTTATAACTTCTTAATATTCTGTTTTTACTTTTTCCTAACTCCATTATACTACACTTTTTGGTATTGAAGTTCACTTCCCACTTTTGAGTCCATTTCCAGATTTTGTCTAGGTCTGACTGTAATGATTCACAATTCTCCTCTGTTCTTTCTTTGGTATTTTTGCGTCATCTGCGAAGAAATTCATATAACACTCCACTCCTTCATCCGTGTTATTTATATATATGGTAAACATGATTGGAGCCAGTACCGAACCTTGCGGGACACCACTTATCATTTCTTCCCAATTCGCGTATTTGTCTCTAATTACTACCCTCATTTTTCTTCCAGTCAGGAAGTCTTCCATCCATTCCAATTATAAGTAAATGAATAAATAAATAAATAAATAAATGAATAAACAAATAAACAAATAAATAAATAAATAAATAAATACATAAATAAATATTGTAAATAAAACAGTAAAATACACCATCATGGTCAAAGACATGATTCACTAGTATATTTTTCCTGCACAAACAAAAAAGTTTTATTTATCTGAAGTTCGGTCTCAGAATAGGAGTTGTTCTTCTTGGCATGGAAAACAGGAGGCAGGAATCCAAAGAACAGGATAACCGGGTAACAGGATTACAAGGGAACTGACCAGTACCCTCTGGAACTGTCCGCTTTAACATTGCCATGGGTTTCCAATATTCATTCTCGTCATATCTAACGCAGACCCACTTCGCCTGGCTAATCATCCGCGTTAAATATATCATAAGGTTGTAATGCCCTTTTCGCCAAGCTAATAGTGAGCCTTGTATCTATAGCTATATTAATTCACGTACACACAAATACATACACACACAAATTACACACACATAGACGCACGCACACATATACACATTCACATTCACACACATTCACATTCACACACATTCACACATTCACACACAAACACATTCACACACACACACACATTCACACACACACACGCACACACACACACACACACACACACACACACACACACACACACACACACACACACACACACACACACACACTTTCAACGAACGGACGGCTTGACGAACGCTCTGAAGAAAAGTGCAGATTGAGGATACCAACGCAAAGAGAAGTGCCTTTTTGTATTTGCAGGGGGGGGGGAATTGCTCGTGAGGTAGTGGGAAAGTAAGGAAAGAGGAGAGGGGGAGGGATTACTGGGGAAATGGAAGATAATGAGGATGTGGAGGACTTGGCCCAGGCAGACGGGCGGAAGATCAACATGAAACGACCACCGGATGTCGAAATGGCAAATAAAAATGTAAAGATTAGAAGTATAGAGAGGAGAAATACAGTAGAAAGTGACGAGAATATGTTCCAGGGATTTAAAGAGGGTGGGGGGACACAACCCCCCCCAGACTGATAAGACTAGAGGAGAGAGTTGATAAGGTGATCGAGGACTTGGAACGTAAGTTAGGTAATGTAGGCTCCATTCTACAAAGAATTGAAAGATTGGAACAACTAGAGAAGGCTAACAGAAACTTAACTGAAGAAGTAGAGGACCTAAAAAGACAGTTAGGAAATGTAAAGGAGGAGAATGAGAAATTGAAGAAGAATAGTAATGAAAACAGTGAGAAAATAGCTACAGAAGCTAAAAATTGGAGAATAACTCAAGAAGGGAATAAGGTTTCATTCACTGACATAGTCAAACAGCAATTGAAAGAACATAATGAAGACTCAGTTATTAAAGTGATGAGACAGAAGGAGAATATAGTAAGAGAATTAGCTGACAAAAAGAAATGTATAATTATATTAGGAATGGAAGAGAAACATAACCCAGATAGAACCGCAAGAATCAAGGAGGAAAATGAAAGGGTAAGCAGTTTATTAAAATTAGTCCAGGAAGATGAACCAGAAATTATAAAGGAAATTGAGGAAAAATTCAGACTCGGAAAATATAGTACAGATAAGACCAGACCAATTAAGATTAAATTCAGGTCACAAACAACGGCAGAGAAAATTCTATCCAAGACAGGGAAACTAGCAACAAATGATCAATATAAAAAGGTATGGATAAAAAGAGAAATGAATAAGGAGGAAAGAGAGGCAGAAAAGCAGAAAAGAATTGAAGCTAAGGCAAAAAACGAGGAAAGAACGGAGTCAGAGAAAGAGAGATTCTATTGGAGAGTAGTGAACATGAAAATAAAGCAGTTCGACATACTAAAGAAAAACATAAGGGAAACAGAGAACACAATGGAAGTGGCAGAAAACTAAGAGTGTCTTACACAAATATAGATGGATTGATAACAGGATTGAATGAACTGAATGATTATTTGAAAGAAAAAGAACCGGACATAATGGGAATTGTAGAAACAAAATTAAAAGGCCCACTACCACCCAACAGTGTAGGACATGATACATACAATTATTGGATTAGAAACAGAGAGAAAAAACAAGGGGGTGGAGTTATGTTCCTGACAAAGAAGGATATAAACGTGAAAGGTGTCATATATGGAAAGAATACAGTAGAGATGATTATGATAGAAGTGGAAGACCGAGATAAGAAGAGCAGAAAATTTGTGATCAACTATGTGCCTCCGAAAACAGCCTCATGGGAGGAGAATGAACATAAAAGTATGTTAGAGGACACAAAGATAGCATTAACTAAGATAATGGAAGACGGAGGAAGAATAGTTATGATGGGCGACTTTAATTGCAAAGAAATCTGCTGGGAAGAAATGACAGTAAAGAGTGGTGATGACTCATGGGGAAATGCTCTACTTGAGATGATTACTGACCATTCAATGACACAATGGATACAAGAGAACACTAGGTATAGAAATGAAGAAGAACCATCGAGGCTAGACTTAATAATTACATCTGAACCTAGAATAGTGGACAAAATTGAATATAAAACACCAATAGGTAAAAGTGACCACATATTGATTGAACTGGAACTTAATGAAGAAAAATATATGAAAAGAAATGAACAATATAGAAAAGGAAGAATGATGTATGAAAAAACAAACTTTGATAAAATAAGAGAATTCTTCCAACAAGAAAACTGGGAAGAAATATACAAAGAAGAAACATCAGTGGAAGAGAAATGGAATATTTTGACAAAAATTTACAAAGAAGGAGTGGAAAAGTATGTCCCAAGACAAAAACAAGAAAAAGAATATGTAAAATGCTGGTACAACAAAAGTTGTAGGGAGTTAAAAGACAAAAGAGACAAAGCCTGGACCGGATGGAAAAAAGACAGAAGACCTGAAAAATGGAAAATATATACTGGTTATAGAAATGAATATGTACAAAAGTGCAGAGAGGAAAAAAGAAAATATGAAAAAGATGTTATAGAAAAGTGTAAAGATCAACCAAAACTATTCTACAGATTTGTAAACAATAAACTGAAAAACAAACAAGACTTGGAGAAATTAAGACAAGGGGGAGTTGAATACACTGAGGAAATGGAAATGGCAGAAATTATGAACAAACATTTTAAATCAGTGTTTACAAGGGAAAATATACAACCTGAAGAGATTGAGTGGAAGGAAAAAGTCCCCCCTATGGAAGAAATAGAAGTAACGAAGAATGAAATATTGACACACTTGGGTAATTTTGATGTCAGAAAATCGCATGGGCCAGATGAAATAGCAAACTGGATTCTGAAAGAATGTAGGAATGAACTGGCAGACAAAATACATAGCATAATAAGCAGTTCCTTAAAAGAAGGAAAAGTTCCAGAAGATTGGAAAAAAGCAAATATAGTACCTATATATAAAGGAGGAAATAAAGAAGAACCTACCAACTATAGACCAGTCTCTCTAACAAGTACAATAGCAAAAATATGTGAAAGAATTATCAAAAGTAGATGGGTAAAATACTTGGAAAAAAACAACGTACTAAATCCAAGGCAATTTGGATTCAGACAAGGACGATCATGCGTCACCAATTTAATATGTTTCTATTCAAGGCTAATAGATATAATACAAGAAAGAGATGGATGGGCTGATTGTGCATTTCTAGACCTAAAAAAAGCTTTTGACAAAGTACCACATAAGAAGTTGCTTAAGAAATTAGAATATGAAGGAGGAATACAAGGTAAATTGCTAAATTGGATGGAAGACTTTTTGCAAGAAAGAAAAATGCGAGTAGTGATAAGAGATCAGCACTCAAAATGGAATGAAGTAATAAGCGGTGTCCCGCAGGGAACAGTTCTGGCCCCAATAATGTTTGCTATATATATTAATGATATGGATGAAGGAATTGAAAGCTATATGAGCTTCTTTGCAGATGATGCAAAATTACTGAAAAGAGTGAAAACTGAAGAAGATTGTGAATCACTACAGAGAGATCTAAATAAAGTACAAGAATGGAGTAGGAAGTGGGAGATGGAGTTCAATACAAAAAAGTGTAGTATAATGGAATTTGGAAAAAGCAAAAACAGAATAACAGGATCATATAATTTGGGAGAAGAAGGAATAAAAAGAGTAGAAAATGAGAGGGACCTGGGAGTCATTGTTATGAATAATATGTCACCTGAGAAACATATAAATAAGATTTTTGGAGAAACTTATAATTTAATAAGAACAATCAAAGTGGCATTTACATACCTGGATGAAGAAATGGTGAGGAAAATCCTAGTCACCCTGATAAGACCAAGATTGGAATATGCAGCAACGATATGGTCACCAAGTACAAAAAAATGTATAAAAAAACTTGAAAGAATACAAAGAGCAATTACTAAACTGGCACCAACACTCTCAAAACTATCATATGAAGAGAGACTACAAAAACTTAAACTACAGACACTAGAGCAAAGAAGAGAGAGAGGAGATTTGATAGCTATTTACAGAATCATGAAAGGCATAGAAATTACTGATAGAGAGAATCTGATAAAATGGGATGACAGAAATACAAGAGGACACGGAAAGAAAATAAAAAAAGACAACTATAGAAGAGATTTGAAAAAGAACAGCTTTCCTCACAGAGCAATAGACAGTTGGAACAAGTTAGATGAGAAAGTGGTGTGTGCAAAAACAATACATGAATTTAAAAATAGTTTAGATAAAATGAGATATGAAGACGGGACCTCACGAGCATAGCTCCCCTTCCCGTAAAATACAACTAGGTAAAATACACACGCACACACGCACACACACACACAAATAGAGACCAAACTATTAGGAAATGTAGGACCTACTGGACAATTGGAAAACGATAGATACTCAGCCTTGAGATGAGACAAACAAAAGGAGGTGGGGTGATAATAGTTATCAAAAATTACCTAAAAGTTAATCAAACAACATTGATTTAGACAATAGCCGAGGCTCTAAATCTGAAAATCAAAGATAAAGGACAGAATAAAAGGAACTTCACAGTAAAACATGTACTATGTATTGGGTGGCTAATGAATACGAATTGACAACTTCCAAGAAATAATATATTTGGTTATACACTCAATAAAGGCGTGCACCTGCGAACAAGGCTGCTCAGATACTAACGCCACGCTCTCCAATTCGCGCCAAAACAAAGGCGCGCATCGCATCTGCGATATACAACACAACCAACTCTTATAATATAAATACATAATAACATAATATAAATAATACAATTAACAACAAAACAACAAAATACAATTCTACACCACACCAACACAACTATCCAAGATGGCGACGTGGAATGATGGTTATGGGGATGCTGGGAGTGGATACTGAGTGGAAGAAGAACACGAGGAAGGCCGAGAAAGAAAAGGAGAGAAACTGTTGAAGAAACCCTCAGTAGACATGACTTGCCCAACATCGAAGCTCTCAGGGAAGAAGAGTTCTTCCAAGACAGAGCTAGATGGAGAAACATGCTGGTACCGCCGACAGGCGTAACGCCTAATACTGGGAGGTGAAGTAAGAAGTAAGTAAGAATCTTTTCTTAAAGAAAACGACTGAGCAAAGTAATAACAATACTGAGAGATGCCTTTAATTACAAGGAGATAGATTGGAAGGAATGGGAGGCACGTTGTGACACCAATTCCTGGGGGCAATATTCTGTTCAACGTCGGAATGGAAAATATGATGACTCAGTGGGATAAAGAAAGGACACAAGCAAGAGGAGGCACTTTAGCAAGATTGGATCTGATACTACCTGAGGAACTTGACATTATTAGACCTTTGAATTACATATGTCCCAAAGGAAAGAGTAATCATGTAGTGTTTTAATTCCAGTTGGTGAAAATATATAGAACCGAGGCATACATCATACGGTCAAGGTAGATGTGTATATATATATATATATATATATACATATATGTATATATGTATATATATATATGTAAATATATATATATATATATATATATATATATATATATATATATAGAGTCTATATATTATATATATATATATTTCTATATATATTTATATTACCAATATATAGACATATATACATATATATATACATATATATATGTATAGTGAACAAACGGCCGAATCCTTGTTAGGAAGCTTGAAAATACACAAAAGAAAAATCAACAACTACCAAAACACTGTTGATTTTAACTATATATATATATATATATATATATATATATATGTATATATACATATATATGTATATATACATATATATACATATATATATATATATATATATATATATATATATATATATACAGGTGAGTCAAAATTATGTAACACTATTTTAAGAGAAATAGTTTATTTGAATTTTGTTTTCTATTACAGGTTGGTATAAATTGTACTGTTGATCGTTGGAGACGTACCAGCTTAACCACGAAGCTACGAGTGTTGTAAGTTCTTCGTAAAATTAAGTACGGACGGCAGTTAGCAGTCGACTTAATTCCTCGGGAGTAGATTCATTCCTAGGTTAAAGAACTTTAGACAACCGATAGCTTAGTGGTAGAGCGTCGGCATCGTATTCACACGAGCCTTGGTTCGAATCCGTGGACGACAGTCGGAATTATTTGATATAAATAAATAAATATATATATATACATATATATATATATATATATATATATATATATATATATAAAAGATATACTCTTCCTTCCAATGGAGGTAGACAGCTAAGGAGGGGGAGGGATGGGAAATGGGGAATAGGAATTACTCATGTGTGAATGATATTCTGACGGAGCCCGAAGGGAAGTCTCCCTGTTTTCTCTTTTTCTGCATGAGGGGGCGGAGAGTAGGGGTCGCCGATGAAATGAAGCGGCCTTGCTGTGGATGTACTGTGTCTTGCTGCATTGCGTTTGACCCAGGGCGGTTGGCAGATGCAGGGATGACCCGTCATCCATGAGGAGCTGAGATGGGAGGGGAGGAAGGGGTGGTGGAGGGGGAGTGAAAGGGGTGGGAGTAGGTACGTGCCTCTGACTTGGCTAACCCCCTTAAAAGGGGGAAAAGTTCTTGTTAAATAGATGGATAGATAAACAGCCAAGGAATGGACCCACCTCTATTTATGTTATTTGACAGTATGAAAAAAATGAATAATTAAATAAGTAAATAAATAAATAAATGAATAAATAAAATAGATAAATAAATAGATAAATAAATAGATAAATGAACAGATAAATAAATAGATAAGTAAATAAATAAATAAGTAAATAATTAAATAATTAAATAAATAAGTAAGTAAATCAATCAAACAATCAATAAAAATAAACAAACAAATAAACAGAAAGATAAACAAATGAATAAATATCTAAACAAATTAAGAAGCTCATGCAGAATTGACCTTATACAGTACCTGCTTTATTGTAGTGCGGATGCATCAGATACGGATAGAATAATTTGGCGGAAACGATAATAAAAGGAAAAACTTAGAACAGATTAGAGCGGCCTAAATAATGTAAGGTACATCCAGTTTGCCATTGCAAATGTTTGCCACGAAGGTGGACAATATCTTAACTGGATAAAGAAGAAATCTGCGGTACTTAGAAAGGCAATTTCATAAAATAGAATAAAATTTGTATCTCTGTGTCATCTCTCTTTTTTTTTTTTTTTTCTTTTTTAGAGAACTTTCTGGAAAGTTGAAAGTTTCTGGTTGTCCCAACTATCATTGCAGATATAAAAGTTCCAATAATAGTGTCGAAAAATGTGGTATTAAATGTCGTGTAAGACTTTTGTTGGATCTTTTATGAACACTGACAAATAACTAAATACATCCATATTTGATACGCTTATGTATGCTTAATTCATGTGTGTATTTGTGCGTGTGTATGTGTTTCTGTGTGTGCATGGATGCTTGTGTGTGTATGTGCACTTGTGTGTATGCATGTGTATGTGTAGTATGTGTATTTGTAATTGTATGTATATGTTTATGTTTATGCGTATGTGTATGTGTATGCATATGTGTCTGTATGTGTGTGTGTCTATGTGTATGTGTTTGTGTACGTGTATGTGTATGTACGCGCATGTGTGCGCGTGTGTGTATATACTCGCGCGCATGCGCGTGTGTGTCTGTGTTTGTGTGTGCATGTATGTGTGTGCATCTGTGCGTGCGTCCGTTTGCCGGCATCTATTTTGGTTGTCGAAAGACGTTTGTGACAACCTTGCTGCCCTGGACTTGACTGGAAAATGTCTACTTTTACTTTTGACGATTTCTGTTTTGTTTAATTTCTTCCTTGTTTCTCTATCTCCGCTGTTGAAGCCTTTTAGTAAATCAATCTCAATTCCCTTCACCCATCGCTCCTTTGGTCTTGGATCCCGTATATACTCGTTAATGACGACAGGATACGGTTTCTGATCCAATGCACTTGGCGATTTCTGGGAAACATGAATACAAAAGAAATATAAAGTTTGCAGGAAGAATTTTGTCTTAAATTGGTTTGAACGACTGTGTGTTGGAAAGGTAGAATTTTGTTCAGTAAGTCCATCAGAAAAGAACCAGTATGAGATTATCAAGTCGAAGGCTTTGAACAAAAAAGTTGTTTGACTTTTAATCAGAGTAGAGTCTACGAAGTACCATACTCGTAGTAGAGATTTATGGAAGTATCTTATACTCGTTTGATCCGGAGACCACAATTCGACTTAAACTGGTTGGCATTAACCGGTGCATATTCTGCAAAATACACTTCTGATTGACTGAAAAGGTCAAGTGAAACATTTATAGTCCCTTTTCTCCAGAGGCCACCTTCTTATTCAAGTAAACAAACTCGAGTCATTAGTCAAGGAAAGTTTTACTACAAATATTCACATAAGTTGGAATTATTCGAACAGTGCAGTAGTGTCATTATCATAGGTTAAATAAACAACGTCATACTGTGGAGGAGATATAGGAATCCCATGATGACTGGTATTTCTTTTCATCTGTCGGAATTCCTACCTGTCTCACTATCATCCTATCTGTTCTGCCTGTGTCTACTTGAACGTATGTCTATTTAGGTCTGTCTGTCTGTCTGCTTGTCTGTCTGTCTATACCTGTCTGTCTGTCTATACCTGTATGTCTAATTTTGTCTGTCTGTCTGTTTATCTGTCTGTCTGTCTGCCAATCTTTTTGCAGATTTCCCAATGGATCCGCTTCGATGGCATTGACTTCTGTTTCTGCAGATTCGCTAACCATTCATAATATTAACAGGTGTGCCAACCATTGGCTCTGTGTGGCCTTTTCACTCCAGTCTCTACAAAGCTAGCTGTCGGGACGTCAAAACAGCATGAAATGGACTCCCAAGTAAAGATGTGAACAAAAAAAGAACAAACGAAAAAAAAGTAAAGAGGTGTGAAAAGGTGCGTGAGGCTGGTACGTGAAAAACAGCCTTGAGCGTAACAATAGATCCCCTTTGATCCAAACCGGGTACACCATCTGACCACAAAAGGAGCTTAGCCAAGTGAATTTCTGAATCCTTCAACACGGTGGAGCACTTTGTAGAACTTATTCTGGCAAAGGGTAAAAAATTCTTCTTTTTTTTTCTTTTTTTTTCTACGCAGCTGGATAGGTGGATTCCGGCCTACGTGAGATGAACTCAGGGTTGTCGTAGATTTCAATCGATCTAGCTCGTAGTTTGTTCCCTTCATCTGGATGAATAGTCTTTACTGATTTGAACCGAGACAAATGTCATAAAATAGGTCACTGCATTGAAGGAGTTTAAGATTAACGCAGTGTGTCACACAACTGTATTGTCATTTCTTAAACTCATTTCCCACAAACTTTGCAAAGTTGTTTCTGTCTAGTAATTACCATAAGAATATAAGAATATAGGAGATTGCAAGAGACCATAAGGCCTATACTGGACAGTTCCATGCCTCTTACCATCTATCTTCCCTATCCATAAAGTTATCTAATCTTCTCTTAAATCAATCAACTATTTCATTGCTCACTACATGGTTACTAAGTCTATTCCATATGTTGGTGAGCCAGTTCTGTTGGTGAGCCAATTCTTGCTTATTTCCTTCTTAATATAATGACCTTGCCTGCATCACCCTTGAGCCCTTGACCCATTTGAATACCTCAGATCACACCGCAATCTTCATTTCTCTAGAGAGTATAAGTCAAGGTGCTTAAGCCTTTCTTCGTATGGTAAATTTCCAAGCCCTTGTATAATTTTGGTTATTCTCATCTGTACTGATTCCTGTAAATCAATATACTTTCCACGAAAAGGTTAGAAAGAACAGGACTGAAGATACCTTTCTGTGGGATGCCATTCTCGTAGGTCCTGTTGGAATAATTTTGACCCTCAAACTTCTGCACGCAACATCTGCAGATAGCCCTCAAGTCATACTAACAGGCACCCTTGGATCCCTTTGGTGGCTAGGGCTGCCAGGATTACGAAAGGAGACTCCAGTTAGGTTCCCTCTAGGTCGAGGAACACATCGACGGCGGCACAATTGTTGACGAGGTTGTGGGCCATTGAAGCCAAACACATGCTGGCACAGAGGTACCAGTTACCACAGAAATCAGTTGAGGACCATTCTCTCTAAGACAGGGAGATAAGCCATAGTTTTGCTTGCTCTAGGGATCTTGGAGTTGGTTAGATGTCCGTCGATTTCCAAGCCAAGGGCAGATATCTGATCGACCACGGGTGGTTGATCTAGTCTAACCTCTCCTGTTCGTCAGCTAGACCTGCGTCCGCTTGAATGGTTTAGGTGACCCCGTCGGCACCGGCGGCCGTGTCTTGTCCTGTTCACCTGGCCCCTAAAATCTCCTTCAGGGGGAAAGGATGGTCCGCTAAATCCAGCCTTCCCTGCTATTCTCGACGAGTCATTCCCATTCTGGCCAGAGATGCTGCAGTATCTGCATTATCTGCTCAGGAAGCTGGTCGCCGGCTTATCTGGCTACGAAGGCGTCTGAAAGGCTTTCCGCCTCCTGTTGTAGTCGAAAGTGGGCAGGAGGATGAGAGTGCAATCCACCATTAGCAGTCCTTAGCTTAGACTAGAGGTCTGTCTGTTTGGTGTGCTTGAAGAAGGTGACGCACTATACCATTTCATTGGCCTCTTTTACCCGCTAAGATACACGCCGTGCATGGGCAACAAATTCGTGAAGTCTTTCTATGCTGTTGCTGTTGGGCCTCCTGCGATAACGCCGATGGTGCATGTTGACTCGGTGGTTCTGCCCCCTGGATCTCCTCAGTGCACAACCACTGTAAGGTCACTCTTATGATGCTCGACGTAGTCAGGACTTGTGTATCCAGCCTGCTATGTGTCCAGCAAGGACTAGAACGTCCCCGAATCCGCTCGTTTTACATCTTAGAGCGGAGTGGGTAAGGGATTGCCACCTGCGGGCAGTGTGATGTCCGGATTCCCCTCCAAGGTTGTGGATAGGTGGCTTCCCGCATTGTTGGCTGGGGACGTGGAATGCAGTGAGGGGTATTGGGCAATGAAATCACTAGCCACCAGCATTTTTTCGGTGCTGGCAAGCGTGAGCAGTTCTCCTGTGTTCAGCCGGCTCCCCTGGTTCTTTGGATATTACAAATTATGATGGGGTTGTTGGGGAGGTCGAGATGGAGCAAGACCCTTTCCGTTCCTTCGCCGTCGAACATTGGGTCGGTGATATGGTGGTGTAGGATATTATTCCTTACAAGCGTCATGCAGTCCCGCTCACTTATTTCGACGTGCGGCAGCGCGTATGCGAGGAAGCCTGCTACTTTCAACTCTTTCTTGGAGTAGCGTGATGTCCAGCTTGTCTTGAATTATGGTCACCTGGATGTCGTGCCGCTTGCTCTTGAGCCTCTGCACGTTCCAATGTTAGTTCCACCATGAATGTGGCTGCCTATTGTCAGAGGGATGCAGGGTGATGGGTCTACAGCTGGTGCAGGCCGATCTTCTGGCAGGGTATTCAGTGTCTCCACCAGGAGCTAGGTGTGCAGATTGTCGTCGTCGGTAGCCACTGTGCCTAGATCTTGAGGAATCACCTGATGGCCCCCACGAGGTGTTCAACGACCCGGCTCAGGAAGCAGTGCTGGTTTGCGGGTGTATGAGGAAGTGGCTTTGGCGACTTGGTGCGAGTTTTCTCAGCATCCGGGGATGTGATCGGTTGGATAGCCACTCTGGGCGATGCAACGAAGACCGGCTAGGGGGTGGGGGTTAGTGGAGTACTGGTCCCCGTCTTTGGCTTCCTGTGCTGCATCTTCCTTTGCGGCTTAGCGTTGAGGCCAGGGGTCTCTGAAGTTCTCCCGGTCGATACTGTGGTGTCGGTAGGGTTATCACCTTAGAGGGAGGGGTTGTCCGGAGTTTGCCAAGCGGGTGGAGTGGGTTGTGGTGCGGGAACGTAGTGATGGTCGTGACGTTGTTGCTTCTGCCAATGTGCCTATCTCTTGAGGGGAGGTGGGGAGGAGACGTTTGATGTGTGGTGTCCCTTGCCGCAGTTCGGGTATCTTGCGGTATTGTCTTCCTTAGCCATATGATGCTGGGTGCATTCTTCGGGCCTTGGTGTGTTTCTTGGTGGGGTCTAGGCGGACCAACCTCAAGCCTACCACGGACCCCATGGACGCCTCTATCATTGTTGCCGGCTCTCAGTCCATTGGAATGAGTACGTACTCACCCTCGAGGTTGGTACAGAATATGATCCCTAGGCCCAGATTGTCCTTTTTCAGCGCGACCACTGTCTGGGAAGGCTTCCGGGTTCTGGAGCTTAAAATCTGGGATGGGCTCGCTGGCGCGTCCCTCCGCACTTCTTCGGGGACCTTTCTTCCGGCAAACCACGCACAACTTGCCAACAGTCCCCCATCTGATCCTGTGTGTATGTGTGTGTGTGGAGGGGGGGGGAGCTGGTTGGTTGGATCTCTTCCATCCTTTCCACTGCATCCTTCGAGCACCGCTACATTGTTCTCATTGTTGTCCAAGTCATCCAAAATGCTTCTCTTCCGATAAGTAGCTACAGTCTGTTTCAGAAGGCCAGAAGAGAGTAACTGAAAAATAGTGGTACAAAGTATTACAATACGTGCGACAATGTGACCTCGAAGTTGTACACCTATAACATGACTGTTCTCCCTCTATTCCACCCTTGACTTTAGATACATACCTAAGAGTATGAGCCTCTAGTTTATTCTCTAATGTTCCTTTAGGAAACCATCCAGATCTTAATGCACAATTCATGTGATTATCAAAGCCTACCCCCTCCTAAAGTTCCGCGCCTAATTCTAGAGATGTTCAGAATATGCATTGAAGAAGCTCCTTCCAGGTGCCATTTAGGGAAATTATATTATTAGACTGACGGAGTTGTCATGGATAGTCCTTTAGGGTTTTTATTTGTCCTTGGGAACACTGCAATGGAAAAATTAGAAGCAAAACCAAACACTTACGTCAGATATGTGGCTGATATTTTTGTTCACGTCAGAGACAAAGAAGAGCTTGAGAAATTAAGAATTGATTTAAAGGAAAAATCATGCCTAAGGTTTGCTATAGAATTTTTTTATTAACAATAATATTTCTTTTCTAGATGTATGGATAGACAAACCAGAGGGAGTATTTATGACCAGAGTGAAATGGAAACTAGTAAATGTTAAAATGGGGACAATAAATGCCCGATGAAGTATACAATTAGTGTGATCCGGACTTATGTTAATAGAGTATTCAAAGTTTGCTCAAGCTGGGATCCTTATCTACCAGGAACTGAATCGAATACGACATATTTCAACGAATAATGACTTCCCAATGACAGAAATGACAAAGAAATACAGAATAAATCAGACGATTTAAATTCCACACAAGAAAACCAGAAAACGAGAAAAAATAAAATTAATGTATATTATCAAAACATAGTATCATCATCAACATAAAAAAAAGATGAAAAAGTTCTATATGATATCATTCACAGGGAATGTAAACCCAATAGTGAGCAGAACACTATGAACTTGGTTTTATTTACTACAGAAATCCAAGACATTCATCACTATTCAGAAAAAACGATTTGTCAGAAAATGAAGATGAACTGAAAACAAAGTAATATTGTGTACAAATACTCATACAAGCAAAATAAATATGGAGAACTGTGTGACAATAAGTACATAAGATGTACAACCCAAACATTATCACAAAACGAATTTTTCATTTGCAGAATGGCGCAATGAAATAACCCTTGAAGAATAGATATAATACAAAGATAACCTAGCCCTGAACGCAGCCATTATGACCAGAAATAGTTGTATAAGAAAATAAAAATGCTTCTAGGCGGTATTAATCAAGGATTGCTGCCCAACAACAAATAGACAATTGAATGTGTGTGAGACCTTGGAATTGTTTTAAGTTTGCCGCGAAGCTCCAACGAGTACATGGGGATATACTCACCTTCTCCGATTCCCTGAGAAAGTAACGTATCTTATCACTTTGTAACACTACTTGAAGATGCCTGGTGCTGCGGGTGAAACGTCGTAAAGCTTGTAAATATTATAAACATTGAAATATAGACCAACATGGTTTCATTTCATGGTTTGGTTTCCCTTATAATGTAACTATTACTAACAAACTACACGCCGTGCACGTAATCCACACAAATGCAAGATGGTACTCGTCTTTACCAAGACCTCCAATCTCGCTGACCTCGCATTTTCCCAATCACAAAACACATGACTGAAGGAATGCTAACGTTTTGTTACACTACCTACAGCTAAGAAATTGACAAGGAAACTTATGTGCGTATGTGCGCGCGTGTGTATGTGTGTGTGTTTGTGCGTGTATGCTTGTGTGTATGTAAGCGTATGTGTGTGTGTGTGTGTGTGTGTGTGTGTGTGTGTGTGTGTGTGTGTGTGTGTGTGTGAGTATGTGTGCGCGCGCACATGCATCAAGTTCAGAATCTCGAATCACAGATGTGGTCGGGTTTGCATCCTCGCATACAATTCGTAGAAGGTTGCAATCCTTTTATACAATTTGCCAGCAAGATCGTAACAGACTGGACTCATGCACCCGGGGTCCCGCGATTGATTTTCCACGACGACCGGATTTGATTATTTGAAAGACATCACCGCAACTAATGATTTATTCAGCCAGATAACAATGATGGCTACGATGTTATTTACTTTGACTTTAGCAAAGTGTTCGAAAAGGTACCCCACCAGAAACTACTAAATAATGTCAAAGCCCATGGCATAGAAGGAAAAGTGTTTGAATGGATTAGAGCATGGGTCAGTGACAGAAAACAGCGGGTCACCATTAACGGTGTAAAATCCAAATGGAAGGTGTTACTAGTGTAGTTCCCCATGGCTCGGTTTTGGGTCCCTTTTTGTTCATTATGTATATAAACGACATGGGTAATGGGATTAATAGTGATGTTATTAAGTATGCGGACGACAATGAAATAGGACGCCAAATTAAGCCAGGGGAAGACGCCGGGGTACTGCAGGAAGATCTTAATAAATTGTTCTCGTGGTTGGTGATATGGTAAATGGGCTTCAATATCTCAAAGTGGTATATTAAACATAGGTTTACACAACCCAGAAAGCATACATAGTTTAGATGACACCTTTTTAGAGAAAACTGAGTGTGAGAGAGACTTGGGAATTCTAATTAGTCCTGACCTTAATTCCAGGAAACAGTGCATTAGTGTCAGGAAGAGAACTAATAGAGCATTATGTTTCGTTGCTTTGGGGAAGAGGGGAATGTCTGTTGAGGAAGGAAGGGAGAGGACGGAAGACAGAGGTGAGTGGAGAATGGTTGTATATGGATGATGTTGTGACTGCATGAGGAGGAATGGGCGGGGGGGTGGGGGTGGGGTAGTATGTGTGAGTAAATTTTGACGCAGCCCGAAGGGATTTCTCCCCTTATATGCAAAGGGGGACAGAGAGGGGGGGGGGGGTCGCCGATTAAATGAAGCGGCCTTGCTGTGGATGTGCTGTGTCTTGCGACACTGCTTCTGACCCAGGGCGGTGGGCAGGGTGTAGGGATGACCCGTCATCCAGGAGGTGCTCAGATGAGAGGAAGGGTGGGAGGGGTGTGGAGTGTATTTAGGGATGAAATGGGTGGGAGTGTTTTTATGCCTTTCCCTTTTTGGCTACCTCCCTTGGAAGGGGAAAAAAGCCTTGGTATGTATATATAATAATATATATAATATATATATATATATATATATATATATATATATATATATATATATATATATATATATATATAATGTTTCGTTGCTAGGACGGTTACGAATAACAGTGAAGAAATAGTTATCAAACTCTGTCTGGCGTTAGTTAGACCCATCCTTAACTATGTGGTACATATTTGGTCTCCATCCTATAGAATGGTTATAAATTCACTAGAATCAATACAGAGGAGAGTGATCAAAATGATACAAGGGCTCAGAAATTTACTTTGCGAGGATAGGCTTAGGCATCTTAAAATAAATTCTCTGGAAAGATACAGAGCGTAGGGGTGATCTAATAGAGGTGTTCAAATGGGTCAAGGGCTTTAACAAGGGTGATGCAGACAAGTTTATCATGTGAAGACAACAGGGCAGGACTCGCAGCAATGCATTTAAATTGGACAAATTTAGATTTAAGAAGGAAATAGGCAAGGACTGGTTTACTAATAGAGTGGCCAACGAATGGAATAAACTTAGTAACCATGTGGTGAGCGTTGAAACTATCAGTTGTTTTAAGAGAAGGTTATATAACTTTATGGGGGGGGGGATAATAGTTGGTAATGAACATGGAACTGCCCAGTGTGGGCCTTATGGTCTCTTGCAGTCTCCTTTATTCTTATGTTCTCATTGAAAAAAATTTCTCTATATATTTCGACGTTTCGTCTTCAAAGAGACATCATCAGGAATAATGACTTAAATTGTATAAATGAAATGTAGAATAATGTACAACTATAATGATAAATGTAAATTATTCAAACATATTCTTAAGATCAACATATGCTATATGCTCATTGGGTTATCAATTATTACAATATTCTTTGGATATACGGTCAAACATAACATGAATATATATTTGGTATATTTCAGCTCACTTCTACAGGATAGATAGTCCTTAGCCCCACAGGAAGGATCGAGTTTTCTTTTTTTTTCTTCTAAATTAAAGGATCAGACTCCTTTTCACTTCTGCTAGGGGAGCTGGCTTTCTAAAGTTATATTAGAAGTGAATCAAACTTGACCATGTAGGCTTAAGTCTTGCTCATCTATACGAATGGAAGATATGATTCCATTCATATATACCAAAAGAAGACTAGATTCCACTCATCTATACCATAGAGAGACCCCCCCTTCATTTAATGAAAATCATCACGAAATTCTAAATCAGAAAAGTATAGTCTGTTCTTCATCACGGGAGGAGACTAATATCCAAACTTTGTATCCACTCCACTCATCACCTGAGTAGGATTCACCACCCTGTAGCCGAAATAACAAGCAAGTTGGGACACATACACATTTGAATGTGTTACGGAGCCCTCGCGGCTGGAGTTAGTACATTAGAGCACAATAAGACACGCTAGACACGTAATGAAAAGCGGAACCGAGGCACAAAGCCTCAAGTGCTGAGGGAATTGTATCAGCTCAGATTCGTACTGTCGACACCAGTTTACTTTTCATTAGAACACAACACAAGGCAGAGGAGGGGTGGGCAGGGAGGGGCGGAAGGAGGAGGAGAGAGGTAATGAGGCAAGATAAACTTTATAAAGAAAGGGAGGTAGTATAGGATAGTAAGTTATAAGAGAGGTAGATGGAAGAGGGAGGGAAGGAGGAAGGGAAGAGGGAAGTATAGAAGGAGGAAAGGAAAGAGGTGTTGCAATTCGTCTTCAATATCCAGCGTCTCTATACCTGCGGACAGCATATCATCGAAGATGTGGGGCTACAGAGGACGTGAAAGAGAGAACAAGGAGGGGGAAAGGAAGAGTAAAAGGGAGATAGAGAAGATGGATGAATAGATAGGGGTTGGGAGAATGAGATGAATGGATGGGGTGAAGGGAGCTTTGAGTAAAAGGGGAATGTCTGTTGAGCAGGGAAGGAAGAAGCCAAGGGGTAGTTGTCCGTGGAGAATGGTTATGAATGAACTATAAGTTGACGCGGTACCAAGACATTTCTCCTCGTCTTATCTAATTTCGTATGAAGGAATGAAGACGGGGAAACAAGGTTGACGCTTCATCTATAAGGAGTTTAAATAAAAGGGAAACAAATAGATGACGGATGGGAGCGGGAGGGTTAAGGGTGAGTGCATGTCTTGGCTGGCTACAAGGATGATTAGAGAAATAGGGAGGTAAGACAGAAAGCAGGGTTGGAAAAATAGCTGGTAGATAGATCTGAACAAATAATACTGGGTTTGGTCATATAGAAAAAAAAAGTGAGTGAAGAAAAACTAGCAAAAAGTGTGGAAGGCGGAGGTGGATGTAGTGAATTTGAGATAAAAACAGAAAATGAGGTAGATGGATGATGTGAGTGCAGTGGGTGCGGGAGGAATATCTGTCGAGCAAGGGAAGGAGTAGGCATGATATTGGTGTGAATGCAGTGTGGTTGGGAATGGATAATCATTTGACGCGGCCCAGAAGGGATTTCTTGTCTACTCTGTAAATTTTCTAGTGGATGAAGGACAGGTGAGGTCACCATGCTATGAAGTAGTGAGGGTAAAACAGTTTTGACTGTCGGGCCCTGCTTTGGAGGTACTGTGTCTTACTGCATTGCTTCTGACCCGAGCAGTGAGCAGGAAACAGGAGTTGCTATATTCACAAGGAGCTGAGGTTGAAGGGAAAACAAATGGGTTTTGGTGTGGGATAGGTGAGGGGTGGATACATGCTTTGTCTCGATCACCCTCCTTAGAGGGGGGATTTTTTTTTGCTATGCGTGTGTATTTACCTAGTTGCAACGTGAAGGAAAAGAACTACTATTATAGTGTATGTTAGTTTCCATCGATCAGTCTTAACCTTAGATGTGTATATGTGCTTTTTATTATTATTGGACTATATTCTTTTTTAAGCAACTTCACAAGTTGATACATTTGCACATTTTTTTCTTGTTTTCTCTTGCATATGGTTTTTTATGATATGTTTTCATAACCCAGACCAAGAGATCTCTGGTAATTTTGTCCACTCCTTTCATCGACCTGAATACAGCAATCATGTTACTTTTATCTCTTGTTTCTTCCAACAAAGGTCACTGCGGTCATTCTAATATTTCCTTTGGAGTGTGTTCATCAGGCTTGGGATCAACATGTTTGATGTTTTTTGTATTCGCTCGATCTTATATACATTCTATTTTTTGTGCACGGGTTACACCACTATTACACATTCAAGTCGGGGATAGGGTGGGGTTAGTTTTTTTTGGTGTTCATAATCAAATGTCCACCCATAGACTGAGACACCATTCTTATGTTTCTCGGCTGCTTGGATGGGGTTATCAGGTGAAGGTTGTTCACAATTAACCCTGCCACGTTTCTCTCTTTTGCCCTTGGAAATTATTAGTCTCCCACCAAAGGGTTGTTCGTTGTTTCTTTGTACTTTTATGCTTTTTTCAGTACTTTGTACCTTATATAATTAAAAATAGCTTCCACGCTTGGCTCCAGTCATAGAATCTCTCTGGATCATCTGCAATAGAGTAGATTGCCGTTCCTTCCAACGTATCATTTGCTTTAATCAATAACATTCCGGGTATCAGTGTTCAATCATAAGGGCCCCGCTAGTTCCTTCCTTACATCCTATCATTTATCTTCTATTTTCGCGTATTGGTCTGTCCTAAAATCCTTCCTCCATTCCAAGAGTCTTTCTTTAAGTACTCTACTATGCTCGAATTCCCATAACAGTCGTGTACATAGTACCTTGTCATTTTTTTCCAGACCTAGATACATATAATCCATCAAGCCATTTCCCTCTTATAGCGCATCGGCCTTATAGACCTAGATACATATAATCCATCAAGCCATTTCCCTCTTATAGCGCATCGGCCTTATAGATTTGAGACAAATGGTCTTGTGTTTCTTAACCCGAATCAACTGCCAAGATGCTCATCACATGTAGATCTTTAATCCATCTATTTTCGCAATTATTCCACACAATTTAGCTATTATAATAGTCAGAGACATTGGCTTGTAATTCAGGGAATTTTTCTTTTTATTTCCTCCTTAATAGATTAGCTCCACGTCAGCCCTGCTTCGATGCAGAGGTCACTATCCTTCTAATAAACGCTCCAAATATGCTGTGACTCTTTCTACCAGTTGTTCTCCTTTTAGTGTCCTGGGTGTTTCTTTACATTTAATGTATCCAGTGGTTTACATATTTCCTTCACTGTCATATTTATGTTTTTTAGCCCAGTATCCCTATTTTCTCCCTTTGCTCACATAGTTGTCACGTCTTCATAGACTTCCACCTTTACCTTGGTGATTTCTTCTCTGTGTCTCAATGTTAATAAAGCTATGAAACAGATTATATTTGTCTTTGCATTTATCGATTATAATTTCTCCAAAAACGTTTTTTTTTCCTCCACTTGGATTCTCGTGTAATTATTTCTGTCTCTTTAGTATTTTCCTTTGTTCAGTCATTTCTTCTTTTCCTCTATTTTCCCATGGCATTCCTTTTCTAGGTTACCTTCGAGCTTCCTCTCTCTAACCCTTAAATCTAACCATGTATCTCTATATCCGCGTTGTAGAAGTTTAGAAAGATTATTAGTTTTTCTGTGTATATCATGTTTTCACGAACTTGTTCCAATCCACTTAAAATTGTCCTTAAACATATAAAATATGTTTTCCTAAAACTATATCTGCCTTGGGTGTATATATAATTTTTGGCTACACTTTCCTGTCAACTGATAATCGAA
>NC_134800.1:50798686-50806186 GCF_046742065.1 Oratosquilla oratoria
ACTCTTTTTCCTTGGTCGTCATTGTTGTCAGTGAAGAGCTTAAGTTCTTGTGCTTGCACATTCCACTCTATCCTTTCTTACTCAAAGATTAATTACTACCGTTTTGTTGATTTCTAGTGGTTTAGATTCGTCTGTGGTAGATTCCTACTGCAAAACACATAGTCTTTTGAATGGTCTCTACAATACTAATTCGTGGTTGCTGCAAATCACTGTCGAAGATATCAATTCTAGAAACGTGGAGAGAAAGAATAAGAAAGAAGCTGTAAAAAGAATGATAACCACGTCCATCACGAGAATAATTATTATTTACAAAGGATTACAAAGGCGGAGCATGCCGACAGGAGACCTTTTGGTCCATATCTAGGTCGAATGCGAAAAAAATCATAATAATAATAAATGAATAACTAAAAACTATAATAATGTAAATAACAAATAGAATACATAAATAAATGCATAGGTGTTGTTGTCATAAAGGAAATATATCCCTATACTACTATAGAAATGATTATTTGCACTGCGTTCGTCTGTCTGTATACCTGCCTGTGTATCTGTCTTTGTGTCTGTCCGTTTGTGTGCATGATTTTTACTCTCTGTTGGGCACAGTTTTTGATTGATTTCCATAACTATGGCATCAACGTGTTCCATGATCAAATTGCTTTTGAACTGCATGAGATTCACTATCATTTGAGTGGTTTCAATAATACTTCTCGTAATGCAAACACAAAAGTGCACTGAAATCGTGACTTGATGTAAATATCACTTTTTCCATTAGCTCTGCAATCATAAATGACAACGACATAAACTCATAACAGTTCATTGCCAAAGGATAACTTGCCCTAGCAATTGTGTAATTATCAAATAAGCATCTGAGCTGAAGTCAGTGGTAATAGGTAGAAATATTCTGGGAAAGGACATTTGCTAGAAAAAAAAAAAAACACGACGCGATTGGACACAAATATATGCTCAATAGAAGAACGCAACTGCTATCTATCGCCGTGTGTTGATTTTATCAGCAGAATAATTTCAGCTACAGCAATCCAGCCTTAAAACTGACGCAATGTAGGGAAGTTGGATTTTTCAAAGTCGAGTTCTGTTTGGAAAAAAAAAGAAAAAATCTCATATGAGTACAATATTTTCGTAAATTACTTACCAAGATGAGTTGGTTTGCTATTGTCTATGAAGCAGACTTAAGTGTCTCGAATTTTGGAGTAGTTTTTCGTTTTTTTTTTTGTTTTTTTTTTTAAATCACTGTTTGATTGGCGTAAATGTGCATGAAAAAATCAGTAATGTAGAGTGCTATTGCAGCGTATTAGATACATTGCACTCAGAGCTTCACTTTCCGAGTTCATTACCCAAAAGTGTAAAATTGGCCGATTTTCCTCAAATTCAGATCCTCGTTTCTCGCAAAAAAAAAAAAAAAAAAAAAATGAAAACTTGACATGAAAATTTTTGCAACTTGTTCCCTTTGACTAATGCCCCTAGTAGAACCATAAATCGTACAACGTACACACACACACACACACACACACACACACACACACACACACACACACACACACACACACACACACACACACACACACACACACACACACACACACACACAGCCACAGACTCACATCTCAACAAAAAACGATCATTCCAGACTGTTGGGAGATACTAAGTATGAATTGACTGATATACTGAAGGAAAGAGGAAATATAGTAGTTATGGGTGATTTTCATTCAAAAGAAATATGTTGGGAAGAAATGCTAGTAAAGAATGGAGAACATGCTGCTCGACATGACCATTGAATACACAGTGACTCAGTGGATAAAGGAAAATACCAGATACAGAAACAATGAGGAACCATCGAGACTGGGTTTAATACTTACGTCAGAACCTGAAATTTTGGACAGAATAGATTACAAAACACCAATAGGAAAGAGTGACCATGTACTAATAGAATTCGAACTAAAATAACAAATAGATCTAAGAAGAAATGAGAAACATAGAATAGGAAGACTAATGTACGAGAAAACGAATTTTGAGAACTTAGAAAATTCTTTCGTAACGCAAACTGGGAAAAATTCCTAAAGGAAGAAACAAAGATGGAAGAGAAATGGAATATACTAAAAGAAATTTATAATGAGAGAGTGAACAAATATGTACCACAACAAAAGCAAGAAAGAGTATACATAAGGAACTGGTACGACAAAAAATTGTAGTGAAGTTAAGGATAAAAGGATATATTAACCCCCCCCCCCAAAAAAAAAAAAAAAAGTAAATAAAGATCGCCATGGAGAAACTGGCTTGTGAGCGGCCGCGTGTTTTGTACGACAACGCTACCCACGAAGAGCTTCGCTTGCTCAGCGAAAAGACACCGGCCTCCCTCCTTGAAGATGTACAGTTCCAGGCCGGTTAGGTGATTGTCCTTTTTCTTTTTCTTTTTTTTTTACCCCTAACTTTTCTCGCCCGCATTTTCAATCCCTTTTTCTCGCAAGGGAATTTTCGCATCCGATACCTCTTGAATTTTTGACCGAGGATATTGGGGGATAAAGAAAGAAAGAAAGAAAGAAAAAAAAAAAAAATGGCCCAAAGGGAGTTCTGATTGTCAAGTGCGAACAATTGAGCTCGATTCGCGAGCATTTGGCGGGTTTGTTTCTTCTGTGGAAATTTGCTCTCCTCAATTTTTCTTTATCTTTTGAAGGTTTAAAGTTGAACACTCACAAGTAATCAGTGACACTTTGTATGTATGTGTGTATGTATGTATGTATGTATATATATGTATGTATGCAGGCATGTATGTGTGCATGTATGTATATGTGTATGTATGTATGTATATAGTATGTATACATGCATGTATATGTGCATGTATGTATATGTGTACGTATGTATGTATGTATATATGTATGTATACATACATGTATGTGTGCATGTATGTATGTGTGTATGTATGTATCTATATATGTATGTATGTATGTATGTATGTAAGAGGCCGGTAGATTGAGGTAGACAAGTAAGTAGATAGAAGGGTAGGCAGAAAGGAATTAATTTTTATTGCTTGGATGTTTTGAAACAATGGCCGAGAGAAAGTTGCAGAGTTGTATATTCTCGCTTGCCGTCCGATGTTTGTAAACATAAGCTAGGGTATCGATAGAGGTGCTGATGTGACGAAATGTAAACACTAAGCCACTTTCCGCTTGTGACAGAAGTGCTTGCGTAAACAGTATTGCTTGAACCAGTATAACATCCTTTCTGATTGGAGAAAAGGGTGTAGGAGGAGAGAAATTATTGGTGCACGGAGGTAAAGTCACGCCCTTAAAGGGTGTCACTTATTTGTAACGTTCAAAGTTATTGGATGAATTAAATAGTGACGTCGAAGCAGACTTGGCTTGGTGGGTGTACAAGGATCCCACGTGGGAGTCCTCGGGTGTACCTGAGAACATTAACGTTGTAAAGAATTAGTGAAGAAGAAAATCAAGAATATTTAAGTCCAGTTTGATTACCCCATCCAGAAACATAACTAACTTGTTACAGAAGATATGGTGGAAACATACTTAAGAGAAGAAAGTGGCATGGGCCTACAGATGAATATCCTAAGTGACTGAAAGTGTTAGTGGCAGAGGAGCTAATAATGTATGTATGTATGTATGTATGTATGTATGTATGTATGTATGTATGCATGTATGTATGCATGTATGTATGTATGTATGTATGTACGTATGTATGTATGTACGCACGCATGCATGTATGTGTGCATGTATGTATGTGTGCATGTATGTATGTATGTATGTATGTATGTATGTATGTATGTATGTATGTATGTATGTATGTATGTATGTGTGAATGTATGTATGTATGAATGTATGTATGTATGTATGTATGGATGTATGTATTAGAGATGTATCGGATATCCGCATCCGCATCCGCATCCGCGGAACATCCGCATATTAATTCACATCCGCATCCGCATCCGTAGTTGTGATAAACTGAACATCCGCCTCCACATCCGCATCCGCATTTGTGGTGAAATATACATCCGCATCCGCATCCGCACTCTACAGAGGATGTGTGGATGCGGATGTTTTTTGTGTATTGCACAACCTATAGATTATAGAGTAATATATAGACACGCAGTTACAGATTAGCAGAGTAGTAGAGTACTGCCTGGTGCTTACAGACTTAGAGTTCAGACAAAGCTTAGAAATGTGGAGTAAATTTATTGATGAGTGTCTAATGAATTAATTATCTAGTAAAACTAAAGCAAATAATATCACAGATTCATTTCCTTTCAAACTTACACAACGTAATTTGTCTAGAATTTAGGGGAAGGTCAGGAGAAGGGGGCGAATTTTACTTAGTGACTATGAAGTACAAATACATAGTAAATAAACTACAAACTGTGAATGGTGGAATGTTAGATACTTAGTAACGACAGATGAGTGAGTCACTGTGTGTGTGTGTGTGTGTGTGTGTGTGTGTGTGTGTGTGTGTGTGTGTGTGTGTGTGTGTGTGTGTGTGTGTGTGTGTGTGTGTGTGTGTGTGTGTGTGTGTGTGTGTGTGTGAGGGTGAAGAGGGAGACAGAGATGAGTCTTATCACCCTTGCTTGTCACCTTCACCCCGATGCCTTACTGCTGGAGAGAGAGAGAGAGAGAGAGAGAGAGAGAGAGAGAGAGAGAGAGAGAGAGAGAGAGAGAGAGAGAGAGAGAGAGAGAGAGAGAGAGAGAGAGAGACTTAAATACTTTCAAAAAGAGAAGTATCAACTATGAAGACACTATTCGAACTCATTTGGCAGTATTTTGGCTCGCCCACCTTGTTTTTATTTGTTACTTCTCCTGTCTGCATGGTCTGACACTGAAACAATTTTTTTTTTGGGGGGGGGGTCCTCTTGACATCCTCATCCGCATCCGCATCCGCGAGGATGTCATATTTTGATATCCGCATCCGCATTTGCATCCGCATTTTAGTAGAGACTGATATCCGCATTCACATTTGCATCCGCAAAATGACATCCACATATACATCCGCATCCGCGGATGTCTGAAATTCGACATCCGATACATCTCTAGTATGTATGTATGTATGTATGTATGTATGTATGTATGTATGTATGTATGTATGTATGTATGTATGTATGTATGTATGTATGTATGTATGTATGTATGTATGTATGTATGTATGTATGAATGTATGTATGTATGTATGTATGAATGTATGTATGTATGTATGTATGTGTGTATGTATGTATATGTGTACTGCAACGGCTTACTGGTGTAGTGATACTGAAATCACTATTGAGTTCAGTCCCCTCGCAGAAATAAAAAGCATTACAACACTGCAAGCTGGTACCCCACCCTGCTGAACACGAGATTTTTTATATATTTATTTATTTACTTATTTTGTGTGTGTGTGTGTGTGTGTGTGTGTGTGTGTGTGTGTGTGTGTGTGTGTGTGTGTATGTATGTGTGTGTGTGAGCGCGCACGTGTGTGTGTATGTATGTATGCGTGTGTGTATTTGTGTTGGAGTGTGTGTGTGCGCGTACAGGGTGTGTACTTAATTCCTATCTCAGCGTCTCCAATGGTCATTCCTGACCTTAAATTGTCACATATTGTTTACTTTTTTGTATGGAGAGCTGTATTCTTTAATGTTTTTCATACATATTGTATTTATTTACTTTTGTCTCATGGCCTCTGCCTTTCCTTTGTTCATTACACTAATAGGTCATCATAATCAAATGTGACCATACCTTTCATGGATCTAAGCATTGTTGTTCGATCACTTGTCTTTCTTTCCTCCTCTAACGTCGACTGCCCCAGAATGTTTAGTCTCTCTTCATATGTTTTATCAGCAAGATCTGGAAACATTCTAATTGCCGTTCTATGAATTTTATCTATTTTGTATATATATATATATATATATATATATATATATATATACATACATACATTTACATATACACTGAATGGTTCCCAGTAATCAATTAATATCTTTTATTCAACCACAAATCACTTTTAATTCCATGCCATCGCAGTCGAGACTGAAGAATCGCTCGATGGAGACATCCGTTGGAAATTGAAACGTGGACGAGCCGAGGATTCGAACCCAGCTAACCCGTAACAAAGTTACAGTAACTTAAACCAATACGTATTGGTTTAAGTCACTGTAACTTTGTTACGGGTTAGCTGGGTTCGAATCCTCGGCTCGTCCACGTTTCAATTTCCAACGGATGCCTCCATTGAGCGATTCTTCAGTCTCGACTGCGATGGCATGGAATTAAAAGTGATTTGTGGTTGAAAAAAAAAAATATATATATACATATATGTATATATATATATATATATATATATATATATATATATATATATGTATATATATACATATATATATAAACATATGTATATATATATATGTATATATATATATGTATATATATATATATATATATATATATATATATATATGTAAATTTAACGGCGTTTGTACCCTCGTGTGTTTAGAAGGTTGTGTGGATGATAGCTATGTTTGTGCACATTTGAAAAATCATAAATCCATCTCCATGTGTGCAGATCCGTGTTTGCTAAAAGAGAACGTCACGAATACCTTCTGGTATTTTTCTGCATATTTCCTTACAACAGAGGCTGCAGTCGCAATATTAATAAACTAGGAATTGCCGGAACGACGCCAAACATGCGTCTTCTACGTGACAGAAGTGAGCACGGTGGCCTTGTATTTTTGTTTTCTTTGCTCAGTTCACGAAATGGAATAGCTAGATTTTTTTGAATTTGCACATATGTTATATATATATAGGGTGAAAAGAGTCAGATAAGAAAAATATGCCAAGGCAGAGACGTAATTCGAACATTATTAAAATGTTTAGCTCTTTCATTAACAGATGGTGATTCTGAAAGTCTATGCACAGGTATGCATGAACCTCAAACAATTCTATCTAACTGTATAGGGGCAGAAATGAAATTCAATAATATTTGTAAAGCGACATAACTCAAGCTAACTTATCACGATTCTCATTATGCACTCCTCAATGTTCCTCTGTAATAAATTATTCAGTCAATGATGTTAGATAATGTCCCTTTTCTCTAAGCTGCAGATTTTCCCTTGTTACCTTTCGGGCAGACACCCAAGTTGTTCCCACCATCTGGGTACCCTCTTGTACTAATCCATTTGCAGTCATTTCTTTTTATGATAATTTTGTAAACATATACGGCAATAGATCGTTATACAGCAATTTACATTGAACAACTTTGAGATTTTGATATGAGGAGCCAGATATATAATGAATATATTTAGGATGACTTTATGAAGAAAATGTTTTGTCAGTGAAATGGCAAATTGACTTCAATATCTCAAAGTGCAGCGTATTAAACGTAGTTCTACACAACCCCGAAAGCCGTTATAGCTCAGATAAAATGTTTATAGAGAAAACCGACTTTATGAATGGTGATCACAGTTGGTAATTGACATGGAATTGCCTAGTGTAGGCCTTATGGTCTCTTGCAGTC
>NC_134800.1:50811186-50826186 GCF_046742065.1 Oratosquilla oratoria
TATGCACCGTGATAACAATCCTGATAGAAGGGAGAGGGTTGAATTTGTAATGCATTCCATCATAGATTTAATGTGGTAGTCATCAAGAAGAGATCTTGCCATTTTCGTTTGTGAATGAGATGAGCATAAGAAATCAGACAATTATTGTGAACTTTGAAAGAGGGACGCGCTTATGACGCGTGCAAATGCACTGCTTGTTCGTGTTCGTGAGTTTAGATAATTGTATTTACTACATTATACAGGGATGGTTCCAGTGGTCAAACTTAACTTTTGACTTTCCTTATTTTGTCCGATGTACAGTTTCTTATTCCATATGGAAAGATGTTTTTCTTGATATGCTCCAAACGCTACTCTTTATGTAATTTTGTATGATCTCCTATAGGAGTGTGTATATTTATTTAATTGTGATATACAGTATCCAGGATAGGAACTATACTCGTTGTGTTCCGTCTCTGTGCTTCCACTGGTCCTCCGCTTTGAATTTGTTTGCTTTGTCTGACTGTACTGTTTCTTCTTCTATAATGTTTTACATATCATTTCATCTGTGCGGAAGCTGTATTTCTCAATATCCATAAAAAAAAATTCTACTTTTCCAGTTCGTTTCCCGTACTGAGAAAACCTTGTCGATTTTGTCCACTCCTTTTATTGTTGTGAACACTTCTACAATATGACATTTTCTCATTTTTTCCATTAACGTTGGCGGTTCTACTACTGTATATCTAGTCTTTCTCTGTATGTTTCTAGATAGACATCATTGCATCTTTCTCATTGTGGGGACCACACCAATGTAGGATGGTTCAGTCTGAGGCTTATTAGTTTTCCAATGAGTTCCTTTATCATATTCTCTTCCATGTAGTGGAGAGCCAATCCATTGACTGTCAAAAATTTGAGTATATGTATGTTTGTGTGTGTGTGTGTGTGTGTGTGTGTGTGTGTGTGTGTGTGTGTGTGTGTGTGTGTGTCTGTGTTTGTGTGTGCTTGTGTATGTGTGTGTGTGTGCGTGCGTGAGTGTGTGTGTGTGTGTGTGTGTGTGTGTGTGTGTGTGTGTGTCTGTGTGTGACTGTGTGTGTATGTGTGTGTGCATGTTTGTGCGTGTGTATATGTGTGCACATGAGCGTGCGTGATTGCGTGTGTGCGTGTGAATGTTTGTGTGTTTGTGTATTCGAATGTGTGTGTATGCGTGTGTGATTCACCATGGTCTTGGATCACGTGTTGGACTCGTGATTGACAGTTATTAACCTTCCCGATGAGAGCTCAGAGCTTGTATGACCGATCTATGGGTAATACCGTGACCTTACTTGCACACACACACACCCAACTCCCCGCCCATGAGAGTTGGAGTAAAAACCCGCAGAGCAGCGATACTGAAATTATTTCAGCCCTGGGGGGGATTCGAACCCGGACCGCCGTAGTGGCAGGCGAGAACTCCAACCACCGCGCCACGAAGTGCGTTTGTGTGTGTGCGTGTGTATTTGTGTGTGTGTAAGTGTGTGTGTGTGTGTGTGTGTGTGTGTGTGTTTGTGTAAGTATGTGTGTGTGTGTGTGTGTGTGTGTGTGTGTGTGTGTGTGTGTGTGTATGTGTGTGTCCATGTTTGTGCGTGTGTATATGTGTGTACGTGATTGCGTGTGTGCGTTTGTGTGCACGTGTGAATGTTTGTGTGTGTATCTGCATGTGTGCGTATGCGTGTGTGCGCTTGTGTGTGTGCGTGCGTGATTGTGTGTGTGTGTGTGTGTGCGTGATTGTGTGTGTGTGTGTGTGTGTGTGTATGTGTGTGTGTGTGCGATTGTGTGTGCGCGTGCGTGATTGTGTATGTGTGTGTGTGTGTGTGTGTGTGTGTGTGTGTGTGTGTGTGTGTGTGTGTGTGTGTGTGTGTGTATGTGTGTGTGAGAGAGAGAGAGATAGAGAGAGAGAGAGTGTGTGTGTGTATGTGTATATGCATTTACTTAATTCTACTTATCTAATTGTAGCATACTGTACATATAAGGAACTGAGCTGATAATGTTTTGCTCCACTTCTGTCTCTATTACCTTTTAAGCTATTTCAATTATTTATGCATCTGTATGGAGAAGGAAAAGAAGGAGAAAAAGGAAAGAAAAGGAAAAGGGAAGAAATAGAAAAAGAAAGGGAATACGAAGGAGAAAAAAGGAAGGAATTGGAAGAGATGGAGGAGAAGAAGGAGAATGAAAAGAATGAGAAGGAGTAGAAGAAGAAGAAGGAGAAGTATGAAAAGAAGAGAAAGAAGAAAGGGGAATAGAGGAAGAAGGATAAGAGGGGGAGAAGGAGAATAAGATGGGAAAGGTAAGAAAAGATAAATATAAGAAAGAAAAGCCGAAGTGAAAGTAGAAGAATTAAAAAGAAAAAGACGAAAGGAGAATGGGAGGAGAAGGAAGTCAAAAGGGAGAGAAAGAACGGAATAAGAAGAAGGAGAAGAAAGGAAAGGGGAAGAAGGTCAATAAGAAATAGAGGAAGGGAGGGGAGGAAGAGTGTGAGGGGCGGCGGGGAAAAGGAGGAAGAGGAGGAAGTGAAGGAGGAAGTGAACGAGCTGTAAGAGTAAAAGAGAGCATAGAGAGCTCGGCGAAGAGGAGGAGAAAGGCATTACTTGTATGTAACTCAGGGATGTTATGTGTAGACCGTTGAGGTGGCGTCAGCAGACCTTCTGCCCTCACCGAGTGTCAATGGACGATGGGAACCGCATAGAAATGAGGGATTTCTCCTCTCTGGAGACGGATTTACGTGGATGCAAAGAGATTGCTCCGTTATCGTCGGAATCGCGTACTGTAATGAAGAATGGCTAGGCAATACGTAAGGGGTCCGTAGGCAATAGCCTTAAGGGGTTGGCAGTATATTGTAATACATTACATATATACAATGTGGAGTGAAACCCGCCTGACGTTCTATCTACGATACTGGACGTCAAGGAAATTCTGCCCTTTGTAACTGGACAAAGAGTAAGTATCAAATCACGTGACTAAACAAAGGGATTGTATTCCAGAGGGAAGTTATTGCATGTATTACTGAAGGGATTTCGTTCACTATTCCAGATACTTCATGTCATAAGTAAATGGAATTCAATATATCTTTAGATTGGTATATGATTTAATGTAGACATTAGGCAAAAAAATGTGTCTTAAAAATTCGAAAATAAAATAGAAGATTAATAGAAAGAGAAAAGGTAGATTTTCAAAGAAGAAAAAGGAGTGTGCCTATCAATAAATAAATAGATAAATAAACAAATAAACAAATAGATAAATAAACAAATAAATAAATAAAAATAGAAAATAAAAATGAAGAATACGATATATCCATATAAAGGTAAATAGATAAAATATTATATTCCCATACAGAGTGAGACGATATTAACGACTATTTTTCATCACAAAATACTACGTCATCTGCAAGCAAGACTTACAATACAAAGATCAAAGACGCCCACGTCTGCCCCAGTTAAAGAAATTCATAATGAGGGCGAAAAAATAGATACATCGATAGATAGACTATATATATATATATATATATATATATATATATATATATATATATATATATATATATACCGTACATATATATATATATATATATACATACATATGTATATATATATATATAAATATATATAAATAGATAGATACATAGATAGATAGGGAAGTACATGGATAGATAAATGGATAGCCAGATATATAGATGAATAGAGAGACAGATAGAAAGCTAGCTGGCTAGATAGATACGTAAGTAGATAGATAGATAAACAGATAGATAGATGAATAGATAGGTATATAGATAGATAGAGAGACAGATAGAAAGATAGATAGATAGATACATAAGTAGATAGATAGATAGATAAAGAATAGAGAGAGAGAGAGAGAGAGAGAGAGAGAGAGAGAGAGAGAGAGAGAGAGAGAGAGAGAGAGAGAGAGAGAGAGAGAGAGATAGAGAGAGAGAGAGAGAGAGACGCATACGCATCCATTCGGACTCACACGCACACTCACGCACATGCATACACACACGCGCATGGTCACATACAGATACACACACGCTCACACACAGACGGATAGGCAGACACACACACACACACACAAACACACACACACACACACACACACACACACACACACACACACACACACACACACACACACACACACACACACACACACACACACACACACACACACACACACACACACACACACACACACACACACACACACACACACACACACACACACACACACACACACACACACACACACACATACACACACACATACACACACCTCTTCACTTTTTCCATGTTTCGGTTCTTTTATTCCGACTGACACGATGACGAGTTTTTAAATCTTTGTTCTGACCAAGGGCAAATGAACCTATTCAGATGTCAAAAACGGAAAGAGAGAGAGAGAGAGAAAGAGAGAGAGAGAATGGGTGAGAGAGAGAGAGAGAGAGAGAGAGAGAGAGAGAGAGAGAGAGAGAGAGAGAGAGAGAGAGAGAGAGAGAGAGAGAGAGAGAGAGAGAGAGAGAGAGAGAGAGAGAGAGAGAGAGAGAGAGAGAGAAGGAGAGAGAAGTGGGTATACCTGATTGGTTAAAAGCACTTTTTTCATAAGTTTGATCCTTTTGTAATTAAACTTGGAAACGTACAGCCCAATATAAGTGAGATTAACCCTTTTTCAACACATAGCCATCTGTTTACATAATAAATTATATGGCGTATAAGGTAAAAAAAAAAAAAAAATGATAAGAACGCCATGAGGCTGAGGGGTTTAATTGAAACTCGTTTTGTTTCTTCCGTCAGTGAACAGCTCCTCAGCTTTATTTTTATATATATATATATATATATATATATATATATATATATATATATATATATATATATATACATATATATATACATATATATGTACATATATATATATATATTGCAGTAATTCACAAGGCACACGTGAAAATAATATGCAGAAAAAACCACTGGGAAATAAGAAGCTTAGTCCGAACGTTTTCGTCTATTTAAGACATTATCAAGGAATACACAGTTACAGAGACAAAGGTGGCTATATATACATAAAGTAAAAGTATATATATCCACCTTTGTCTCTGTAACTGTGTATTCCTTGATAATGTCTTAGATAGACGAAAACGTTCGGACTAAGCTTCTTATTTCCCAGTGGTTTTTTCTACATATATATATGTATATACATATATATATATGTATATATATGTATATATATATATGTATATATATACATATATATATATATCGGCATGCTCCGCCTTTGTAATCCTTTGTAATTTTGCATGCCACGTGCGACATCTCACTTGTGTATCAGAGTTTGCATACAGGGTTTAATACACTTTATAGGGATGTCCAGAGGGCTGGAATCGAGGTGCACGTGCTGGAAGAAGATAATGATTAGCCGAGCTGGATATTCAAGGACAACAGTCTTGTTGAGAATGATGTCGATACGGAACTAGTGACTGTTCAACAGCAGCTATGTAGCAGCATAGTCGTAGAGATTCACTCACAACAAAATTTAATTCCTTTCGAGTATGTTCAAAGATTTCGCAGTGACTGATGTGCTTCTACTTTGGTGCCTACTCAAGGCTTCCTTAATCGTCTCACGATTCACACTTTTGATTAAACTACCATGATCAACGTTTTTGTTGTACATCTTATAACTTTATCTTTAATCATATTCACTCGTAACTATTCTCTCACGCATCGTGTAATAAAGTCACCAACTGCTTCGGTCTCCTGAAATCAGCTACAAATACATTATCATCTGCAAAAAAGAATAGATTCACTTGCCTTATATTTCCATTCCCTCGCATTACCTACTTAAAACTTTTACATTTACCTCTCATATAAATCAATAGTATACATATTGAATGACTATGGCGAAAGCACACAACACTGACGCAATCCTACATTCACCTTAAATCACTCACTCTCAGTTTCCGACACTCACACATTCCCTACAACTCTTGTAAAAATATAACATCTTTCAAAAGACTTTCTCTATTCAATACAATCGCAGCATGCTACAAAATATTTTTCTATTAACCCTGTTGTACACATTCACCGTGTTCATGAACATCCAAAACATGTCCTTACCTTTCTCTAAATACTTTTCAAGTAGGTACTTGTTTTACTAAAAACAATTGACACACGCGCATTCTTATCCTCTTCTAAACCCACGTTCTTTGCCCTCAATTCCTCTTCTTTATTCTCGTCCTAATGTTCTCAAGCAACCACATGCACCTTACTAATTTCATTTAATATATTAATCCCTCTAAAATTACTTAAATAATCTATTTGTCTATTGTTGTGTGTTATATCAAATATTTAAGTATTCTTTTCTTGTGTCAATCAGGAGAGCAGTGGGTTCAAGGAATTCGGAACAGGTAAGTGTTTTGTTTGTATAGGGATGTTTGCGCGCCTTGGTACAAGTACGTGTATAAGTGCGTGTGCATCTAATTTTCTCTCTCTCTCTCTCTCTCTTTTTTATCTTATTTTCTATTTATTATTATTCTTTTACGAGCATCTACGCGTCTGTCGGGAGCTGTCCCTTGCTTGATGCTGTCTCATGTACCTCCTGACTTATCTCCATGATATCACGCTATAGTTATGGAATTTCATATTGACTTCGTGATCTACCCACGGTCATGCGCATGAGGGCATTCCCTTCTTTTCTGTTACAAACCGACTCGACTCATTGAATATGATGAAATAGAATTAACACATCTTAATCGGGAAAATATCAAGCAATATCTCGTGGTGCCTCATCAAACTGAGTAACATAAATGCTGCGGATATTTTCTTGGAAAACCTCATCTCTCTTATTGATCTTGTCGAAAGATTACTCGTCGACGGCAGCAGCATAGGCTTCCATGGTCACGGATTTACTCATTCGTTATTTACTGTCAGCTGAGAAGGTCCTCTGGGCGTGGTAGCATGAACACACGCATACACGAGGGTCTGAGCACGCCATCCACAATCAATATAGATCAAATTGATGCACTTTTCTCCAGCTCAATCACCCTTAATAACTTCAGAGCTATTGAAACATCAGTCTAACATTGTCGGAATGAAAAAAAAAAAATGCAGCTAGGGAATTGAAGGTGGAAAGAAAGAACATACATAACATAAGAATGAAGGAGACTGCAAGAGACCATAAGGCCTACAATAGGCAGATCCGTATCCATCACCACTTGTCATTCCCCTCCATAAAGATGTCTAATCGTTTCTTAAAACAACTGATAGTTTCAGCGCTTACTACATGGTTACTAAGTCTATTCCATTCGTTGACCACCCTGTTAGTTAACCAATTTTTGCCTATTTCCTTCTTAAATCTAAATTTGTCCACTTTAAAACCATTACTGCGAGTCCTGCATTAATGCACAATGTGTGAATCGCTATCCCACTACCGATTCATCCTATCTTTGTGAATGAGCGTATTTCCTGGAATTTCAAATTCGCCGATAAAGTTGCGTCCACTTTCTTGGATCCAGGATTCTATAATAGCCTACCATGTCAAACATTTTTGTTGCTAGAAACGCTTTGAGCTCTAACATTTTGTTTCTGATGGTCCTTGTATTAAATACCAAGACATCAAAGGAGTCACATCTTATTAAGTGTTCCCGCTGTTTCACTCGTTTCCCGGCTCATTTGAGGAGGGTACACACATAAACATACATACATACATACATACATACATACATACATACATACATACATACATACATACATACATACATACATACATACATACATACATACATACATACATACATACATATACCAAAGGCTTTTTCCCCCTACATGGTGGGTAGCCAAAAAGAAAAAGGCACAGAAACCACTCCCACCCATTCCATTTCCTATATATTCCACTCCCCTCCACCCTCCTCCCTCACTCTTATCTTGGCACCTACTGGAAGGTACCACAGGTAATTCCTCTCCCAAATCGGGGTTGGGAGTTGGCGCCTCTGGTGGGGTAGGTATCAAATCCCGGTGCGAGGGACCAGGAGCTTCATCAGAGGAGCTTTCTACTGAAGGTGGAACCTGAGGAGTAGGCTTCTTCCTCAGAGCAGGATCCCTTCTCGGATCTAAGTGGATGACACGGTAAGGAACCTGGTTTGCCATATCACCATATACTACTTTTTCTCGGTGATTAAGATGCATACCATCTTTTGCGAGAGAGAGAGAGAGAGAGAGAGAGAGAGAGAGAGAGAGAGAGAGAGAGAGAGAGAGATTATTTTATTCTATTAATTTATTACGCCAAGGCGTCAGTCAGTACATGGATATACAAGTACAAAATGTTAATATAATGCATCAGATGGATACACAATCAATAATAGTACAATGCATATGAGTCAGAGCCTCAATAATGTCATATCTGTAATAGCAATATAACATTGAATACAATGTGATAGTCTTAGTAATAAATGACAGCAGTGAGGACAATAAGTCCCACAACCAAGCGCAGTACAATCACGAACATTTGACAGACATAGGACATAATGGTAGTGTGCATAGACAGACCTAAATGACATACATAGTGCGCAATATCATTAAGGCCATCGATGTGAGGGGCGCAAAAGGTAAGAGAGAAAAAAAAAAAAAAATCTCTCCCCCCTCCCCTTTTCCTTCTTTTGGTATAGTCCGAGTACGTAAACATACAATTGGAATACATATAATAATGGTTATGGGAAGCAACAAATCTAGACAGAATGTGTCGAGTAACATCACGAGAGGACGCACTCGACATGACATGACGCCCCTCCCCCCAGGTTGAATAACCTGAGGAAGTAGAGGAATGCTGTCGATTCAAGACCTCATTCTCCTGCGGTGCTCCTCGACTCAGTAAATAATACAGTAGGCACGAACATTTGATAAACAAAAGTCGTAACGGCAGTGTACATAGTCATACGTAAGGATCATATACAGTAAACAGTATCACTGAAGGTCGCCGATGAGAGGAGCGCAAAGGGGTGGGAGAAAAAAAATACATTAAACAATTTTAAAATTGAGTGTGAGTGCATAAGCATTCTAATGGAAAACAAACGGTAATGGATATGAGCAGCAATAATATTTGTCAGAATGGGCTGTGTAACATCACAGGAGGACGTAACCAATATCACACAACGACGCCCCGCCCCCTCCAGGCTGAACAAGCTGTGGAAGCAGAAGAAAAGTGTAGTCGACCCAGGACTTCACCCTTCTGCAGTGTTCCTCGACTTGATCAATAGCCACCGAAGTGAGGAAAACGGGTAAGTATTATGTCAAGGTTGTCAGCCTCGAGTAAGAACGTGCAGATTTGAATCAAGGTCTGACCTCTTGGTAGAAGATCTCTTACTGTGGGGCACTGAAGACAATAGTGTTCTAGGTTGTTAGCATTAGGGCTGTCGCATAGTTTACAGGTGGTGTACTGTGGCATGTCAAGAGTGTGGGCAACCTGCCACAAGGGCCGATACCCCATCCTGAGTCGAGCACTAATTACATTGTGTTTTCGCACAGTTAACCCGCGTTTGCGATACTTGTAGCGACTGTGGAGAAAGTGATCATGATGTTGTATGGACAGACTGTTAGCCTTCTCTGCATTTCTGCGTCGCATCGTCATGTCAAACCCAACTGAGTGGATGATGTTTCGTAGACATCGGAGGGAGGGCTCGGCATCTCGTACATGTCCATCTGCTATACAGGCCGCCTTAGCGATACGATCCACCGTGTCGTTGCCATGGAGTCCAATGTGGGAGGGTATCCATACAAACGGTATGGTAAGAGAAGCATCATTTGCAGCAGCAAGTCGACATAGGATTTCATTCACAACACGGCTGCAGATAGGTCTTGGCGAGGATAGGGCGTGCAGGGCTGATTGGGAGTCACAAATAATTATCCCGTTCACACGATGTCGAATAAGGAGAGTCACAGCATCCAAGATTGCATTCAGTTCACAGTAGGTGGAGCTCGATGAGGTGGGCAGTCTGCGGCCAATCCATGAGTCATCTGGTACAGGAGGCTCCAAGGTTGGGGAGAAGATGGCACACGCTGCTCTTCCATCCGCTTGCACAGAACCATCTACGTAGACGTGGTGTGCCATACTGTAGGCATAGACGTAGATATACCAGCAATAGTCTCCAGAGCTAATTGTTTCTGCAGGGGGGGATAGGCAGCTTTCGAGGTTGGTGTAAATGTGACAGCGGGGAGGGGGACACGCCATGGTGGTAAATCAGGGGGTTCCGCCTTCGCAGGCACATCGATGTCCAGGCCACGGAGAATATCACTCACTACCCTAATGAGGGTATGTCCGCCTGCTCGAAGTGGGGGTCTGGGTGCGTCCGGACCCAGTGACGCACTTATGACATCAGTGAAGTGTGGAGCAAGATTGGGGTAATGGAGACACTTAACAGTGAAATAGGACACAATGGCATAAATCCTCTCTACTAGAGGAGGTAGGTTGAGTTCTAACTGCATGTTCACAACACGGGTAGAGAGAGAGCACCCCAGGATAAACCTCATGACTCGATTCTGGAATTTTTCAAGTGGCTCGAGCGCTGGTTTAGGAAGTTGACACAAGGCAGGGGATAGATAGTCGACTATTGACCGAAGCAGTAGGATGTAGAGAGTCCTTGCCACTGGGATGGAGATACCTACAGCATTGTTGGCAAGCCACTTGATAGGTGCAAAGCGGGGCTCCAGACGGTCAAGAAGGCTTTTCACGAGGGGGTGAATTCGTTGACGCGCAGGTGTAGCTGGGGGTAATTCGGACTGGTGCTCCCAGATATGTATACTGTGTGCAGTGAGGGATGTCATGACCACCCATAGTGAATGCAGGCAGAGCTCTGGCATTGCGTGAGGTAAAAATCCTGCTTTTCTCTGGGGAGAAAAGGAGGCCACAGGAGGTAGCGGCCATGTTGAAGTCACGGAGCATGCGCTGAAGGTCATGTGGTGAGGTGGAGTGGATGCATATATCATCCGCATAGCAGGTGATAGTAGTACCGGGGATGATAGGAAGGAGGGAGAGTAGACGATGCATCAGGATATTGAATAAGAAGGGACTTAGCACACCTCCCTGCGGGGTGCCCAGTTCGAATGGTTCATAGGAACTGTACGACCCCTTGAAGTAGACACGTGACGTTCTATTACAAAGGTAACCTCGAATCCATTTTAGTAGGTTTCCCCGAACTCCAAAGTTCACCAGTTGGTCAAGGATAATTTCCCTGTTGGCTATATCGAAGGCAGATTTGAGGTCCAAGAAAGCAACCACACTGGTGGGGGAGAGACGTGTATAGAGTTCAACTAGGCAGTGGTGTGTGCTCCGTTGCGGAAGGAAACCATAAAGACTGGGGGAGAGCTTATCCAGTAGTCGGTGCATCAGTCGGGCAAGAAGGATGCGTTCAAACATTTTGCTAAACCAGGTGGTGAGAGAGATAGGCCTAAATTTGTTGGTGCCAGGTTTCGGTATAGGAATGATAGTGCTTTTGGTCCAGGCTGAAGGCACATGCCCCAGGCGAAGGCAGAGATTGAAGAGCTGTAGTAGGGGGTTACTAGGAACATTCTGAAGGAGACGAAGGACTTGATAAGTGAGGCCATCCTCACCAGGGGCAGAATTCTTAACCCTAGCAAGAGCACGGTGTAGCTCGTCCTCGGTGAATGGGATGTCATCTTCTTCATCTGTCTGTAGTAACGCACCCATTAGGCGGAGGTTACGAGAGCTGCGGTGGTAGGACAGTGCCTCTTGGACATTCTCAGGAAGGTTGCGAGTTTGTGACTGCTCTGACCAGGTAGTAATAAGATCTTGTGCATACTCAAGCGGACTGTGGTGCAGAGTGCAGGCGGATTTCTTCTTGACAACCTTTTTTATAAGATGCCACATAGTGCCCGTGCTAGTCTGATGGTTAATACTATCTGTAAATTTCTGCCAAGACTCTATGTACACGCATTTCTGAAGGGCAACCAGGTCATCCCTGGCCAGCTGATAATGGTGCAGGTGTTCAGGCGTGGGTTGCCTTTGAAAGGAAAGCCCAGCATCCACCGCTATTCTTTCCGCTTGGGCAATACGCTGATCCAGTGTCCAAGAACGGGTCTTAGTGCGACGTTGAATGTGTGGTCGGAGCACATAGTGCGTGTAGAAGTCATGTGTAGAATTCACCAGTGAATCGTATAGGCTGTCAGGAGAAAGAAGATCAAAAGTGGGAAGGAGGCGAGAAATATACGAGATGTATGTGGGGCAGTATTTAGGAGGGATAGAGATGCGGGCACGGTGATGGGGGATGGAAGTTTGAGCCTGTAGGAAGTATGTTAGGCTAATAGCAACATGGTCAGAGAAGAGAGAAGGGATAGATGAGCAAAAGACATTGGATGTCACAAGACCTGCAGTGATAATGTGATCTATAGTACCTCCACGAGTGTGTGTGGCACCACCAGTATCCCAACATGTTAGGCGATGTCGGCGGATGTAGTCTAGCAGGGGCCTGCCAGCGCGGTTGGGAGTGGGAGATACGTCTCCGAGAGCAGGGTGCCTTGCGTTAAAATCCCCCATATAGATCATTCCACTATCTGTAGGTATAGAAAGGGCTGGTAAATTAATCAACCCGGGAGCAGAGTAGACATTGCACAACCGAAGAGTACTATTTCCTACGGTAATCTCAAAGAGCTGAAAGGTCATATCAGGTTGCGCAGAGGAACCAACGAGCGTGTGAGGCAGGGATGATTGAATGTAGGTAATGAGGCCATTTCTGGTATAGTGTACATATGAGACATACCCTGTGAGCAAAGGAGCCTCCTCCCCATGTGGAGCATTACCAGGAAAGGCCTCTTGTATAAATATGACTTGTGGATGATGTTGATAAACATAGGTTTTAAGTGCCGTGAGTTTAGAGGAGTGTCTAATACCAAAGGCATTCCAGGAGATGGCATAAAAATGAATGTGACTAGCGAAGTTTAGTCTTACTGTGGCGGGAGGCAGAAGTGGGTAGGGCACTACCGGGTGGAATACTGGGCAAGGAAGACCTGGGCTGCACACTAGTTATCTTTTCAAGGTGGGAGGCGACCTTGTCAAGTTTATCAGTAAGAGTTGTGATGGTGGTGATGACAACCTGATGTGATTCAACCAAACTTGATAAGGAGTTTGCAGTAACAGTTTGCTGGGCTATGATACTGTCTATACGGCATCTATGGTGTCAAAACGAGCCGTGAGAGCAGTGCAGCGGGATTCCAGGGTGGCAGCTGACTTACGGAGAGCAATGATGTCAGCTGAATCAGTGTGACGTGAAGATGAGTGTGCGGGGGGTGGCGGAGGTGGTGGGGTGTGACCTGTTGAAGTGTTACGGGACCGTTTGGTACAGCCGTGCCAGACGTTAACCCCAGGCATTTTGCACCGAACACACTTCCACTGTGAGGGGTCAGGCTGTCGTAGAGGCGAGGAATTTGGTGGGGCATCTCCAGCAGCGATAGCAGTAGATGAAGCAGGAGGAACACTGTGCGGGCAGGAGCGTGTATCGTGGTTGGCAGCACACCACGCACATCTGGCCGAAGCAGAGCAATAGCGCGAGATGTGGCCTATGCCTCAGCATCTGTAGCACCAAGGCTTCTCGTCCGTCATCCTGCGTAATTCACAGGGAGGGAGGCACGGGAGAAAGGGAAACTCAATAACAGGTGGTGGGGGTTCAGGGAGACTCCAGGTGATGACAATATGGTTTATAGGATTCCCATCCTGGTGGAACCGTCGAGCAGTGTGCACACCTTGTAGAGTCTTGGCAAGGGAAGGATCTATTGAAGTAGGGTACCGAGTAACGAGGTATGTAGGGAACTTACGGGGTCGCTCAAGTGAATCCTGAATAACACATCGCATGGAATGAAAATCACCACTTGTAACACTGTCTATGATGTCCTTGCGACGCCTCGATACGTAGACATAACGTGACGTGATAGAAGACATCTTCACTTCAGCCAACTCTCGATCGAGATGAAACGCTTTGGTGACTTCAGTAAGCCAACGGAGTTTCACTTCACAGGAGGGGTTATCTTGGAAACTCAGCTTGACATAGTCCTCCCTGGGAGCAAAGGCTGGAGCAGCTGACGGGAGTGAAGGGGTGGCAGGAGTGGGTACCGGAAGGGGAAGGGGACGGGGCAAAGGTTTGTCAGAGGTTACAGGTTGCATAGTGCCTTTGTCTGTCTTGTGAGTCTTGGCAACAGGTGATGTTGAGGTACTACTGGCGTTAGATCTAAGGTCTATAGGGCGTTTAGAGGAGGTAGAACTCGGATATAGGGGGTGAGAGGACACCACTCCCCCTGTCGGCTGCTGATGTTCCCTGTGCGGAAGATAAGGCCAGTTCTGTGAAGCCTGTTCCTCCTCGTCACTAAGGGCGAGGTCAGTCACGACATCCATCACTGTGGAAGGACCAGAATAGTTCATGGTGCCTGGTGAGGTGGTAATGTTGGCTACAATTAGTGATGTCAACGGTTGGGTAGGACAGTCATTGCGTCAGAGAGAGAGAGAGAGAGAGAGAGAGAGAGAGAGAGAGAGAGAGAGAGAGAGAGAGAGAGAGAGAGAGAGAGAGAGAGAGAGAGAGAGAGAGAGAGAGATATAAAGAGAGAGATAGAGAGAGAGAGAGAGAGAGAGAGAGAGAGAGAGAGAGAGAGAGAGAGAGAGAGAGAGAGAGAGAGAGAGAGAGAGAGAGAGAGAGAGAGAGAGAGAGAGAGAGAGAGAGAGAGAGAGAGAGAGAGAGAGAGAGAGAGAGAGAGAGAGAGAGAGAGAGAGAGAGAGAGAGAGAGAGAGAGAGAGAGAGAGAGAGAAAGAGCGCTTTGGGGTATAGGAGGAAGCTAAGACCAGTGCTTAGAAGTACCGGACAAGGTGAGAGGAGGACAAATAAATGACTTGGTCTCAGAAGGTCTCACCTGTCGACGCCTCATTACTCCGCGTCACCACCCCAGACTCTCCCAAGCACCCGTCTTTCTGCGCGCTCGCCCACCAAATCCTTCCCTTTCTACCTTGTTATTTCAGTTC
>NC_134800.1:50828686-50831186 GCF_046742065.1 Oratosquilla oratoria
CTTTTACTTCCATCTCATTCCCTAACATTCAATCGCCTTCCATTTCCTCACCGTCTCTTTTCTAATCCTCTTTTTCCTTCCTCGATCCTCTTGCTTTTGTTGTCCTCGTTCAAAATCTCTTCTTATCAATCTCTATTCCTTTTCCCAGTTCCCCTTCCCTTTCCTTTTTTCTCTTTCGTCTTTCCTCTTCAACCTCTATTATTCCACGTCCATGACCTCTTGGGCGAGATATTGTTTCCAAGGATAAAATCGCCATTTTTTCCTTGACAAAATACTAAGTATTGTTCTTCTCCCTCCTCATCACTTCTCTCTCTTCACTTCACCTCTTCCTCTTTATTTTTCCTCTCTCTGTCCTTCTTTTTTCTTCTCTTTCTCCTTCCCCTTTTCCTTCTCCTTCTTCTTCCAAATCTCCTCATTCCCCTCTTCCTCCCACCTTATCCTTGTGGCTTCCTTCTTCAACTTCACTTCCTGTCTCGATCCTCTTTTCTTATTCTCCTCGTCATCTTCTACTCCTATTACCATCCTCTCCACTCTCTGTCTTCCTCAGAAATTATTCTTACATTCCATCTCCCACGTCATCCCTCTCTCCCTTCCCCATCTTCACTGTGCCCGTCTCCCAACTCGTCTTTTTTTTCCTACTCGTTATTCTATACATTTTTTTTTGCCTTTCCATCACCCGACGCCGTTGCTCCATTGTTGTATAGGGCCATTCTATATAAAGTGAAGAATTTCTTGACGCCCCGTCCTTCGGCGAGGCAAGGCAAAGCGCTACGTTCTTCTTGTCTGAAGTCTGATGTACCATACTTCACCTCACGCTCCTTTGGTCCACCGAATCTTTTCGAGCCGCGTCAATGCAAAGCCCCGGTCAAAAGTGTCCTAAAAATACAGGAACATTTGTTGATTTGAAGTCATTCTCTGCTGTTGAAACTCATCCTTTGACTTGAATTTAAATATTTGTAATATATACATTGTGCTTCTTTGCTGAACGTTGAAGAATAGCCGGTAAGGTTCATTAAGACGTCTTTGTTGCCTTGTTCTCTTTGGAAAAGTTTGCTATGCGTCATGTTCAAGATATTATACTCTGCCTGTTTCTTTGTTTGCAACACACATACGCACACACACACACACACACACACACACACACACACACACACACACACACACACACACACACACACACACACACACACACACACACACACACACACACACACACACACACACACACACACACACACGCACACACACCACACACACACACACACACACACACACACACACACACATACACACACCCGGACCACTACGGCTGTCCGAGTTCGAATCCCTCACAGGGCTGAAATGATATCAGTATTGCTGCGCTGAGAATTGTTACTCCAACTCTCATGGGCGGGAGTTGGAAGTGTGTGTTCGTGTAAAGTCACAGCATTACCCATAGGTCGGTTACATATGAGCTCTGAGCTCTCTTTCGGGAAGGAAATAGCTGTCGATCACGAGTCCAACACGTGATCCGAGATAATGGTGAATCACACATACACACACACACACACACACACACACACACACACACACACACACACACACACACACACACACACACACCACACACACACACACACACACACACACACACACACACACACACACACACACACACACACACACATCACACCAGGTTGCTGGATTACTGGGCAGTCACGAACTGGCAACATTGAGAGATTGAGTTCACATCTCTTTCAATGTATGAGAGCGGAGTGTCTTAAAAATACAGAAACATTTATTGATTTGAAGTCATTCTCTGGTGTTGAAACTCATCCTTTGACTTGAATTCAAATATCTGTAATATGTACATTGTGCTTCTTTGCACATGGAAGCCTCTTTTGTGTAAAGGCAAGTTGCTACTTTCCCACTTTAGTATGGGGATGGGCGTGTATTGTGCGTGCAAGGTCACAAGACGACCCATAGATTAGGCTATACGAGTTCTAAAACTCTCATTGGGTTGGGTAATAAATGTCCATCAGGAATCTAGCACTGGATCGAAGATCATGGAGCATAACACCCCAACACATACACACACACACGCATGCGCACCCCCTACACACATACACACACACATACACACACAACGCACACGCACACACACACACAAATACGCATGCGCGCCCCCCTACACACACACACACACACACACACACACACACACACACACACACACACACACACACACACACACACACACACACACACACACACACACACACACACACACACACACACACACACACACACACACACACACACACACACACACACACACACACACACACACACACACACACATAGGGGTAATCAAAGTCTCACGTACTGTTATTATTCATTATACTTTTGGACAAGGATCGTGAGGTCTTGGCTTGGAGGATATCTGAATTTCACTGAAGGATCTCGATGGTTACATTATATGCAGTTAGCCCTATACTTAGAAAGACACTTAGGCAGATGA
>NC_134800.1:50848686-50861186 GCF_046742065.1 Oratosquilla oratoria
GAACCATAAGATTCTTTTGCAATCCTCCTCTCCTGTAAGGTATTACGGTAAGACATAATAGCCATCTTATGGGAAGTGTCTACTGAATGTTTTGGATATTTCATACTTGATGTTTTGTTATAATTCTTTTTAATTCATCACCCAAGAATTCAAGACCTTAGGATATACATACACACACAGTGAAGTAATGGAGGTAATTATTACGATATTTTCACATATCTCGATTGTTCGTAGTTGTCTTTATTTTAACTGCTATTAAAATGTATATATACATACATATATATATATATATATATATATATATATTTTCTCGTCTATATATATATATAAATATACATATATATATATATATACATACATATATGTATATATATGCATATACATATACATATGTATATATACATATAATATATATATATATATATATATATATATATGTATATATATATTTAACAACCACAATGCACTTTAATTCTAAGCCATCAAAGGCCAGCATGCTTGAAATTTGAAATGTGGTACTACCCAGGACTCGAACCGGGTAACCTCATGACAAGTGCGACATTGACTTTCCAACTATGCCATCAAGAGTATGTATATATACATATAATGTTACAAATCTGAGTCCCATTTTTCATTGAATTCTTTTTCATCCTTCGCTTCTTTTTCTCGTCGTGTGTGCCCTTTACGACCCCATAACATTTATTTCCTGCTGTTCACATAACCTCAAAGTTTAGACGACTCAGCAGAGGCACAGACAATATCGCGGGGCAGTTCCGTCCACGAAAATCCTTTCTTTATTACTCCGGGTCACATTTTATTATCGCAAATTATGAATGAATTCGAATGTAGTGCTGCTACCCACACGGACCATATATTGATGATTTTAGTTATTTGGTAGCAATTTCGGCGTTCCGTTATGGTTTCGGATTTGTTCAGTAATCCTTTCAGATTCGCAAGCCATCAAGAGATTTACTTGTGACGAATGAATTAGATTCCTGGCCTTTCTAATCCCCTTCGATCTGCAGATCGCGACCTAGACAAAAGTTTTCCTAGATAATACCAGGCAATTCTACTTAGTCAAAACTCACACTGGGTAACTGCACCCAATTTTCTCCCAAGATTACTTATCAAAAAAAAAAAAAAAAAAAAAAAAAAAAAAAAAAAAAAAAAAAAAAAAAAAAAAAAAAAAAAAAAAAAAAAAAAAAAAAAAAAATCACTTAGCCAGAAAAACAAAACAGAACAAAACAACAACTCTATTGTACTCGGAGCGATTACATTTGACAGCTTCAATACTGTTGTGTAAAATAACACTATAATTTCCAAGTATTAATAAGTATTAATAATAATGATAGTATGAACAACAACAACAACAACAACAACAACAACAACAACAACAACAACAACAACAACAACAACAACAACAACAACAACAACAACAACAACAACAACAACAACAACAACAACAACAACAACAACAACAACAACATTCATGGTCATTCCATTTAGTCACGTGGCATGATTTATGAACCGACACTCTTTGACTTGCTTTCGAGTTACGATCCAAATGGCCGTTCGTAACTCGAGATGTTCGTAAGTCGTTATTCAACATAATTTTAAGGATACTCAAATCAGTAAAGTTAGTCCATGTTTTCTTATTCTAAAAACAAAAATAAATTATAAGGATAATTATCATTACAATTTATTTTTGCTAACGTTAAACATTAAGGTATTATAATGCTTTAAGATTTTTTTTTACCTTTGAAACCTGTAAAATAGACGATCCTTTTCGTTCTTATGTCTGAAAGTTCGTAAGTCGAAGGTTTGTAGGTACTGTAGAAGAGCATCTGTAATGTATTTTGTCTCGCACGAAATTACCTTTTACTGTAGTAATGACCGTATCTAGTTATTTAATTAATACCCACTATTGATTAAAAAAAAAAGATTAATACCCACTGCTTATATTTAATTTGGTAAAAAATTTTTTTTATTCAATTGGAGGTCCACTCTTTAATTGAATGAAACCTAATAGCTTTTGGCAAAATAGATATCTAAAGACACATTGTCTTGAAAGATCTAAAGGCTAAAGTCAACTGAAAAATATCATCGATGTAACAAATCTTAATCAGAGTAAATTAGTTCGATTTCTTTGTGGCCTTACTACCCGAGTACAATCAGGTTCCAAATATCAAGTGATTCGATTCTCGTGCTCGAAGTATCGATACAGAATTGAATATAGTCAACAAGTCTTGTTGACATATTGTGAAGTTAAATGAGCAATTTACTTTCGGAATAAGGGGGAATACCTATGACCGTTATTTGCAATTTGAATTTTTTATTTATCTATTTATTTATTTTTAACATGCCAGTCCACAAGCCTCGTTGACATATTATGATGTTAAGTGAGCAATTTATTTTCGGAATAAGAATACCTATGACCGTTATTTGTAATTTGAATTTAGATATTTTCTTTTTTAACATGCCGGGTGTGAAATTGTATTGTGTGGCTGTAAAATGGAGAAAAACATGAGAAGAGAAGGGTAGAAAAGATAAAATTCCTTTCTATCAGGCTACCTCTAATGTTAAAATGTACTCAAGCAAAGGACTGAGATCTTAAAGACGATACGGTGTTCAGGTCGGAGACGATTTGGACGCAATTTCTTGTCTGTTGCTGTGAGGCTCAAACAAGGAAAGAATAGGAGACAGGGGAAATAAGATAAGAAGATGCAGAGTATGAGAAAGATTAAGAAGAGTAGAAAGAGTAAAAGGGAGGAGAAAGGAGAGGCATAGGAAGAGGAAAAGAAAGAAGAAAAAAGAGGAGGGAAATAAAGGGAGAGAAATAGATGAAGAGGAAGAAGAAATACGTAAATGAGGAAGAACAGGAGAGGATCAAATTAGGGAAAGAAAGAATCAAGGAAGATGAAGAAACAAAGAAAGAGAAAAGTGAGACGTGGGGTAGAAGAAAAAGAAGAAATTAATAGAAGAAAGAAAGAGGGAAAGAACAAAGAGAAGAAGGAGGAGGGTAGGGGAAATAAGGAGAGGTAGTTGAGTAGAGAGCGACGAGAACTCGGCCGTGGACGTTAAAGTATAATAACTCTTCGGCGACTTCAATGGGATGGGTCTGATCGCGTCTCAGATGCAACGTACTGCCCATTACATTCAGGGACATAATTAGCTCTGACACACGAGAAGTCTAGGGGCTTACTGTTCTTTCCTCTAATATCTGTCCAGAGTCTACTCTTCACTTGAAGAAAATTGACTGTTGCTTGATAACAAAGCACCAGCGCATTTTTTAGCGTTATTGGGGTGAAGGTGTTTATTTGGAGATTTATAATATATTTTGTGTAAGAAATACCTCTTTTGTTGCATAGAATTATGTGATGTTAGCTAAAACAATATCTATATATCCACTGGTAAATTCGTATATTTTCTATGTTCGACTTTTCCTTTTCATACCTGAATGGCAACATAGTTTTCATTTCAACTTTTGTCTATCTAGTGATGATTTCAGAGGAACAACAACAGTTGATTTGTTAAGAAAAAAAAAAAATCAAATGCCTACCCTATTTATTTATGTCCCATATATGTGTCCGTTATGCACAAATATATATACCTATTTATGTATGTACGTAATATATACAAAAATAATGATTCTACACGTATTGCTATCTCACTCACGAGAAAGTGATATTTTTTAGGATGTTATTTCGATTCAAGCAAAATAAGTAGGCGCTTGACTGGAATAGGAAAAATAAGAAATGGAGAAGGAACGAAGCCAAATACTTTTACTATACTATAGAGCAAGACAAGAGAGATTTTAAATTCCCATTGTTACTCAGATACCTGAACATACCAGCTATAGACAAATCGATTGATATAATTATCTTTTTTATATAATCCAGTGCACTCCATTTAAGTGTTCCTGTGTCTACAAAATTTCACATTAATCTTTTCCGTGGCACTTTGTCAAAGGTCTTTTCCAGATCCAAGGATACGCAATTCATATAACTTCCTCTCATAGAGTGCATCAGTCGTTCTTTTACAAAGGATTACAAAGGCGGAGCAAGCCGACAGGAGACCTTTTGGTCCATATCTAGGTCAGATGTGAAAGAATCATGATAATGATAAATAAATGAATAAATAAAAACTATAATAATGTAAATAATAAACAAACTGGTAAATAGTAAATAATAATAAATTGACACCTAACTAATAATAAGTGAGAATCAAACAGACAACTGATAACAATATATATATATATATATATATATGTATATATATATATAATAATAATAAATGATAATCATTACAATACAAAATAAGGAGGCTGGTTACATATGGCTCTCCTTTTCTAATTCCTAATCGATTGTTAACCAAGATTACTTCTTCCTCCAAGTAATTCATGCATTTTTCTTTTATTATCTTTTACACATTTTGACTATCGTGCAGGGTAAGGACGCTGATCTAGAGTTTAGGAAATTATCTCTGTTTACTTCTTTGAACATCGGTATCACATTGGTAGGTTTCTAGTCCAGTAGCATCTGCCTATTCCCTCTTCTTCATTTCTTCATTCTTCATTCTCTCCTATCAATCCTTCTCTTCTCCTTTTCCTCTTGCTAATTCTCCTCCTCCAGCTATCTACTAACCTCAGTTTTCTTCTTAATTCCTCTCTCGTTCTCTTCCCTCATTTCATTTATTTCCATCATCTTCTTTATTTGTTTTTTCAGACGCTCTTTACCCCTGGGGTCACTTCACAATTGACTGAGATTGTCAGCTGCTGGGTTGTACAAAATTATCAACGTCATTACGTCTGGGTTCACTCCTTAGCTGGGTTAAACAATTTTGTTAAGACAAAATTAAAATGAATAGATAAATAAACAAATAAATAAATAAATGAATAAATAAATAAATAAATAAATAAATAAATAAATAAATAGATAAATAGATAAATAAATAAGTAATTAAATGAATAAATAAATAAATAATTAAATAAATAATAAATAAATAAATAAATAAATAAATAAATAAACAAATAAATAAAAAATAAATAAATGAATAAGTAAGCAAACAAATAAATAAATGAATAAACAAGCAAATGAATAAATGAATAAATAAATAAATAAATAAACAAATATATGAATAAATAAATAAATGACAGATCCCTGAAAATTCTGAAACCTGATTAGCGAGACAACTATGTGAAAATATTTCCTATAAGGGTGAGGATTAAATTGACTGAGAAGATCCATCCCAGAATATGAATGGTTAACATATAAAATGTCTGACAACTTGCAAATGGATCTCCAACATTCATATCATCTGTCGTGTATGGTAAGAGTTAATTTGCTTTCGATGCCATTATTGTGCCCTATATGTTCGGACACTTTACCAAAATTGAAATTTCTACTTCGCTGTGAGATTGTATTTCATCTAGAGACCCTCGCACCGCAAGAAGTTTGTTATTAATGGCATCCTGTGTCCAGATATCAAGGAGTTTGTGTCCATTTTCGCTGTCAATTCAGAGAAGTACGATACACGCATATGAGCATAATTTCCTGCTGCGGCCTTCCCCAAAGGGGAAAGTCAAAACGAAAAAAATACCCTGGAAAAAGAAAATGAACGATAAGTTCTGGAGCATGTTCCCGTGTACTTTGCATGTTTTCTATTGTTTGACATAACTTCTCAATTCTAGAACTGTATAAATTTCAAAAGCAACCGGACCAGACTTTATTAGTTGTCAACCTTTACCCGACCTCATCAAGGGCATGTGACATCAGTTTATTGTTGTTCACTTCTTTTCGTATCTATCTGCTGAAAAGGACCACATATAGTGGTCGAAATATACAGATCTTTTGTATCTCTGATTTTAATTCTCCGAAAGTTGGTTAAATTTTTTATTATAGTAATTTGGTTATCCGTGTTGGAATCAGCTGTGTCAACAGTTTTACTGTCTAGGTAGCTTATATGTAAGGTATTATTCATCCTAGTCAACCTAAACTTTAAGCAGGAATGTGAACAGTTTACCATAGATAGTATCATTTCTAAGTTTTGAGGAAGCTCATTGTCACCATAGGTTTTTGTACATTGTGTTATCATCATAGGTTTTTGTACATTGTGTAGGAATCGCTGACTAGTCTGTGCAAGGGTTCCAGCGTATGTATGATGATTCAGCTGTTAGGCCGGCCACACACGTGCAGTTTAAACTGACAGTTACAACTGTTCAATTATAACTGTCAGTTGAAACTGCATGTGTGTGGGTATCTCAGTACTGAGATACCCACACACGTGCAGTTTCAACTGACAGTTATAACTGAACAGTTGTAACTGTCAGTTTAAACTGCACGTGTGTGGCCGGTCTTTGTGTGAAATGAACCTGCCCGTTTAGAAGAGGTCGGAACTGGGGGTTGATTGATCAGCGTCAAATATTCGTCAAGGTCAACGCTCACTCCAAGATGACACTGTGAATGTTGCTACACATGATTATTCGTAAAATCGCGTAAGTAAACTCGGTAAATTTAAATAGAAATATTGAAGAATTGGGGAAAAGATTTTTTTTTCTGAATTGGTGTCCCGGGAGCGTGTCAGCGTGTGCGTTTGAGTGGTCGTTCGTGAACATGCAGCTATTAGCGCTTGCATGCATGTGAGTACCTATGCAAAATGCCTTAACAGGTACAGCGGCTGTCTTTTTATTTTTTTTTTGTAATCTACCCGTAAATAATTTATAATACAGAATCAAATGTCCACTCAGCAAAAATCTCAGTTCTGCTAAGGTTAGAATTCACCCTAAAATGGTGCTACTGTGAATGCTCCTGCTATATTAAGTTACTATAACTTATGACCGATTATTCGTACATTTGCGTGAATAAACTTGATAAGATTGCATGGAACTATTGAAGAAGGGATAGATAAAGTAGTTTTCTATTGGGATGTTCCGTCAGTGTGTCTGCGTTTGTGTGCATTTGAATGGACTCCGTGGACATACAGGTTTGCGTTTGTGCATGCGTGAATGCGTATGCGAGATGTATAGTCAAATACAACGACTGTCTGTTGTTTTAGTATTTTTAGTTTAATTTACTCGCGAGAGAAACAGTACAAATAAAATTTTATAGTAGATAAAATCTTCAACCCACAGTCCAGTAACTTGATTACACTAGTTTTTATGTATACATTTAATATGTTTCCTCAACCAAGGCCACCAGTAACCACCAAAAAATTCATCCTGGTTTCCATTTAATAGGATGCAGGCGGAGGCATCTTTGGGTTGCATGCTGTACTTTTCTGTCCAGCAGTCCGGTACTAATCCCTCTGACTAGATAAAAAAATAAAGAAAAAAAAAATGGTCGTCTGTATATGGAATGGGAAAGATGGCCGACAGGAATACAATAATTACCGTGGTAACATTGCCAGGTAAGTTACTTTCCCATTTCTTGCCGATACGAGTTCTTTCACATTTGCTAATTTTTCTGAGGCCTGATCAGTCTGGGTTCATGGCCAGTAACTCAACAACTGATCGGATCCTAGTGCTTCGTGTTCTTGTGGTACATTGAAGTGAGTTACAACTGGGCTTTCTTCACCGCCTATGTTGATCTCAAGAAAGCGCTTGACTCGATGCATCGTGGAGTACTATGGTATCTATGACTCCGAGGGATTCCTGAGAGGATTTTTTTTTTATTATTCTATGTCTGGTATATACTCTGGGGCAAAAACTGCTATAAAGTATGAAGGAGGCATGTCTAGCTTCTTTCCTGCTAATTCGGGAGTGAGACAAGGGTGTGTCTTCGTCCCAACACTTTTTAACACCTGTATAGTCTAGGTATCGAACAGAGTTGTCGATCAATATTGCGGAGCATCTTTTGGCAACGTTAAGGTCACCGACCTTGACTTTGCTGATGGTGCTATGGCAGGAGTCGTTGGAGGTCCTGGTTGCATCCTGCATATTCCGTGTAGTGTCGTTTTACCCCCATCTTTTATAAAATAAGTAGATAAATGGATATCTCAAGGAGTTGCGCATTTACTAGTATATATATTTATAAGGATATCTAGCAGAAGTCGTGATGTCGTCCATAACTATTCTGAAGTCATCATTGTCACGCCGGTTAGAACTTAGTGACAACTGTTCCTCAGCATCATCTTTCCTTAAAGGAGAGAGGCTAAGGAAAGTGGTCAGTTTTAAGTCTTTAGGGTCACATTTGCAGGAATGGAGTTGTGGGATTGGATGTAAACTGTAAAGTGAAGTAAGCTAGTAAACGTCTTGTGGGGACTGAAAAGAGTCATGAGAAATAAACATCTGGTAATAAATGCAAAGAGAAGATTATATAAAGGGGTGATTGTACCTACGACACTATGGATGGAGACGTGGGTTTTAAGAGGCAGGAAGAAGTTTAAATGTGTTTGTGATGAGGTGCTTGGGAATTATGATTGGGGTTATACGGATGAGTAGAGGAGAAGAGCGAAAGTAGAAAGGTAACTGGGAGATAGGGCTGATGAAGGATTACTGGGATGGTTTGGGCACATGGAAAGAATGAGTAAAGAAAGTTGAGCAAAAAAGAGTTTGAAAAGCAGAGGTGGATGGACTGTACTTCAAGGGACGACCGTAAAAGAAAACGGGTGGATGGGGTGAAGGAGGCTTTGAGCAAGATGGGAACGTCGAGCAGGAAAGGAAGAAGGAAGGTGATACACGTGAGTGGAGAATGGTTATGTATGGGTGACATTTTGACGCAGCCCGAATGTTCTTCTCTCTGTCATCTCTATTTTCCACCTGAGGAGGGAGGGTTGTCGGGTAGATGAAGCGGCCCTGCTGTGGATGTGCTGTGCCTTACTGCATTGCTTCTAACGCGAATAGTGCACAGGGATAGAAAAGACCTTTCATCCATGAGGAGATGAGATGAAAGGAAAGTAATTAGTGGTGGATGGATGTAGAATGGGTGAGAATGGATGTAACTTGGCTGGCCTTTGGTATATAGATAAACGAATTGATTTCATTACTAATTTGTCGTTATTACTACTATTCATTATTGTTATTGTTATCATTATTGTTATTATTATTATCATCATAGAGTAGAGCGATACAGGCCTCCTCTCAGAATACAAAATATTCTTACCATTATTCTTTTCGACACAATCCTAAAACGTTCTAAAACGACTGATTGGATTGTGTGAAATAAGAATGTACAGATTTGCAAAAACTGGGCTCATTTATCCATATCCTAAAACTATTGGCATAGTAACGCATCACGTGTACTGAGGAAATAAATTTTTCCATCACAACTTTGGTTGATTTTTTGCATTTCCTAAAGTGCCGACACCCTATGCTGAGAAACGTAATTTAAAAATAATCAATACTATTATGTTCATGAATTATCATAAGCTAATATTGATTTAATCCATTACATGCCGAGTAACATTTATGACTTTATTCTGTCTACCTCGAAGCGATTTTATTTACGTGACTCTTTTGGAAGCGAAAGGATAGAACGTGTTTTGCGTCATGATTTATCTTGGCAATACGACGCTGTAACACAACAAGCAGAAGTGTCACACAATTATTCTTTAACTTTGTATCGTTTACCTTAGTTGGGACAAAAATCACCAGTCGCATAGCTGTTCAAAGGTAAGTGCATGGAACCAGCATGCAAGCAAGCAGACTAGCTTCGTAATCTACAATATATATTCATAAACGTGGTGGACCAAACTACAGCTCCAATCTCCAATGCAAATGAAAGCCTTTGCCGGATCTCTCTTGGTTACGCCTTCGGAGCATCCATGATCTGGACGTGTTGATGACTGAACCCTTTTTCGAGCAACGGCCGTCATTACTCTTTTCTGATTGTCGTCAGATTTTCTAATTTATTTATATTCTCAGTTTTGTTTAAGTTAATCTTTATCTTTGATATAATAGTGACTGTTACTTGCCCCAGCAGACTAACTGCGTCGGGTAAAGGCCACTGCTACTCACCTCGTGGCGTAGGCTGCTTATATTCTTCTTATACTTTTCCAGAGAATGCAGGTTATAATTTAACTTCATGCGATGATAAGTATACTGGTCTTAATAAAGTAGGTATCGATTTTGTGAGCAGAAGCTGACAGTCATTCCGCGATTTTGTCAAATAAGACATGTCAGTAAAGTAAAGGAATCTTCTTGAAGGCGAAAGGTTATCAAGATAGCACTCACCTTAAAATGCGGGTTTTCTAATTGTGATATATCGCATAGCAACTTGTTACCCTGTCATATAGGTCCTCTTGGTCTACGAAGAGAATATTCTGTCTTTATTGTATTCTGTGGCCTCATTGAACTGTCTCAGAGTGAAAACGGGATCAGGACATCCTCTCCCTTTCCGAAAGACCATCTGTTACTGGTGAGATTAAGTAAGGATAACAGAATGGAAGGATGGTCGTTAAAAGTCACCAGTATTCGTTTCTGACTAGAGATTAGTCTTAAATCATAGAAAAATTCTTCGTGATTCTGATCCGAAGGGACAGCAGTAAAATTCCTGAAAAAGTGAAATCGTAAAACTTCTGTAGGAAATATTCCACTCACAAAAAAGAACGAGGAGAGGAATCGGTGGAGAGAATACAGTTGCCGATGTATGGCCAAGCAAATATAAAATGCCAAAGGTTAATAAAGCAAATTCGGCTGCTGAATTATAGGAAGGAGAAAGACGAAGAACAGAATAGAAAACAGAACTAACCATCACATTCAACAACTTATAATTAAGAAAAAATAATGTATGATAATGACACTTTATACATACTTGACTGTAGGTCAACAAAAATTCTTGAATGTGATGGTTAACTCTTTTTCTCTAAGGACTCGTCGCCTGCCTTCCGAGACGTTGGAGTGACTATAGTCAAAGTATTTTAACTTGAGCCTTTGGGTGCGGCTGGGTGCAACCACAGGGGTCTGCGATATTGCCACATCACCCCATCACATAAGAGACTCTTGCCACCTCTCTCTCTCTCTCTCTCTCTCTCTCTCTCTCTCTATATATATATATATATATATATATATACATATATATATATATATATATATATATATATATATATATATATATATATATACATATATATATAAATCTCATTACGCAAAATATGACAACCAGACCATTGCCAGAGGCACCCTGAATCAGTGTAACAAAATAATTGCACACAACAAGGACCCTGGAAGGTTAAAACTTCAGGAGGCATTCCACATTAGGAGTACTGCCGCCACAATAAATACACAATCTAATATGACATCCAGTATTTTACTGTACAACGACACTTACTTGAGACAGCGTTATATCGAGGTCCCCTCCTCACCCTCACCCTCCCCATCTCCTACCCACCCCCCTCCCACCTCCCACTGCGACCGCCAGGCTGCCTAGACTGTCAACTCGGCTCCAAGCTAGGAATATGGAAAGCTAGTGGTGCATTTAAAATTTTCTCTTCCCCTACCATTTGTACTTTTCCCTTAGACGTAAGTGATAACACTTGTGTTAAACATTTTATTTTGTGACTATTTTCCACTTATATAATTGTTTATTTTCATTGTTATTTACCAGAATTGTATCAACATTTATGTTTATTATTACAAAAATGTTGTCAATCCTGATGATGTCTCTTTTAAGACGAAAGCTAGAAGTATTAAATGGAGAACTATGGAGATCTTGTATTAGCTCACCCTCCAGCAGGAAAAATTCTGACAAGAAAAATAGAAAATATCAAGAAGTTGAACAATTGTCAAAATGCTCTCGTCCTCAACTCAACATGCATCAAAGAAAACCTGTTTCCTTCCTTTACGTGTGTGTGTGTGTGTGTGTGTGTGTGTGTGTGCGTGCGTGCGTGTGTGTGGAGGGGTGCTATATATTTTGATTTTTTCCACACCACCACTGTGAATAAAAGTCAAGGCGCATCTTTTTTCTTTCTTTATTGAAGTGTCCCCTGTAGGCCTAGTCCTTGCTTGATTTTAATCAAAGTTTAATCAGAGTATTAATCATCTGAAATTTCTGTCATGTTGATGATGAAGGACTCAACCTATTTTTCTATTGTTACATCTTGTTTATCATCATACTTTTGAAGCTCTTCTGCATGTTTTACAGCTTCCTTCTAGTTCTGGGGTGTCGTACTGGTGACTGCTTCTTTCACTAAAATGTTCAGATCAACAATCTTAAGACTGTTCTTTTTTGCCACATAAGACTTGAGCTCAAATTAGCTAAAGAGTTATATTGGGAGAAAGCCGCACAATCCTGTGACTTTCCTCTTCAGCAATGGGGTCGATCACGTATTTCTTGTAATCTTTGCCCATTTTATGTTTTGCCAGCACATACAACTCAGCTTCTGACAATGCACTACTTGGCTGAACTCCCTTCTTTACCAGCCAGTCTTTCAACTCTCCCTTTCTCCACGATGAGATTGGTATTTTTTGTGGTAAAATGATAATGACAGAGTTGAGCGTACTATCTCGTAATAGCTGTTTTCTAAAACATTCCTGTGGCATTCATTTGCTTGTGGAATAATTTTTT
>NC_134800.1:50866186-50873686 GCF_046742065.1 Oratosquilla oratoria
GGAGATCACGAGGAGACGTGCGCCCGTCCAAGGAGGACACAAGGGACTCGTCCGGAGAAGGAATCGACGCTCGAGGAGAATTCATCCTCGCGCCCGCAGTGCGAGGAGTGGTTTGTGTATCCATTTTATATATATATATATATATATATATATATATATATATATATATATATAGTCTAGTAGCGTTATAGATATCACACTGGTGATATTTAAATTTGTGTTCAGATTAGTTAGTGCTCTGTGTTGATCCAATAAAAACACGTGTTGGTGTTGCCTTGGTGTTTCTTTTCTCTCACGCCCAATTCTCAATAATACCGAGTATACACCTTTATTTGTACCCCCTGACATATATATATATATATATATATATATATATATATACATATATATATACATATATATATCCATATATATATATAAATATATAATCTTGTATATGTCCAGCCATTAATGCAATTCAAACTTGTAGTATCATAAATATTTATTGTATCTTTAAAACAGAAATACCAGAAGATGTCTTAATAGAGACGAAACGTCGTGTAATAAAATGGAGAATTATAAGGAATTGGTCTATGCCCACCCTATCCAAGGGAAGAATATAATTAGAAAAATAGAAAACACACGAAAGAAAATTAACAACTTCCAGAACGCTGTCGTATTCAATCAAACCTTATATATATATATATATATATATATATATATATATATATATATATTTATATATATATACATATATATATATATATATGGATACATATGTATATACATATATATACATATATATATATATATATATATATATATACATATATATATATATGTATATATATATAAATTCATATATACATTTATATATATATGTATACATATATATACATATATGTATTCATATATATACATATATATATATATATGTATATATATACATATATATATATATATATATATATATATATATATATATATGTGTGTGTGTATGTATGTATTCATTTCACCACGATTTTCATCCGTAATCATAGATCTATCATATAATATTTCATTCCATTCTTTCCTAATGCTGAGTCGGGATGAGGCATGTTTTCTCACTGGTGCCTTGAGTTCCCACAGTCATAGAGTGGGTGTCCAAACTAAATAGAATCACTTGAAATGGGCAAGATGCTTTAAAGAGTTAATCGAAATGTATTCAATAACGAATGCTTGCATAGTGAACTTGAGGATGTGATGAATGGATGTTGTGAAGTGGTCCTTGATGTTAGGGGGGAATGTCTGTTGAGCAGGGTAGTGAGAAGGGAAGATACAGGTGTGAGGGGAGAATGTTTCTATATAGACTATAGAAATGCGCGGTCAAAGAGATTTCACCTCGTCTTCTCTATTTTCGTATGAAGGTATAAGGAAGGAGGGACACCATGTAAAGGAATCGGTCCAAGTAAACTATCTTCGGTTGTTCGGCACTGCTGTGGAATGTGTTGAGCCCTGCTGCATTGCTTCTGACCTGGATAGTGGGCGGGAACCAGGGATGGCCCTCTATTCACAAGGAGCTAATATGAAAAAGGAAAAGAAGCTCCTTGCCATATAGAATAGTTAGATTAGATATATTTCAGAGACCTGCTATTTCCAGAAGATTCTTCAAAGCCTTAAACACTTCAGAAACTAAAACACCAGAAACCAAGGCATGAGAAATATATGAATCAGAACCCGACAGAACCTTAGAGATCAAGCTGAAAGCAAATGTGAAAAGGAAGAGTATATAGTATTCAAAGTTTTATGTGGCTATAGGTACTTGGAAATGGGTAGAGAAAGTCAGGTAAAGCTTTGTGAGAGAAAAGGAAAATGAGGAATCCTGGGGAATAGTCTCTAGTAAAACTAAGCAGTGATTCAAGAATGCATGTGGTGGGTAATGTTTGGCGATTAACATGTTTATAGTAATTATTCTCTAGCTTATTAGCCTTGCAGACCACATTATCAAATCCACACATCAACCACCAGTACAAATGTATCTAAAAAAGACCTCAATAAAAGAAAGATAATCAACTATAACCTGTACAAAAACAAAAACAAACTATTAATATATTTCTTGTGATTGGAGTTATTTCAAATGTTATTATTTTCCAACACAGCCTTTAAAACAAAAACATGATCTGTCTAAATCTAATATGTAATAACATAATATCTACTGTAGATGACCAGACACTTTTTATTTTTATTTTTTTTTTATTTATTTTTTTACTATTCATTTTAGGTAAGAAAACTCTTCTAGAACACAAAAGAAAGTAATGTTTTTTTCAATTTTCCCTTGCGAGCTTCCTTAAATCATGCAACTCGAGATAAAAATGGCTTAATTTCTTTGATAAGCTAACACACTTTCAGTTTTTTTTTATAGTAGACGATCTATTAAAACTTTTGCCTGAATAAGATATTTTGTTAGCCAAAACACATTCATAAATAGATACATCACAGCAGCAAAGAATCTAAAGAAAGGCCCAGGGAGAAAACGAATGTTGAGAAGATAGACTATGGGAAGTTTTTACCCGAAAAGATTCAACTATGAACATCAAAAGTGTAAATTGGGAATTGAATGAATAAAATCCCTCAGTAATATATCATACTTTGAAGTTTCATATGCTCGATCCTGAAAGAAACTTCGATCGATCAAAAACTCACTCTGGAGAGGCCTCGGCTCTGAACTAAATGATAAGATCACCTGGCGCATTGGATAACACAATGTGCATTGCGTTCTAAGGTATTGAATGATATAATGACGTTAAGAAGAAAGCTCTGCATCTTTCTGCGTTGCTTATGACCCAGGCAGTGGGCAGGAGACAGGGATGACCCGTCATCCATGTGGAGCTAAGATGACATGGGGGAAAGGGGGGGGAAGGGGTGGTGGATGGGAGGTGGAATGGGTGGGAATGGGTGAGTGACTTTGCCTTCTCTGCCTCCCTTGTAAGGTAAAAGAAGCCCTTGATAGATAGATAGATAGATAGATAGATAGATAGATTGATAGATAGATAGACAGATAGATAGATAGATAGATAGATAGATAGATAGATAGATAGATAGATAGATATATAAATAGATAGATAGATAGATAGATAGATTAGATAGATAGATTAGATATATAGATAGATAAATAGATAGATAGACAGATAGATAGATAGATAGATAGATAGATAGATAGATAGATAGATAGATAGATAGATAGATAGATAGATGGAAGGATTTTAAGGCATGAAAGCAAATGCCGAGGGTCCAGGCTTTCTTTGACATTAAACAGAAAGGCTTCGAAAAAGACGAGAGAAATGGAAGGGAGATGTTTTGAAAGATAAATCAGATGACGAAAAGCAAAAAAGAAATAGGAGGAACTAGGTGGAGGAGGAACGTCGGAGAATATATTATTTGGGGAATGTCGGGCTGAAAGCCTTAAAAGGTGGGGGGGAGAGGGAAGAGAATTTTGAAGTAGAGTACTTGGCGAAGGTTAAGTTGAAGGTCTTCGAGGAGACGGGGAGGAAGGGAGGAGGGGAGGAGGGGAGGAAGGGAGAGGAAGGGAAGGGAGGGAAGTGGAGAGGAGTTTTGCTCTAAAAAAAAGTCACCCCTTGGCGTTTACAAAAAGTGCAGGTTCTGAAGATCCGCATTAAAAATGACGGTGCCGAGAGGGGGAGCTTATGGTTCCCATTGAGGCCTGAGACTTTCATCATGATTTTTTCTTTTCTTGCTAAATGGAGGAGCGTCATTTAGTCTAAATGGCAATGCTTATAGCAGAGGACAAACGAGAGGCATAAATCTTAACCTTTTCAATATGGTAGTACTCTGTGTATATTCACACAAGTCGGATCGCACCTTTGAAAGGAATTTTACTTTGTCGAGAATTCCTTCAGGTTGGAGTTCGAGACTCAGTTCAAGGGAATAGTCTATCTATCTACCACAGGAGGGAATGCAAAATGTGTCGCTGTATTGAAGAGTTCACTGACGACGTTCCCTCAAATCCGCCACAGAACTATTAGCATCTGGCCACGCGGGTACTTCATTAAGTTTGCATTTACCTCATGACGATTTTCTTCTCAAATGGTTCTGCTTGGTTTGTGTACAATTCTCACCCGTCGTCCAATATATTCAGTACCTTATCATTTACTTTTCCGTTTTCTTTAGTGTTTCCTTTTCGTTATTTTCAGAAGAGTGCCTTTCCACCATCTAAAGTAACTTCTAGACGTTAAATCCCCAATAGAGAATATCATAAGTCTTGGTCTTGAGGGAATGTTACGAATCTAAATGAATTAATGAGTAATGATATTACCATAATGGAGCGTAAGAGGTGATTGTGGTAGACCTCACCATCGAATGCAGATTTCCATAGGGTTTGCAATTGTTCTCTATTCCATTGCCTACCTGTGGGTGTCTGTGCACTCATTCATTCATTCATTCATTCATTCATTCATTCATTCATTCATTCATTCATTCATTCATTCATTCATTCATTCATTCATTCATTCATTCATCCATTCATTCATTCATTCATTCATTCATTCATTCATTCATTCATTCATTCATTCATTCATTCATTCATTCACCCTTTCATTCATTCATTCATTCATTCATTCATTCATTCATTCATTCATTCATTCATTCATTCATTCATTCATTCATTCATTCATTCATTCACTCTTTAATTCATTCATTCATTCATTCATTCATTCATTCATTCATTCACTATTTTACACAATTACTCATTAATTCAATAAATTATAATTCACTCATTCACTTATTTACATTTACATTTACTTTTAATCCACCTTTTTCTTCTTGCAGCGTTATGAACCCAATGCCCTCCTGTAGCTTACTCGACCATTGCCATTCACAGTAATCCAATGCACAAGGGAGGCTGAACAACTATTCTAGATAACAGAGGGAGAGTGAAGAGAAGGCTTAGACAGAGAATTAAGGGCTATAAAGGGATTTTCCCCGAAGATAAGGAACATGAGAATCAAGGGATGGTGCACATTCACATCCACATGCAATAGGATATAAGAAACACTTATGATTGCCTATGGACCCTCTCACGAGATCTAAACACGACATAGTTGCTGCATTTATACATAAATGAGCGTTCATAGTAAAATTCTAATTGTAGGAATTTCAGTTATATAGGTATCTACAAACGGAATGATGTCATTTACCAGATTCTACACGATCCTTTGTGTCGTGGATTGTGAGTCTCAATTAAGACAGTTTTACAGCAGTTATAATAGGTTAAACAAATGTGTATTGGATATACTGCATACTTGGTCGTATGGTAAAAATGAGAATAGGGTTGCAGGTAGTGACCTTCTTAATCTCGAGAACCAGTAAGTGTTCTGAGTTCGTACGATTTTAAGTATCAGTTGGTCGAGCAGTCTAAGGCGGTAGTCATGGCGGGCCTCTTGTCGTCATGTACAGCGCAGGTTCGAATCCTTGCGCGATGGTCATAAAAATGATCATATATATATATATATATATATACAAATGCATATGCACGCGCACAGGTATGTGCACATACATCATGCACATATACTTGAGAAACAGATTATCGTCTTTAATGGTATTTGAACCAAAGGACGTATAAGCGCGAATCATAATCATTACGACTGAGTTACTATATACATATATATATATATACATATATATATATATACATATATATACATATATATATATATATATATATATATATATATATACATATATATACATACATATATATATATATATATACTGTATATATGTATATATATATATATTTATGTATATATATATGCAAGGAAAATAAGAGAAATGAGACCGATCACTTTCGTGTGTGTGTGTGTGTGTGTGTGTGTGTGTGTGTGTGTGTGTGTGTGTGTGTGTGTGTGTCCTAGCCTACCACGGTGCTTTACTTTTTACGCTGCTGTTTTCTCCTTGGAGGGGAAAACCTCTTTGTTGTTGACCACATTATTGATGTATATATGTGCTGCTTTCATTTCTTCTTTCGCATAGTTTTACTTAATCCTTCGCAGATCACTGATGCGTCCTTCTTGGTAAATCGAATATTTCTCACTTGTGAACATATAGTCCAAGATGATTAAAATATTCACTATTACCACCCAGCTGAAGAAGAGGTAAGAGACCTCGAAATCTGCAGATACTGGTTCCCAGATGAATATCGGAAACTTATGTTCCACATTGAACAATGAGGAAAAAAAGGTCTTCCGCAATTTTGAGCTATCAGCTACACAGAACGTCATTATTATGATTTTTTTTGCATCCGACCTAGGTATGGACCAAAAGGTCTCCTATCGGCATGATCCGCCTTTGTAATCCTTTGTAAAAGGAGCAACGACTTGCAGTGAAATTTTGTGTTTAACTTGGAAAATCTCCGACTGAAACTTTTGGTATGCTTAACATGGCTTACGGTGATGTTGCTATGAAGTGTACAGCATGTTTTAAGTGGCATGAGCATTTTAAGGATGGTCTACAGTCTATTGAAGATAATGAGCGTCCTGGACGTCCTTCCACGTCAGCCGACGACCCACACGTCGACAAAATCAACACCCTGGTGCGGGCAAATCGTGTGTGTGTGTGTGTGTGTGTGTGTGTGGGATACCAGTTGGATCTTGTTACGAGATTTTGACAAAAAGATTGAAGATGCACCGCATTGCTGAGAAATTTGTGCCACGCCTGATGACGGACGAAGAAAAAGTTCATCGCGTCCAGGCTTGTCAGGAACTGCTTGATCGTTCAGAAGAAGATGAAAACTTCTTTTCCAGGATCATAACAGGTGATGAATCGTGGGTTTATGGTTTTGACATTAAAACGAAGGTCCAATCGTCCCAGTGGATGAGCAATACATCCCCCAAACCCAAAAAAGCTCGCCAAGTTCAATCCAAGGTCAAGGTGATGCTGACAGTTTTCTTCGATGCTAAGGGTGTTGTTCACCACGAGTACCTCCCCGAAAGCTCCACAGCGAACCAGACTTACTACGAAGTTCTGAAACGTCTGAGGGACGCCATCGGTCGCAAAAGGCCAGAAATATATTGAGGGGTGGCGACTGGTTTTTCATCACGACAACGCTCCAGCCCATTCAGCCCTCAGAACTCGTGAGTTTTTGGCCAAACACTCGATCACTGTTCTTCCCCTCCCCCCACCTACTCACCTGACCTTGCTCCTTGGGATTTTTTCTTGTTCCCCAAACTCAAAAGACCCTTGAAAGGAAGAAGATTTGAGACGATTCCCGAGATTAAGGCAAATGCGACGGAGCTGAAGGGCATTAGAAAAGAAGCGTACCAGGACTGTTTCAACAAGTGGAAACACCGTTGGGATAAGTGTGTGAAGGAACCCAGATCTGTAACTTCTAAATAAAGAACATTTTACTTTATGACGTCAGTGCACGTATTTTTGAACAGACCTCGTATTCTAATTGCACCTAAAAAAAAAAAAAAAAAAAAATTCCTAAAACAAGCCCAGTTATGTTTTGTCACTACGCCCCGGAAG
>NC_134800.1:50886186-50888686 GCF_046742065.1 Oratosquilla oratoria
CTGTGAAAAGTCTAGGGTAAACTTACTCACTACGGTAAATATAACAAAAGAAAAAATTAAAAGGTGTATAGACAAACTCAAAGTTAATAAAACACCAGGGCCTGACGGTTGGCATCCAAGAATCTAGGAAATGAAAAATGAGATTGTTGTTCCATTAGAAATTATTTTCAAGAAATCCATCATATCCGGAGATGTCCCAAGAGAATGGAAGCTAGCTAACGTTACTCCCATATTCAAAAAAGGTGACAAAAAGAAATCAAATAACTATAGGCCTATAAGTTTGACTTCAATCGTAGGAAAAATAATGGAAACTATCATCAGAGATGCTATCGAACATCATTTAGAAAGTAACCGTTTGATAAATGATAGCCAGCATGGTTTCAGACGGAAACGTTCTTGCGTGACTAACTTACTTGAATTCTACAACACAGTTATCTCGAATTATGACAAAAGAAACAATATAGATTTAATATATCTAGACTTTGCAAAAGCTTTTGATACCGTCCCACACGAAAGACTACTTACTAAATTAGCTTTACACGGAATAAGTGGTAGCCTATTAAGTTGGACTAGTAATTGGTTGAATGGTCGAAAACAGAGAGTTGTTTTAAATGGAAAAACTTCTAGATGGAAATTTTTTACAAGTGGAGTTCCTCAGGGTTCCGTTCTTGGGCCACTTCTATTCATAGTATATATAAATGATATAGACCATGGACTAAAATCTACTGTTTCCAAATTTGCTGATGATACAAAACTGTGCGGAGTGGCAAATGATCACTCAAACCAATTAGATATTCAAGAAGATTTAGATCAATTACAGCAATGGTCTGAAAAGTGGCTAATGAAATTTAACACAAGTAAATGCAAGGTAATGCACATAGGTAAAAACAACAGTAAGTACGATTACAAGTTATTTGGAAATTCGTTAACAAAAGTGGATAGTGAAAAAGATCTCGTCGTAATTATCAGTAACGACCTCAAATCATCCAAGCAGTGTATTTCAGCCTCTGAGAAAGCAAATAAGATTCTAGGACTGATTGCGCGATCTTTTGATTTCAAAAGTACATCACTCATTAACAAGCTATATAAATCGTTAGTTCGTCCACATTTGGAATATGCTGTTTCCGTATGGTCACCGAATCTCATTAAAGACATTGACAGACTGGAAAAAGTACAACGGCGAGCCCCAAAACTGATTCCAAATATCAAAAATAAATCATACGAAAATCGACTAAAACATATGAATCTGTTTTCCCTAAAAAAGCGTAGACTCAGAGGTGACTTGATAGAATTTAAAGGGAATTGACAACATCAAAAGTGAAATTTTTTTTCACATTGAATGAGAATCAGACAAGAAACAATGGTCTCAAACTGTCCGGAAATAGATTCAATTTGGAAGTGGGTAGAAACAACTTTGCCAACCGTGTAGTTAATGAATGGAATAAACTTCCTGCACAGGTAGTGCAATGTAGTTCAGTTCGAAGCTTTAAGAATCATTTAGATAAATACCTAAGTAAGATGCTGTAATGATTACAATTTATCTTATATTATTTGTTTTTGTTTTGTTATAATTTGTCTGTCTGATTTTTATTTATTATTAGTTATATGTCAATTTATTATTATTTACTATTTACCTGTATGTTTATTATTTAACCATACCTATGCATTTATTCATGTATTTTATTTGTTATTTACATTATTATAGTTTTTATTTATTATTTTATTATTAATATGATTTTTTTTTTCGCATCCGACCTAGATATGGATCAAAAGGTCTCCTGTCGGCATGCTCCGCCTTTGTAATCCTTTGTAATCCTTTGTAATCCTTTGTGTGTGTGTGTGTGTGTGTGTGTGTGTGTGTGTGTGTGTGTGTGTGTATGTTATGTATGTATGCATATATTTACCCACGAGTCCGTCTCATAACAGTGAACCCTGTAACAGACAGATTTCCCAAACTGGGTCACGTTGGAAGAATCCTTAGGTGTTTCCAGTTGGTAAATCGACATCATACCGCCCGAAATGGTTCATTTAGATATTTGGACTGTATTCAAGTAGTACCGAGACAAAGGATCAAAGTCAAGTCGATATGATTACCTCAGAGTAAAATCCCCTCGTGATTCAACATGTCAAAATCTTATATATATATAAAAAAAAAAAAAAAAAAAAAAAAAAAAAAAAAAAAAAAAAAAAAAAAAAAAAAAAAAAAAAAAAAAAAACACCAAAAAAAAAAAAAAAAAAATATTTATTATAAAAAAAAAAAAAATAATAATAATAATAATAATAATAATAATAATCGAGCAGTTCAAAATGGTCTCCGTGACTCCTCTCTTCCTCATTTGTTTTTTCTCCATTTAAAAAATGGCATCCTTATAAAGGCATTCCATCAATCCTGGGATAGGAAAAGAGCACACCACAGTGAACTTCCTCTGGCCAGGTTCTCATAACCAAATGAATTTTGCAGTTTTGCATAAATTTCTTCCACCCAAGTCGGTAATGTAAA
>NC_134800.1:50896186-50901186 GCF_046742065.1 Oratosquilla oratoria
GGTATAACAGACGTTTTGCTTCAAGGGAGTCCGGCTCTTTAATGACCACGGCGACCCAACTCATGTAGCAATGCGTGGAGATGAGCTAAAAAAAAAAAAAAAAAAAAAAAAAAAAAAAAAAAAAAAAAAAAAAAAAAATAATAATAATAATAATAATAATAATAATAATAATAATAATAATAATAATAATAATAATAATAATATATAAATAAATAAATAAATAAATAAATAATTAAATAGATAAATAAGTAAATAAATAAACAAATAAATAAATAAATAAATAAATAAATAGATAAATAAAATAAATAAATAAATAGATAAAATAAGATAAACAAATAAATAAATAAACATAAATAAATAAATAAATAAACGAATAAACGAATGAATGAATGAATGAATAAATAAATAAATAAGTAAATAAATGAATAAATAAATATACAAATAAATAAAGAAAATAATTAATGAATGAATAAGAAAACAGATAAATGAATAAATAAATAAACAAATAAATAAATGAATAAATAGATGAGTAGATAAATAGATAAATAAATGAATGAATAAACAAATGAATATGTAAATGGCAAAATATATAGCTAAGTAAAAATAGAATAGACAAATGGATAAGTAAATAAACAAATAAATTAATAAATAAATAAATAAATCGCAGACTGACGTTTCCCGAATTTCCCTGGGAGCCCAAACGTAAGTCAGAGTTCTGATGTTTAAGCAGAAATCTCATTTTTTTGTCTGTCCTCAAGAATCAGTCTGTTAGTGACTTGTTTCTTTGCAAAGGTCCTTCAGGCTCCTGGTAGGACAACAGTTTGCCATTGCCTTTTCACGGTTATGAAATAGGTTTATCCTTTCCTCCATAGGAACATTTGGCTTTTTAGAGCACCACGACTCTTAACTAATTTCGGGCTACGGCCTGAATACCGGTACACACCTTCATGACGGTCGCCGCCAGCAAAATTCTCCGGTATAGACCCTCCGGCTAGGAAGAGTTCTTGCGGCACACGTAGACAGCTCCCCAGACTTCATCACGACGCTCACTTTGGGATCCACCATCGGGACCGATAGTCTAGCTTTCTGCTGGAGTCACTGACTGTTCCTGTACAGGACATTCCAAGCCGAAGCTATCGCTATCCAGAAGCTATCGCCATCTAGGGGCCTTAGAACACTATCTGATGATATGACTTGGTACTGTAATGATACACACGGACTCGCGGTCTGTTATTGACAGCCTAAGACACCCTCATCCCAACAATAATATCCGCTTCCTCACCTCTATTCTTGCGCCCCTACAAAAACTTCAACTGGAAGTCAGGAACGTGAGTTTCAAATGGGTACCGAGTCATTGGTATCCAAGGGAATGGGAGGGCTGACGTAAGAGACGTAGGGTTGGTATTGGCGTTTCCAAGAGTAGGGTTCAGCTCAAGTGACGGAATAGTCAGTATTTCCCCTGACACCGACTGGAAGCAGAATACTCGGATTCTACAAGGTGGTACCGGAAGGTTACAGTGTACGAATAATTTGCGCCTCCACACTCAACTCAGGTATTGCTTTCCAGCTTGCGCTTAGAGGACCGCTGTTTCTGGTAGGTTAAAAGTCGTGTCACTACTGCCGACTGGAGGTATCAGTATTGTCACACCTCCGATGCTGACCTGCGCCACCTCTTACGGAAGGGACCGGCCACGACATCTAAGAACCTCGTGAATTGCCTCTGCCGGGGACAAATCCTATATACATTGGCTGCCTTCTCTATAACAACGCTTGAATGACAGTTTCGTTGTTCACCTGGACGAATTGGTATTCCAAAGTCCGTGAGTGTCCTCTGACCCCCGAAATTTGAACAACAACAGCTCTCTCTCTCTCTCTCTCTCTCTCTCTCTCTCTCTCTCTCTCTCTCTCTCTCTCTCTCTCTCTCTCTCTCCTCTCTCTCTCTCTCTCTCTCTCTCTCACTCTCTCTCTCTCTCTCTCTCACTCTCTCTCACTCTCTCTCACTCTCTCTCTCTCTCTCTCTCTCTCTCTCTCTCTCTCTCTCTCTCTCTCTCTCTCTCTCTCTCTCTCTCTCTCCTCTCTCAACAGATCCTCCTCCTCTAGTTTTCGTCTTCAGAGTGCTAACATATCAGAAAGTTAAAGTATTATCTAGTTATAGAAATTAAGCATAATTCGAAACATCGTAGCTTGTGTCGTCATACAAAAGTAGTAAATCCCAAGTGCGTAGCTCGACCAATAATTCTGTTTCTTCTTCCTGCAGCATCCATTTGTATTGTACGGGATTTTTTTAATTGTATTGTTTTGTACTGGAAACAGCAACCCACCGGCCAATTTTGGCAAGGTCTAAGCCAACTTCATGAAAGTTGGTATTCTTAGCATATTGGACTACACGTTTTTAGTGGGCGTTCATCCTGAAATGAAACGATGCAGTTTTATTCAATGTACGTCAACACGCAGGCCTACTTGTTAGAACACATTTCTTTTATCATCTTGTCCAACAGTTCATAGCTTTGGAACTGTCTGACCTTACACACACACAGACCCAACTCCCTGTCTGCCAGAACTGGGGTGCCGGCTTGCAGTGCTATGTAATTGCCATCAGCCCTGGGTGGGAATTGAACGCAGATCGCTGATGCAGGGTGTGTGTGTGATTCACCTTGGTCTTTGGATCACGTGTTGGACTCGTGATCGACAGCTATTTCCCTCCCGGAAGAGAGCTCAGAGCTCGTATGACCGATCTATGTGTGTGTGTGTGTGTGTGTGTGTGTGTGTGTGTGTGTGTGTGTGTGTGTGTGTGTGTGTGTGCGTGTGTGTGTATGTATGTGTTTGCACGTAAATGAACGTGTGTATTAGTATGTGATGAGCGTCTCTGTGTGTATTCACATATCCTTCAATAAAGAAAGAAACACAAACCCACCACCGTGCATAAACAAGTCCACACGAGCACGGAATGAGTTTCTGTTTAGATATCTTCACACAATGTGATATATAAATTTTCCGGTGTTTTAATTGTTCCATATTTGTAAGCGGCATCTGGAACAGTCGGTGCTTGAGGGCCTTTGGGCGTTGAAGGCGGGACAGCGCGCGCTGCCCGTGGCTCCGTCGTCCCGGCTTTCCTTCCAGTAATCACTTCCCTTACGTCACATCCGGCACGCCGGAGCGAACCGCGGTTTCCTCCCAATACTCATTAAGCAAACCTTTGGAGTTGATGCAGCAGCAGCAGCAGCAGAAGCGGGAGCACCTCTCACAGGCTCTGCCTTTTATCCCATTCGTGGTACTTCCTTTATACCCTCGCTTTCTTAACTCATAGGTAGGAATACCTTTACAAGTATACATACACATGTGAACAAGAACATATTATGAATCACTAGTACGCATTTTGCACGCGCTATATGCAGAGGAAAACATACATAAATACCTGAATGCACACACACGCACATACACAAACATAAACACATGTGCAGGCAAATACAATTACATACGAACACGCGTCCACACACAAGTACACAGGCGCAAACGTCTGTGTTTGTGTGTGTGTGTGTGTGTGTGTGTGTGTGTGTGTGTGTGTGTGTGTGTGTGTGTGTGTTTATGTGTTCTACTCCGATAATTCATCGTGATTATTATTCATGCAAGACCAAAACTTTTTCTATGGGACCATAATCATTTGTTCTTTGACCATCTTTAAACGAAGCCTTACGAAAGATTTGAAGTTTGATTCGGAAAAAGATGGAATGAGAATCTCTTCCTTGCAGAAACTGAAGTCCATTGCAGAAGACTCGAACCTTTAGTCTGCCAAATTTCGGGCTACATTCAATTAACGGGTCACCCAGGCTTCCCAAGAGCTTGCCTCAGGGGTTCGTTCCCCCGTGGAAAGGTTGTAAGGGTCTCTAAAAGCATTACTTCCTTTCCCTCCACCTCTCAACCCTTCCCTCTTTCCCTCCAACTTGCCTTCCTCTTCCAGGATCTTTACCTTTACTCTCACCTTCGCCCTCACCCTCACTCTTAACCTCATCCTCAACCTCAACTTCACTCTCACCATTACCATCACCCTCAACCTCATCCTCAACCTCAACCTCATCCTCAAACCTCAACTTCAACCTCAACATCATCCTCAACCTCAACATCAACACCAACCTCAACCTCACCCTCACTATTGCCATCACCCTCAACTTCATCCTCAACCTCAACCTCAACCTCAACCTTACTCTCACTCTTACTCTCACTCTCGCCGTTACCATCACCCTCAACTTCATCCTCAACCTCAACCTCAACCTCAACCTCACCCTCACTATTACCATCACCCTCAACTTCATCCTCAACTTCAACCTCAACCTTACTCTCACTCTCACTCTCACTCTCACCATTACCATTACCCTCAACCTCATCCTCAACCTCAACCTCAACATCAAACTCAACCTCACCCTTACTATTACTATCACCCTCAACCTCATCCTCAACCTCAACCTCAACTTCACCCTCACTATTACCATCACCCTCACTCTCACCCTCAACCTCAACCTCAACCTCAACCTCAACCTCAACCTCAACCTCACCCTCACTCTCACTCTTACTCTCACTCTCTCACTTTCACTCTCACCCTCACCATTACTATTACCTTCAACCTCATCCTCAACCTCAACCTCAACCTCACCCTCACCCTCACCTTCATCCTCTCCTTCAGCTTCACCCTTCTTTTATCTCTTCCTTGCTTCCCGCACCCTTCCTCTTTTCCCCCCATTAAGCATTCTTCGAAGCGTCTTCCTTCAATATTCGGCTCATTCATTAAGTATTCATGAAGAAATACAAAGAGTCTTGCTGTGCAACAAGTTTATTGAGGCTTCCAACAATGGGCAACCTTGCTAGGCGGCTGGCGGATTTGCCCTCATGACTTCATCACGAAACTATTACCAAATAAGGGCCTGTCTGTTTCTCCTTCATCTTTTCATAATCCATGCGCACACGGATTTTTTTTAAGGCGTCTCTAGAAAACATAAAAGATATAA